>NC_090265.1:193669643-194030476 GCF_040414725.1 Anabrus simplex
AATAAATAAATAAATAAATAAATACATAAATAAATAAATAAATAATGCCGCCTCTGTAGTGTAGTGGTTAGCGTGATTAGCTGCCACCCGTGGAGGCCTGGGTTCAAATCCCGCCGGCTCTGCCACAAAATTTGAAAAGTGGTACGAAGGCTGGGACGTAGTCCACTCAGCCTCTGGAAGTCAACTGAGTAGAGGGGGTTCTATTCGCATCTCAGCCATCCTCGAAGTGGTTTTCCGTGGTTTCCCACTTCTCCTCCAGCCAAATGCCGAGATGGTATCTAACTCATAGCCACGGCCGATTCCTTCCCTCTTCCTTGTCTATTCCTTCCAATCTTCTTATCCCTCCACAAGGCCCCTGTTCCGCATAGCAGGTGACGCCACCTGGGAGATGTACTGGTCCTCCTTCCCACTTGTATCCCCGACCCAAGGTCTCACGCGCCAGGACACTGCCCTTGAAGCGGTAGAAGTGGGATCCCTCGTTGAGAACGAAGGAAAACCAACTCTGGAGTATAAATAGATTAAGAAATAATAATAATAAATATAATAATAATAATAATAATAATAATAATAATAATAATAATAATAATAATAATAATAATAATGTGGCTGTGTGTGATAACACACTTCGGATATGGAGCAATGCTCTGCATACGGGAGACCGGGTGGGTTCGAACTCCACCATCGGCTGTTGTGATACTGTTTCTCAGTGGTTTTCCATGTTCACTTCGAGGAAAATGCCGAGATAATTCCTTTTCATAGGCAAGAGCCGATTCCTTACTCCTTTCCCAATTTCATTCACCATCATTCATTTCATTTTCATTATTTCCTCACCTGAGTTGGGCATCAGGAAGGACATTCAACCGTAAAACGTGCCATGAAATTTTATCACACCTCATCTCCCACCTCGTATAAGTAAATCGGGACTAAGGGATAAACATACATTTAAAAAATAATTAGCATTATCCAGAACAGGGAGTAATCATTTTTAGATACTCTCTAAAGGTGTGCTCGTTTCGCCCGGAAGGACGTGGGTTCGAATCCCCGTCAGGAAGTCGTAAAATTTAAGAAACGAGATTTCCACTTCCGAAGGTGCATATGGCCCTGAGGTTCACTCAGCCTACATCAAAATGAGTACCAGGTTAATTCCTGGGGGTAAAGGCGGCCGGGCGTAGAGCTAATCACTCTAGCCCAACATGTGCCGTGGTTAACAATGGTGGAAGCCTTTACCTTCCACTCCTCCTAGGGTCGTCATGGCCTGTACGGAGGTGACTTTGTCTTTGTCTTTGTAGATACTCTCTGGCTCTGCCACGAAATTTGAAAAGTGGTACGAGGGCTGGAACGAGGTCCACTCAGCATCGGGAGGTCAACTGAGTAGGGGTAGGTTCGATTCCCATCTCAGCCGTCCTGGAAGTGGTTTTCCGTGATTTCCCATTTCTCCTCCAGGCAAATGCCGGGATGATACCTAACCTAAGGCCACGGCCGGTTCCTTCCCTCTTTTTTGTCTATCTCTTCCAATATTCCCATCCCCCCACAATGCCTCTGTTCAGCATAGAAGGTGAGGTCGCCTGGGCGAGGTATTGGTCCTCCTACAAAATTGTATCTTACACAAAAAAGTCTAACGCTCAAGGACACTGCCCTTGAGGCGGTAGAGGTGGGATCCCTCGCTGAGTCCGAGAGAAAACCCAACCCTGGAGTGTAAACAGAAGAAGAAGAGGAGGAAGAAGAAGAAAATACTCTCTGAAATATGCTGCATAATAGCAATTAGTTATGTTGAATGTCCCCTCCATGGAATGTTCACACACTTGTTTCACAAATAAACTCCTATTATTTAAAATATTTCTTTGCAGAATATAGCTAGTCTACTGCCATTATAATAATAGGCATACGCCAATTATTATTATTATTATTATTATTATTATTATTATTATTATTATTATTATTATTATTATTATTACTTCTCCATCGTTTCGGCCGTCTAGGACAGCGTTTGACAATCTTTACGGTATTTTAAGGTGAGGGTGAATTCTTCCTTGTCAACCTCCAATGTGGTATCAAAGCAATCCAAAGGCCTAACCTCGATCTTTCCAATTCCAGAGAGTGTTACAGTTGTTTCTTTCAGGTTAGGGAGAGGGATTCTCTTGATTACGTCTGCTGTCAGTAGGCTAACTGGGCTTTCTGTGTCGACTAAAGCAATGATTGTTGCTGGTATGTGGTTGAAATGGTACATGCCGCTCACCTCCATTGTGGGCGTGACTGAAAAGAGCTGCACCACCTCAGGATGAGGACACGAGTATCCCTTGCCTGTCGTAAGAGGCGACTAAAAGGGGCCCCAGGGGCTCTGAACTTTGGAGCCTGGGTTGGCAACCACGGGGCTCTAAGCTGAGTCCTGACATTGCTTCCACTTACTTTGCCAGGCTCCTCACTTTCATCTGTCCTATCCGACCTTTCTTGGTCAAATCTTGTTCTTTTCCGACCCCGATGCTATTAGGTTTGCGAGGGCTAGCGAGTCCTTCATCTTCACGCCCTTAGTGGCCCTTGTCTTCTTTTGGCCGATATCTTCATTTTTCGAAGTGTCGGATCCCTTCCATTTTTTCCTCTGATTAGAGGATGGTTGCCAAGTTGTACTTCCTCTTAAAACAATAATCACCACCATGAGGACACGAGTTTACTTTACTTCATCTGTTTTTATGATTTGTACAGTCTTTAGCGAGATGTCCGAACTTGTTACATTTAAAGCATTTTGTTCCTAAATTCTTCGAGCGACATTCAGATGATTTATGCTCTTTCGTTCCACAATTGTAGCACCGGAAGTCTGTTTCTTTGGCGTTGATTCAGCCTTCCAGGATGATGTCGGAGTATTTCTTACAGGGGATTAGATAACAATGCTTCTTGCTTTCTCCATGTCCTGGTAGATCCTCAGCTTTTCTTTGAATTACTTCATGTTGTTTGAGCCATTGTTATTCACTGCATCCTGTATGCCATCAATCACATATTGAATCAGCGATTTTAAAGAACCACTACTGACAATTTTTTCATCACTAGTAAGTACTCTTGTCATTGTTCTCTTAGTGAGCATCTTGTGGATGTCTTTGGTGCTAACTTCAGTCGAGAATTCTTCTTTGAGTGCAGCAGCTAATAACTCCCACGAAGATATCTTTCTTTCTCATTGAACATACGGCTTTGCGAGACCTGATATGGATTTCTTTGCAAATACGAACTTCTGGATCTCATTCCAATTGAAGAGTTAGGCTGTGTTTTCGAATTCTGTAATCCACTTCTCAACGGGATATCCTCCACTGCCAGTATTTGGTGAATTCATCTTTTAACATCTTTAAATGTCAGGGAGGACGCTCCGTCTGGCTGTTTCAAGCGAGATCGGGTAGGCCTAAAACTCCGAGGTTCATCAGTTCCATTGCAGTCTTCCTCGCTCCCCGCAGGTGAATATCTACGCACGTAACCTTGTGATTCTTCTGTCCGTTTGTGCCTCTCTTTGGTTTCAAGTCTGTTCTTAAAACGTATTGAATTATCGCCGCCATAGACTTCTTCATTCTCCTCATAATCATAATCTTAATTTTCGTCTTCTTCTCTATCTTCATTCTTTACAAGCTTTGTTAAGTCGCTCAGATGGGTCATGATTCATGTTATTCATTGATTCTTGTTCCTGTTATGGTTGATAGCGCGGTGTGTTGTACGTATAATGCCGAAATGTGTAATAAGACGAACACAAATACTCAGTCCCCAAGCCAGATAAATTTACTGTACGCAGTTAAAATCCCCGACCTGACTTGGAGCCGAATCCAGGGCCCTCTGAATTGAAGGCCAGTACGTTGACCATTCAGTCAATGAGCCTGATCTTACTATAGCGTTAGTAATACGAATTATATCGATTAGACAAATATTAATGAATATATTAGCGCGTTTCTCTGTTCACTTCCTGTTCAAACTTTCTTTTCAATCTC
Organism: Anabrus simplex; assembly: GCF_040414725.1. Classification (NCBI taxonomy): domain Eukaryota; kingdom Metazoa; phylum Arthropoda; class Insecta; order Orthoptera; family Tettigoniidae; genus Anabrus; species Anabrus simplex. The sequence continues at coordinate 193,673,603 of NC_090265.1, forward strand.
TCTTTATTTTAATACGAATTGTAGCTAAGATCCTAATAGCTCTTGACATTAACATAAATTCCAAGTTTCATGGGGTTCCAACCAGCCGTTTACCTATCATGCTGCAACAAACAGAACTTAGACTGAACTCGACGTTGCCTATTATATATTCCGTCCAATATACAAACCACGTTTTAGGTTATGATGAAGAAATAGAACAGACATAAGGCCTTTTTATATAATAATGTTATTGCTTTTACGACCAATTTTTACGGTTTTTGGAGACGCCAAAGTGCCAGAATTTTGTTCTTCTTACGTGTCGCTAAATCTATCGACAAGTAGTTGAATATATTCAAATACCACCGGACTGAGCCAAATACAGCAGCCTCGTCTCGGTAGATTTATCGACACGTAGCCCAACTTATACAGAACGCACAGAGTTACAGAACGCATTATTCAGTACAACATGAATAAGAAATTAAAAAATGACCGAATGAATGGATATGTGAGCAAATCAAATGTATTATTAAAATATTCCTTTAGTCATAGATCGATTCACTAAATCGACTGGTGAAAAATAATAATAAAAGAGTGAATGGACGGAGAAGAATTTTCCTCACAACGTAATGGTAAGGAACAGTGTATACAGAAGGAGTGAATGAATTACTATAAGAAGAATCCAGTGAGTGAGGGAAGAAACATTGATGAGAATAATGTGTAAATTAGATAACTGCATAAAATGTAAGAATGAATTGTACGTGAGATGAATGTATTAAATAATAATGTATTGAATGTATAACATGAACAATGTGTTAGGGAAAAATAATATTGTTCTTATCCTTCTTCCTTGCCTCTTCCCAGTTATTTGGGATCGACACTTTGTATGGATTTAGCCATTTATTACGGCCGGATGCCTTTCCTGACACAAACTCTGAGTGGACGGATGTATTTACTATTGCATGTTTCTGTGGTAGTTGGTAGTATGATGTGTGGTCTGTATATGAAGAGGAGTGTAATGAGATAAACGCAAACAGCCAGTTCGTGAGCCAAAGGCATAATCAGTTGAGGATATAATGCCCAATCCGATCGAGACTCGAACTCGAGAACCCCTGAACCGAAGGCTACGACGCTGACCATTCGGTCAAGGGGCCAGAAATTAGTTGTTGTTGTTGATAATAATAATAATAGTAATAATAATAATAATAATAATAATAATAATAATAATAATAATAATAATAATAATAAATAATACTGAATCGTCCATTATAATTGCTTACTGTCTTAACAGACACAGTGACTGGGAATATAGTCACAATGCCTTTTTAAATATCGAAACGCATGTCATTATTATCAGTCAGAACTTCATTAAAGTGTTGTTGTACAATATATAGCCTGTGGAGTAATTGTAATGATAGTGAACAACTATAAAATCACTTCTAGAAAAGAATGTAATACCAGTGAAAGTAAATTTTATGTAATCTTACGATCAAGAATACACTGATGTCTTAATGCTTGACCGTTAGTGGCAGTGATGGTGATAATGAACGAATGTTCTTGCATTATAATTAATTTTCCTGTTAGTCTCAGTGTAAATAATGACTAATGACAACTGCTATTGTTGGCGTGTTTTACACTGAAATGATATGTACGCCCATAAACCATCGAGAGGAAAGAAAATGAATTTGTAAGTCGAAAGGTAGTTAAGGTTAGGAGTAAGGGGAAGGTTGGGAATATTGTCCCCTTCTTTTTGCATTTATTCATAATTTATGAGCCTTATTATTGATAGAATTGCCTTTATAAATGCCAGAAATGTGTCTCTTGTCAGCCTCCTCTTCTTTTGTTTTTGTCCTCGTCCTTTTCGTTTTCCTTTTAACGTAAACAGTCAGAACGAAACCCTTTTGTGACCTTTCTCATGTGTTGATTACGATCACCTGTCTTGCTCTTAACTCTCTCGCTCTCTCGTTTCAATTATTACCTTTTCCGTCTCTGTCAGACCGATAAGGTGCTGTTAGGTCCGTGGACATTGTCCGCTTTACACATTCCTTCAACCCTATTGGCGGATATCGCAAAACCGTCGCGCAGGCGCGGTGCCGCTATTGATTGCGGGCTACATTATCTAAGAAGAGAGCGAATAAAATAGATTCCTTGTCTTCTTACATTATTTTTTTTGTATATGGAGAACATATTTCTACATAAATTAGACTATAATTTAAAATATTTGTCTAGAAAATAAGAAACTATAAAATATACTTTATCTTTAAATTAGCACTATAATACTTCTGATAAATGTCCTTGTTTTGGGGTAAGTTGAAATGACGTATCATGTCAATGTTGCAGTTGACAAGTTTATGCCCCTCATTATTCTTCCCAGCTTCCCCCTTCCCCTCCGCCCCCACGGGATGTATTCACTATTGGGTGTAACTGTGATGGTTGGTCGTGTGATGCTTTGTATGTAAATGAAGAGAAGTGTATTAAGACGAACACAAAACACCCCGTTCCCAAGCACGATAAATTAACCATACACAGTTAAAATATTTGGCCCGACCAGAAATCGAACCCGAAACTCTCTGAATTAAGATCCAGAACGCTGACAATTCGGCCAAGGAGTCAGACGACTGTTTCCGTCCCTGTATTTCTGAAATCCTTGCAGCAAGAACTTCGACTTTTTCGAGCTGCTTTTAGCATTTAGCGAAAGTGGAAGTATTCCAAACAGAGAAATGTATAGGCCTATGTTGGTACTAACACATAGTAATTTATTAAGAAGTTTCTATTGAATGTTTATCTTTTAGTCCCAATTATCGATATGGGATCGGGGATGAGATGAAATGAATTTATATGGTATGTTTTTAAGACCGGCTGCACTTCGCGATGCCAACCTCAGTCGACGAGCTAATGGAGAAATAATGGACGATGGTGAATGAAATTGGATAAGAAGGTGGAAGGCATCGGCTGTGTTCTATGAATAGGAATTGTCACCGTTCGGCTCCTTGGCTAAATGGTTAGCGTGTTGGCGTTTGGTCGCAGGGGTCCCGGGTTCGATTCCCGGTAGGGTTGGGAATTTTAATAATCATTGGTTAATTCCGTTGGCACGGTAGCTGGGTGTATGTGTCGTCTTCGTCATCATTTCATCCTCATCATGACGCGCAGGTCGCCTACGGGTCGTCAAATCAAAAGACCTGAACCTGGCGAGCCGAACATGTCCTCGGCATTTGCTTGGAAGTGAAAATGGGACACCACAAAAAACCATTCTAAGGATTCGAACCCTCTCGTCTGCCGAATGTAGAGCACGGCTCCGTAGCCGTAGCGCATTAACACGCGCAGCCACTATGCTCCGTTAAATGTTTCTGATGGATTTTGTTAAATTATTTTACAGTAACTGATCGAAGTTCGATATTCGCGTCTCCAAAGTTGCATTACTCTTACTCAATACCTTTCAAAAATTCTAAAATTTCAAGAAGTTGCTAATTTTTAAGTACAATTTGAGGAAGTGTTTACAAATATTGGTTTTAGATTTTTTACATCTTCTCCTGCTACTACTTCAGCCTGATAAGTAAAGCTAACTTATTAACTGAGATTTAAATGGATAAAATACGACTAATTATCAAACACATCAACATTTTGGACATTTTTCAAATTAAAAATTAAAATCTGAATTTATCGATGGCTTACTTCTAAAACCTCGTATGTCTCAAAGCTTTTCCTACCCATTATATTCCTTAAGACTAGTGACGCCTTCCATTTATATGCAGTCCATCAGAATAATTTTCTTTGTGTTCATTTTCCTGTGCTGATGTGTAAAGGAAAATAGACCTTACCACACCGTATTGTAGGTATTGTTTGCAAGCGAATTTACGCACTCCTACAGTATAATGCATTTAAGGTTCACTTTTCTTTACAGAGCCACATAGGAAAATGAGCACAACGAGAATTGTTCTGATGGGCTGCATATCCATACATAGTTGGGAGGCGTGACAAGATTTAAGGAATATAATGGATAGGAAGAGCGTTGGGACATACGAGGTTTTAGACGTAAGCCATCGATATGACCTTTTTCCCGAACAGCGACGAATTATACTATTCTTCTTTTTGGTCTTTTCCCTATTTATTGCGGCTTGTGCTTCATGTGAATTTGGTCCAGTTTTATGGCCAGATCCCCTTCCTGACCCCAACCCTATGTGAATGGATGTATTGATCCCAGCCAGACGCAGTTAAAATCCTCAATCCATCCGGGAATCAAACTCGAAACCCTCTGAACCGAAGACCAGTACGCTGACCATGCAGCCGAGGAGCCTAACAATATAATAAGATTAATAATAATAATAATTATACCTGACAAATTGCCTTTGCTGGCAGGACCTAGTGTTTACAGTGCACTGTCTCCTGGTATGGGCTAGAGTAATTTTGTTACTTTCATTGATCTCTCTGTCATATTCTTGGCTTTGACAATATGAAAGTGACTGAGGTATGAGTGATGCTAGTAATGCCATTCCTTTTGCAGCCAGTCTCTGCAATGAATGGTGTGAAAATGTTGCTCATAGGGTCGGTTGGTGCATGCATTTCAGTGGGCTTGGCAGACTTATATGTAATAGCAACTTCTGGCTCGGTGAGGAAAGCAAGGGGAAACTACCTCACTCAACATTTCCCTAGTACGCCTCTTCAGTGATGGCTATGCCATCTATGACAGCTGATGGCGGAGCTGTTGAGGATCCAACCAGCCTTAGGGCTGAAGACTGAACATACATACCTTACAAAAGATTATTCACCCGAAAGAGCACTCTCGGCACTTTGGAGCATTGTAGTCGGTGTTGCACTTGTACCAGGCGGCCATATGACCCATTAGCGCTGACATATGACCATGACAGTGAAGTGGTTGTGTGTCAGTCGGTTGTATGAATCGAGGTAAAGACGTGAGGGAGTAGCAAAAAGGGGCTATTGTTTTGAGGGGTCTACTGGTACTGTACTGCAGGGATGAGACTGTAGACTCACTTGTTTGTTACTTTGAATACACAATGTCACAGTCTATGCAATAAAGCCACTGGTACCAACTGTGTCAAACGCACTGTAACACACCAGACGTTTTTTGTATCTTTTTTCTCACCAGGTAAATGCTGGGACTGTACCTTAATTAAGACCACGCCTGGTATCCTCCCATTCCTAACACTTTTTTCATCGTTAAGTCACCGGAAACCTTTAATATGTAAGTGTGACGTTGAAATTTGAAATGTCGTATGGCTTTTACTGCCGGGATATCCCAGGAAGGGTTCGGCTCGCCAGGTGCAGGTCTTTCTATTTGACTCCCGTAGGCGACCTGCGCGTCGTGATGAGGATGAAATGATGATGAAGACAACACATACACCCAGCCCCCGGACCATTGGTATTAACCAATTAAGGTTAAAATCCCCGACCCGGCCGGGATTCGAACCCGGGACCCTCTGAACCGAAGGCCAGTACGCTGACCATTCAGCCAACGAGTCGGACAGTGTAACGTTAAACGAATAGGAATAAGAAAACAAATAGTGGAGCCCTGGAAAATTGGTTGTCTTTACAAAATGAAAAAGTGCTATATCTACATTTCATACTTCTGAGGGGAAGACCTACATCCAACTCATGTTGTCTTGAACCACAACCAGAAATACTGAAAAAATTCAGCTTCCACAAGGACTTTAAGACGACGGGGAATGTAAGTCAAGTATTATTGCTCCTACAACATGAAAGAAAAACTGTTGAGGCTACAGAGGTAACGGAGCCTGTTAATCATTCTGTAGATGATTTTAATTTAATTTAATTTCGTGTGGCTATTTCTAGCTGAGTGCAGCCCTTGTAAGGCAGACCCTCCGATGAGGTGGGCGTTTTCTGCCATGCATAGGTAACTGCGTGTTATTGTGGTGGAGGATAGTGTTATGTGTGGTGTGTGAGTTGCAGTTATGTTGGAAACACCACAAATATCTAGCCCCCGAGCCAATGGAATTAACCAATGAAGGTTAAAATCTCCGACCCGGCCGGGAATCGAACCCGGCACCCTCTGAACCGAAGGCCAGTACGCTGACCATTTAGCCAACGAGTCGGACTCTGTAGACGATGATCATTCTCTAACCCACTGTCAACCTAGCTTTTCGTTGGTCAATGACACAATTTAAAATATTCAGAAAAGAAGGCAAGCGTTTTCTGTGGAACTTGTGTGTTCCATTCTGCTGCACTATCGATCTTTTGTAAAAGAAGGTTTCAATGACAGGAAAGACATTTCGTTTAGACTGGTGGATTACGAAAATTTCCCTCTGTCATTGAAATAATATCCTCAGTCTAGTAAACAGCACTAAAGGTTGAATTCTCCACTGCTAAAGGAATTAATTGAAGTCTTGTACTCTCGTGGCTAGATCTCATAGACTAAAACTGGGTAATTTAGCTAGTTTTTCAAATATGTGTGTTCTGTGACTGCAGGGTCATACTTAGAGCCCAAGATTACTAACGGATTTTTTCTAGCATAGATCTAGTTTTTCATGAATTTCCTGAAGATTTTCATCTGCTAACACTCTCGTTGGTTTTACAGTCCTTACCAATAACGATCGCTTCCAGCCTGTGCCTGAGTTATTTTAGATCGATAGCATTTTGTGGATTAGAAAGAGAGAGAGAGAGAGAGAGAGAGAGAGAGAGAGAGAGGGAGAGAGAGAGAAGATATCCAACAAAGAGCTGCTTCGCCTCATTATCAATTCGCGCCGACAAATACTTATGTCAATGAAATTTTTAGTCTTTCTATGTTTTCTTGCTAATTTTCTGGCAATCAGCTTCATATCTGGTATCGAGGATTAGGGTGGTTTGTTGGATTTCCTGTCCTACATACATTACTGGAATTTTAAGAATGTTACACATACAATCAAATCGTGGAATGCAGGTGATGTCTGGTAATTGACGGCGTATATTTTAGCACAAAGTCCGCTATAGTCTAACCCGAATAGTGAATTCAGGTGTTTTAATCTTCCTCAAGATGTCCAGATATTCTATAGGCATAGTCCCTTATGGACCTATCGCCACACCAACCACTTCCCACTACTTAGGTCACAATGTTGTGCACCAAATGCCGTCGGGCCACGATATTCTCAATAACTGATCAAAAACTCTGTTAATCGCTGAGTGGTTAACTTTGTCCAACTGCTCACAATGTAGTACGAATTGTTCTCCAGGACTATCTGATTCCAGAAGTCCAGCAATAACGGTCGCTATGAATCATCCTTAAGGATCTGTTGTCTCGCCTATGGTTACCAATATTTTCGACCCTCACCTCTACTTCTTTCAACGTTCAGCGTAACACCGGTCATCGTATGATCGTTTCAGGGTTCTGGGATCTGGAATTAATTCTCCGGTTTCCTCTCTTAAGAAACTGCAGCTTGCAGCTTGGGACGATTAAACATGTTCAGTGGAAAATTGATGCATAACAGTGCAGTGTAAAATTTCTCACAACATACTTACATACATGCATTATCATAATAGACCGTTATGCCTTTCAGCATTCAGTCTGCAAGCCTCTGTGAATTTACTAAACGTCACCACAATCCTCTATTTGCGACTAGTGCTGTGGCCTCATTTAGTTCTATACCTGTTATATTTAAATCGTTAGAAACTGAGTCTAACCATCGTCGTCTTGGTCTCCCTCTACTCCTCTTACCCTCCATAACAGAGTCCATTATTCTCCTAGATAAACTATCCTCCTCCATTCGTCTCACATGACCCCATCACCGTCCGACTCGTTGGCTGAATGGTCAGCGTACTGGCCTTCGGTTCAGAGGGTCCCGGGTTCGATTCCCGGCTGGGTCTGGGATTTTAACCTTCATTGGTTAATTCCAGTGGCCTGGGGGCTGGGTGTTTGTACTGTCCCCAACATCCCTGCAACTCACACACCACACACAACACTATCCTCCACCACAATAACACGCAGTTACCTACACATGGCAGACGCCCACCCTCATCGGAGGGTCTGCATTACAAGGGCTGCACTAGGGTAGAAATAGCCACACGAAATTATTATACCCCATCACTGAAGCCGGTTTATGCGTACAGGTTCATCCATCGAGTTTATTCCTAACTTAGCCTTTATCTCCTCGTTCCGAGTATCCTCCTGCCATTGTTCCCACCTGTTTGTACCAGCAATCATTCTCGCTACTCTCATGTCTGTTACTTCTAACTTATGAATAAGATATCCTGAGCCCACCCAGCTTTCGCTCCCGTAAAGCAACATTGATCTGAAAACAGACCAATGTAAAGATAGTTTCGTCTGGGAGCTGACTTCCTTCTTACAGAATACTGTTGATCGCAACTGCGAGCTCACTGCATTAGCTTTACTACACCTTGATTCAGTCTCACTTACTATATTACCATCCTGGGAGAACACATAACGTAAATATTTAAAATTATCTACCTGTTACAGCTTTGTATTGCCAATCTGAGATTCAATTCTGGTGACTTTCTTACCTACTGACAATAATTCAGTTTTCGAGAGGCTAATTTTCATGCCATACTCATTACACATCTTTTTCAAGTTACAAGAAATTAGATTGCAGGATTTCGGCACAATCTGCCATTGAGACCAAGTCGTCAGCATAGGCCAGACTGCTTACTACATTTGCACCTAACTGAATCCCTCCCTGACACTTTATACCTTTCAGCAGATGATCCATGTAAACTACGAACAGCAAAGCTGAAAGATTAGAGCCTTGTCTAACGTCTGTAAGTACCCTGAACCAAGAACTCATTCTATCATCAATTTTCACTGCAAACCAATTGTCAGCATAAATGCCTTTGCTTGATTTTAATAATCTACCCTTAATTCCATAGTCCCCCAGTATAGCGAACATCTTTTCCCTCGGTACCCTTTCATATGCTTTCTCTAGGTCTACGAAACATAAACACAACTGTCTATTCCTCTTATAACATTTTTCAGTTACCTGGCGCATACTGAAAATCTGATCCTGACAGCCTCTCTGAGGTCTGAAATCACACTGGTTGTCATCCAACTTCCTCTCAACCACTGACCGCACCCTCTCTTTCAAGATGCCAGTGAATACCTTGCTTGGTATACTAATCAATGAGATAACTCGATAGTTGTTGCAATCCCTCCTGTTACCTTGCTTAAAGATAGGTGCAATTACTGCTTTTGTCCAATCTGAAGGTACCTTACCAACACTCCACGCTAATTTTACTACTCTATGAAGCCATTTCATCCCTGCCTTCCCACTATACTTCACCATTTCAGGTCTAATTTCATCTATTCCTGCTGCCTTATGACAATGGAGTTTATTTACTATCCTTTCCACTTCCTCAAGCATAATTTCACCAACATCATTTTCCTCCTCCCCATGAGCTTGGCTGTTTGCAACACCACCATGATGATTTCCTTTTACATTGAGAAGATGTTCAAAATATTCCCTCCACCTCTCCAGTGATTCCCTGGGATCTATTATGAGTTCACCTGAATTACTCAAAACACTGTTCATTTCCTTTTTCCCTCCCTTCCTAAGATTATTTCTGTCCAGAAAGGTTTCACTGCTGCTTGACCTAGCCTTTCCAGGTTATTACCAAAGATTTCCCATGACTTCTTTTTGGATTCAACAACTATTTGTTTCGCTCTGTTTCTTTCATCTACGTACCAATCCCTGTCTGCATCGGTCCTTGTTTGGAGCCATTTCTGATAAGCCTTCTGTTTGCGTTTACAAGCTGCTGTCACTTCATCATTCCACCAAGATGTTCGCTTTTTCCCATCTTTACACACAGTCGTTTCTAGGCATTCCTTTGTTGTTTCTATTACAGCATCGCTGCATGCCACCCATTCTCTTTCTGTATCCTTAACCTGCTTACTGTCCACTGTTAGAATCTTCTCACTATTCATATACATGTACTTATGTCTAATTTCCTCGTCCTGGAGATTTTCTACCCTTATTATTTTGCAGACGGATTTCACTTCATCTATCCTAGGCCCAGCGATACTTAGTTCACTACAGATCAGATAGTGGTCTGTATCATCGAAAATCACCAGAAAAACCCGTACATTCCTAACAGACTTCCTGAATTCGAAGTCGGTTAAGATATAGTCTGTTATGGATCTGGAACCCGTATCCTCCCATGTTGATTTAGGCTGCACCTAAGGATTACTACTGTATAATTTTTATTTAGATATCTGCTATAGTTTTTTATTTATAAATGTTGTTACTAATCGAAACATAAGTTATTAGATATAGCCTTATGCTTGAAGAATGTATTTCTAACCGCTTAACCCATACTAGCACAGAAGTCCAGCAAACGCTTCCCATTCCCATTAGGTTCCATATCTTCCCCACATTTATCAATCACCCTTTCGTATCCTTCAATTCTATTTCCAACTCTCGCATTGGAATCGCCCATTAGCACTATCCTATCCTTGGTATTGACCCTGACTACGATGTCACTCAAAACTTGTCAACTTCATCCTCATCTGCACCCTCACATGGTGAATATACTGAGACAATTCTTGTCTTAATTCCTTCAAGTGCCAAATCTACCCACACCATTCGCTCATTTACGTGCCTAACAGAAACTATGTTGCGTGCAATAGTATTCCTGATAAACAGCCCTACCCCATACTTTGCCCTTGCCTTTTTAACACCGGTCAAGTACACTTTATAATCTCCTATCTCTTCCTCGTTATCTCCCCTTGCCCGAATATCACTTACTCCTAGTACATCGAGATGCATCCTCTTTGCTAACTCAGTCAGTTCTACCTTCTTTCTTCCATAAGCCCCATTAATATTGATAGCTCCACATCGAATTCCATTTCGTTCGCCAAGTTGTTTCCAAGGAGTCTCTCGTCTGTCAAAGGAGAGTGGGACTCCGTTACTCCCATAGGTCCGAGGCTTGCTTAAAATGTTCTGAGCTCGGTAAATTCATGAAGAAGGATGCTACCCTACTTACACATAGTCCAAGTTAGGATCTCTCCTCTAATGGCTTAGGGACCATCGGTGGATTGTATAGTCCTAGCCGCCTGAGCACGAGGAGGGCCGTGACTCAGAATATGTCCGAGATGCCCACTCCCATTCCATAGCAACTGGTATCCCGACTCTCAGGACCACTTACTAGGCCACTCAGCCGTTGCCGATGGTTCACGAACTAGGACGTGACTACAGTAACCCACAAACATGAACCATAATTTCTCACAAAATAGAGACAATTTTGAACGAGTTACGCCCAGAATAATCTGATGTAGATGACTGTTAGCTTTATTTTGAAGTCAGTGCACGTTTATGTTTTTCTCGTGAAATGTGTTCTACCGTATAGTTTTCTTCAGCAACCAATCGTAAATCACAGACCTTCTAGAATAATATTATTTCGTCAGTGTAAAAAACGTCTTTGTCATATTGTGCAACAAAACACTTTAATTTAACGCTTGTAATTTCTTTGACTTAGGGCATCTTGCTACTCTTATGTTGACTGGTCAAATGAATATCTCAGAATATTGCCGGTCAGTCTGGAGTTAAGAACTTCTCTCTCCCTGGAAGTATAGATGATTCCATGATGCACATTCCGTGAAAAAGGGGGAGGGGTAGGATCTTTTGCTATAGGTCTATTTGTTTCCTAGAAATCTGTTGACTTGTATGGAATACTGAATAATACATCGGATCTCAGTGTACAACAGTATAACTAGTACGCCCGTCACAGGCAGTCGAAATTACTGTGTGAAAAGTGTTTTAATATATGAAATTATCATGTTAATGTAACTTATGAATAACATTTACGCAGGTTCAATAGTCATAATTACTGCAGTAGTTGATAATGTTGCTGCATCTAGCACCAATATGACTTTCTCACTTCACTGAATGAGAGGCATATGGAGAATGAACCAAGCATGAAGAATTCTGTCTTGAACATGAAAATACATCGAAAATCCACGATCAAATTTTGTTGGATGTCAATCCACACACTCTGTTGAAAGAGTTCTATATTTTGGTTACACATAGAAGTAATATCTTTGTATACATCAGAATTGTGAAGATTCATTCACGTTACTGATAGAAGTCATTTTTCCTAACCTGTTCAGGTGTGATGGTTATCGTTGTATTGTTTTTGTAACCTATATTCTTTCTTTCTTAATCTGCTCACCCTCCAGGGTTGAATTTTCCCTCGGACTCAGCCAGGGATCCCATCTCTACCGCCTCAAGGGCAGTGTACTGGAGCGTTAGACATTGGGTCGGGGGATACAACTGGGGAAGATGACCAGTACCTCGACCAGGTGGCCTCACCTGCAATGCTGAACAGGGGCCTTGGTGGGGGATGGGAATATTGGGAAGGATAGGCAAGGAAGAGGGAAGGAAGCGGCCGTGGCCTTAAATTAGGTACCATCCCGGCATTTGCCTGGAGGAGAAGTGGGAACCATGGAAAACCACTTCGAGGATGGCTGAGGTGGGAATCGAACCCACCTCTACTCAGTTGACCTCCCGAGGCTGAGTGGACTCCGCTCCAACCCTCGTACCACTTTTCAAAATTCGTGACAGAGCCTGGAATCGAACCCCGGCCTCCGGGGATGGCAGCTAATCACACTAACCACTACACCACAGAGGCGAACTGTAACCTATATCCGGTGCTAATTTCAGTCCTATGAACGTTCTCGTTTTCTTAGCATCGCTGTGGAAGACAGCACAACTCACAGCACAGCCGGCGTAATGCGGCTTTGTAGTTAGGTCAATGTAGATCTGTTCACTGAGATTCGTAGTGCCGGGCTGAGTGGCTCAGACGGTTAAGGCGCTGGCCTTCTGTCCCCAACTTGGCAGGTTCGATCCTGGCTCAGTCCGGTGGTATTTGAAGGTGCTCAAATACGTCAGCCTCGTGTCGGTAGATTTACTGGCACGTAAAAGAACTCCTGCGGGACTAAATTCCGGCACCTCGGCGTCTCCGAAAACCGTAAAAGAGTAGTTAGTGGGACGTAAAACAAATAACATTATTATTATTATTATTATTATTATTATTATTATTATTATTATTATTATTATTATTATTATTATTATTATTATTATTATTATTATTATTATTATTATTATTATTATTATTATTATTGGGATTCGTAGTTCGAACTCATGCCAATAAATGGAGCTGTGCGCGTCAATATGCCAAGAAGTCGCTTCGCTGAAAGAAACGTATTTTTCTTTAAAAGGTTGAAAACTTGTGGTCGTGGCAGCGTCATTATATTATTTAAAGGGGAGTTAATATGCTGTATCTGGTGGCAAACTGTTGGAACGGTTTCGTTTTCTCAATATCGCTGTGAGAGGGAGTCAGAAATAGGTACAGGCTATATATATATCGCGGGTGAGGAAATCACCAAGAATTTCAATCACAGGAGTCTGTTTCCGAGATATCTCTCGGGCGTTCGACCGGGTATGGCACCAAGGGCTCATCTATAAACTCAATCTCTACGGATTCCCCGGCTACTTGGTCCAACTCCTTCAGAGCTACCTTTCTGATAGGAAATTTCAGGTTCAAGTGGGACTCTCCCTGTCAAGGCTGGGGTTCCCCAGGGAGGGGTTATCTCCCCTGTGCTTTTCAACCTATACATGGCCGACATACCCCGTCCACCGCGCGTGAATATCTACATGTATGCAGATGACACTGCAATTTCCGCTGTCTCTTGGCAACCACCCAGAGTCCAAAATTACTTCCAAGATGCTCTTTCCACTATCGAACCATGGCTTCGACAATGGAGAATCAAAATTAATGTCAATAAGAGTTGTGCTACTCTCTTTTCCAAACGAACAAGAACCGACCCCCAACCACTGAATTTTTTCGGCGAAGTGATTCGGTGGTCCGATGTCACTAAATATCTGGGTGTTTCCCTTGATACAGCTCTAAACTTTAAACATCATGTTGCCAAAATTTTGGCCCAGGCATATCGCCGTCTCTATGAAATTGTACCACTTATGAAAGCCGACAATGGGCTCAACTTGGAAAACAGGCTCCTGTTATACAAATCCTCCATTCGGCCACTCTTCGAGTATGCCAGTCCCGTCTGGGGGATCCCAGCCAAAACGCACCTGCAACAAGTCCAGAAATTTCCAAATCGTGCTCTTCGCATGATTGCAGGTGCCCAATGGTTTGAACGGAATCGTAACATTCATGCTGACCTCAACATCCAAGAAATATATCCAAGGATTAAAAAATCCGCTAAGAAATTTTATTCTGCCCTCAGCTCTAAACCTAACCCCCTCATCTCCACTCTTGGAAATTATGAAACCGAGGGTCTCCGCCATAAAAGACCCAAGGCCATTCTAACGTAAACCACCCCTAGGGGTGCAGGTCATATCCTGACCAGTCCGATTCCGTACAAGGTACCACCACCATCCACATCAATGCAGTCTAGATAATACCTGTCGAAAGCAGCACTCAAGACCGGAAGGTCGAAGGGCTAAAATGGCTCATAGGATCCGGGCTCCTGCCCGCATATCCATTGAGACGCGTGGTCTGTCAGTCACAATACGACTTATGTGACAATGCTCTTTCTATACATTATTTTCCTTAAGACAGGTCACGCTTCCCAGCTACATATGGGTATGCAGTCCATCAGAACAATTTTCATTGTGTCCATTTTCCTATGCTTATGTGTACAGGGAAATTAACCTTAAATGTATTATACCGCAGGAATACGTAAATACGTCATGAAAATTCCTACAATACGGTACGGTAAGGTTAATTTCTCTGTAAGCATATGCATAGGAAAATGAACACAACGAAAATTGTTCTGATGGAGTGCATATCCATACGTGATATGTTAGAGAAGAAAGGTGTGTAACTCCCCTGCTATTTTCCGCCAATATTCAGGCAGGCTGTTATTCTCGGTACGTAGCAGTAATCCCGTCTGTCGGAGATGAGTGACAGCATAAGAGACAAGGAACATCACAACAAACAATGTTCAATGTAATATTATTGTTGATCAATTTTATGAGTTTTCGATATTTTAGGCCTTCACATTTAGTTTTCCGACTGTCAAATAATTTTGTCATAGTCGGTACTGCACCCATTAAAAGGGCACAGTACGGTAAAACTGTATAAAACCTAAATGATCGGAAATTGTATTCTCCATAAATTCTGTTATGCAGTACTTTTCGATAAGACTAATAACATAGGTATTTAAGAATTAAATTTTAGGCGCCTTCCCCTAAAGTACCTTTTCATGCAGGGTGAATAAAATTGTTTATAGCTCAGACTGGATTTTATTATTCCCCGACTATTTATACCGATTTTCATTAATTTCTGTTTACCCATTTTCTCGTGGCTCGGCGTTGATATGGATTTTGCAACATAATACAAATTCATGAATATCTCTGTTGTCATAGCCGGTACGGTAAAATGTATAAGACATCAATAGTCGGAAATTTAATTCTATATAA
The DNA here is from genome assembly GCF_040414725.1 of Anabrus simplex. Taxonomy (NCBI): domain Eukaryota; kingdom Metazoa; phylum Arthropoda; class Insecta; order Orthoptera; family Tettigoniidae; genus Anabrus; species Anabrus simplex. Next base: position 193,688,977 of record NC_090265.1, read on the forward strand.
CTTTAGTTATGCGGTATTTATCGATAGGACCACTAATAATATAAATATTTGACAATTAAATTGTAGGCCTTCCCCTAAACTACTATATCACTCAGCGTGAATAAAATTATATATAGCCTAGATTGCAGTGGCTCATTCCTCGACTTTACATACCGATTTTCATCAGATTCTCTTCAGCCATTTTCTCGTGATGCATGTACAGACAGACAGACAGACAGACAGACAGACAGACAGACAGACAGACAGACAGACAGACAGACAGACAGACAGACAGACAGACAGACAGACAGACAGACAGACAGACAGACAGACAGACAGACAGACAGACAGACAGACAGACAGACAGACATTATGGAAAAATTTTAAAAATGCATTTTATTGTTACTGCGGACACGACCGATACAGAAATACCATTCTTTTTAAATTCTGAGCAATGTTAACTCTTAAAAATATATAGATATCTACAATCAGAAGTTTCTTGTTAGAAATCTTCGTTAAATCAGACACATGGTCGAGGAAATGCTCTAAATTCGTATGCTACCAATGTAAATATATATTGATAATGTTATCGGCTTTACGTCCCCCTCGAGTTGGCCGTGCGTGTAGAGGCGCGCGGCTGTGAGCTTGCATCCGGGAGATAGTAGGTTCGAATCCCACTATCGGCAGCCCTGAAAATGGTTTTCCGTGGTTTCCCATTTTCACACCAGGCAAATGCTGGGGCTGTAGGGCCTACCTTAATTAAGGCCACGGCCGCTTCCTTCCAACTCCTAGGCCTTTCATATCCCATCGTCGCCATAAGACCTATCTGTGTCGGTGCGACGTAAATCCCCTAGCAAAAAAAAAAAAATTACGTCCCCCTAACTACTTTCACGGTTTTCGGAGACACCGAGGGGCCGGAGTTCTTTAACGTGCCAGTAAATCTACCGACACGAGCTCCTTCAAATAACACCGGACTGAGCCAGGATCGAACTGCCAAGTCGGGGTCAGAAGTAAATAACTATTTACATCTTAAAACAGCCTCTCCTCAATACAAAATTAATATTTCATCACTAAATATTATTTTTTTAAACCGCACTACATATAGCGCTTGAATCATTGGTGTGGGTTACTGTAGTCATGCCCTTGTTCATGAACCATGGGCAATGACTGAGTGGTCAAGTAAGTGGTCCTGAGAATCGGAATGTTAGTTGCTATGGAATGGGAGTGGGAATCTCGGACATATTCCGAGTCGTGGCCATCCTTGTGCTCAGGCTGCTAGGAAACAACGTTACTGGGACTATGTGTAAATAGGTTAACATAATTTTTATCTATCAGTTTCAGAATGTATAGGAGCCTATAGAAATGACGGAGTCGCACTTCTATTTGACAGGCAAGGAACTCCACTGAAACAGCTTGTCGAATGAAATGCTGAGTCAACAATGAGGATATGATAGGATTTAATTTTATTCGGGTAAGGGGAGATACTAAGGAAGAGGTAGGAAATTAAGGGAAGTTCTTTAACAGGTGTGAAAAGAGGAAGGGCACAGTGTGTCGTAGGAATTTTCATCAAGAATACCACAGTACGCAACATAGTTGCTGTTGGGCATGTAAATGAGTGGATAATACAGGTAGATCTCGCAGGTGGAAGAATTAGGAGGAGAATTGTTTCAATCTATTCACCATGTGAGGGAGCAAATGAGGGAGAAGTTGACAAGTTTTATGAAACACTGAGAGACATCGTAGTCAGGGTCAACAGCAAGTATAGGTTAGTGCTAATGGGCTATTTTAATGAGAGATTTGGAAGTAGAACTGGAGGATATGAGAAGAAGGTGGGTAAATTTAGGTAAGATACTCGTATGAAAGCTAATAGGAATGGGAAGCTTTTATTGGACTTCTGTGCTAGTATGGATTAGCAGTTACGAATTCATTATTCAAACATAAGACTATTCACCTCTACACATGGGAGAGCAGGGGAAATTTGTTTGGAATGTGCTGATATTCCGGGCATTTTTCGATGATACAAACCACTGTCTGATCCGCTGTGAACTATCACTAGGCCTAGGATAGAGAATGTGAAATCCGTGCGCGGACGAGTAAGGGTGGATAATCTACAGGAAGAGGATATTATACAGAGGTACATGGATATGATTAGTGAAAAGTTCGAAGAATAGGCAATAAGCAAGTTCAGGATACGAAAAAAGAATGGGTGGAATACAGGAATGCAACAGTGGAAACACAAAGGTAATGCCTAAGAACAACTGTATGCAAAGATGGGAGGAACTTAACATATCGTTGGCTTTCTTTTAAAACCTCGTATGTCTCAATACTCGTCCTGCCCATTATATTCCTTAAGACTGGTCACGCCTCTCAGCCACATATGGATATGCAGTCCATAAGAATAATTTTCACTGTGTTCATTTTCCTATGCGGGTCTGTGAAGGAAAATGAACCTTATCATACCGTATTGTAGGGATGGTGTTTGCATGGCGAATTTATGCACTCCTACAGTATAATGTATTTAAAGTTCGTTTTCCTTTACATAATAGCAGAGGAAAATGAACACAATGACAATTATTCTGATGGACTGCATATAAATATGTGCCTTGGAGGCGTGATTAGTCTTAAGGAATATAATGGGTAGGAAGAGCATTGGGACATATGAGGTTTTAAAAGAAAAACCGTCGATATTTCTTGCCTGATACTTCTTATTTATGAATAAGAAAACCTACCCAGCCCTCACTCCCGTACAACAATTTCGGCCTGAGAACAGACTGGTGTAAATATAGTTTCATCCGAGCGCTGACTTCTTTCGTACAGAATCGCAACGATGAGCTCATTGAATTTGCAGTAAGCTGCCTCTGTGTATCAGTGGTAGAGTGTCGGCCTCCGGATCCCAAGATAGGGGGTTCAAACCCAGCAGAGGTAGTCGGATGAAGGGCGGAAAAAAATCCATTCGACACTCCATGTCGTACGATGTCGGCATGTAAAAGATCTCTGGTGGCACATTTGGTGTTCACCCAACAAAATTCATTAAATCTCAGCCATAGACGCCCAAGAGAGTTTGGTCTGCTATCTAGTGGGCCTAGAGTAGAACGGAACGTCGAAATTGATGAGCAGACAGCCAGATGGCGTCATATTGAAATGTCTGCACACGGTAGCTGAGGCCATACGATTATTATTATTATTATTATTATTATTATTATTATTATTATTATTATTATTATTATTATTATTGAATTTGCATTGTTGAACCTTTATTCAATTTCACTTACTATACTCTACCATCCTGGGAGAATACACATCCTAAATATTTGAAATGATCTATTATCTGTTCCAGTTTTGTGTTCACGACCTGAGATTCAGTTCTCTTACTATTTTTATTTACTGGCATCAGGTTAGTCTTGGAAATGTTAATTTTCTTATCATACTCACTGCTCTTATTTTCAAGTCTCAAGAGATTAGATTGCAGGTTTTCTGTCCAGTCTTCAATTAAGACCAAGTCATCGGCATAATCTCTGAGTATATTGTAGGTTTACAGGATGAAATTCTAGTCAATTAAGACCAAGTCATCGGCATAATCTCTGAGTATATTGTAGGTTTACAGGATGAAATTCTAGCATTTAAAAGTGCTCGCGTCGTCCCAGTGTATGCTGAATGGAGCAGAAAATTCCTCGAATGTAATGCAAGACACGCCCGACGAGGAGATCGTTAAGGCAGAAGGAGTGTCGCTGTCAGTGTGACAGGTTGTCGTGGAAGAAACAATCTTGTCTTGCTCCCCCACGAGCTCTTGTCCAGCAGTTGTCCCTAACCTCTCCAGGGACACGTCTACTCTATTGTTTTTCGTCGCCTGCTGGACTCATACAACCCTTGACCGGTGGCAGTGATGGAACACCCCGCTACTTCACTTCAGATGAGAAGCCACTGATACACAACAAATAAACTTGAACATTCGTTGTTGTTTCATTTAGTTGATTAAGATATCAAGGTAATCACCTCCTATTATTTATTGCGGTGTGATCGTATCAATAATGACCCTTAAAAACTGGCATGTATTCCCACGAACCTCTCTGAATCTGTTGCTAATATGCGAATCCAGAGCAAAAATCTTATCAAAGTAGATTTAATCCTAGAGGATTCCAATGAGGACAGGTTAGAAAAGCATCACAGGTAGATTTCTTATAATCGTCCTCTAAAGAAGAGACGGCAAATGTAAGAAAGCTGTATGTTGAGAACGTCAATGAAAGTGTACCTAATGTGTATTCAGATGAAGAACTTGTCCTCAAGAGATTCAAAATTGATAAGAGGATTTCTCAATGTTTCTTTTATGATTTTATGTGTTCAATAATTCGTTAGATAACATAATTTCTTTTTAAACGTGTTTACTTCTGTGAACATTTTTTGTACAGTTTCTGTTGTTTCAATGACATTTTGATGACTTCATCTTCTTAGTATTCGTCACAGTTCGGGAAAAAGGTCATATCTTCCAGTTCCCTTCTATCCATTATTTTCCTTAAGACTGGTCATGAGGCACATATGGATATGTAGTCTATCAAAACAATATTCCTTGTGTTCATTTTCCTATGCTTACGCGCTTTAGGAACTTATGTTTGCATGACATTTACGCACTCCTACAGTATAATGTACTTAAGGTTCATTTTCCTTTACACGTTAACACACGAAAATGAACAGGAGGAAAAGTGTTCTGATGGACTGCATATCCATATGTGGCTGGGTGGCGTGACCAGTTTTAAGGAAAATAATAGATAGTAAGAGCATTGTGAGATATGACCCTTTTCCCGAACGGCGACGAATTGTACACTGAAGTACAAAATAGAAAACGAGTTCACTTTTGAACTTGCTGTTTGTCCAAGATTTAGCGAACAAAAATAAATGTCAAAATATTTTAATTCATGTATTGAAGTTTATTAACTACCGATTGATCACGGTCTCAAGGAGCACACGCCAGTAGTTATGTAATAATAATAATAATAATAATAATAATAATAATAATAATAATAATAATAATAATAATAATAATAATAATAATGCATCACGCATGAATAAAATTGAAATGGCTTACCATCTGACTAAAAATGTCTATAACAAAATATCTATATCTCACTGCACAAATCAAACACTATTGCACTGTCATCCGGCCAGAGGCTTTATATGCAGCGGAATGTTTCGCCATGAACAAAAAAGGCATGATGGAGAAATTGGAGGCTAAGGAAAGGAAGATTTTGACGAAAACTTTAGGTCCAGTCAGAGACAATGGCGAGTTCAGGAGACGGAACAACCGGGAGTTGTACTCGTATGTGGAGAAAATAATCGACGTGATGCGGAAAAGGAGGATTATTTTTTATCGGCTTATGGCCCGAGTGAAGTCAACACGGTTAACCAACCGCATGTTCACTTTCCTCCAAGAGAAAAAGGCAAAATGGGCGTTGTTCAGTGACTTACAAAAAGATCTGACGGAGGTTGGGATCTCATTTGAAGATATCCAGGAGCGTGGCCCACTTAAGAAAGAACTCCAAGAACATCGGAGTTTCCAACCAAAGCCGAAGCTGAAAACTGAAAAGGCTTGGACGAAAGAGTGAAAGGAGCAACACCGTATACGAATGAAGCAATACTGGACCAACATTAAAGCTCAAAGTAAACAGCTGAAATGATGTGGTCCTTAGTTGGCCGAAACGAAATAATAATAATAATAATAATAATAATAATAATAATAATAATAATAATAATAATAATAATAATAATGTCCGCCTCTGTGGTGTAGTGGTTAGTGTAATGAACTGCCACTCCCGGAGGTCCGGGTTCGATTCCCGGCTCTGCCACGAAATTTGAAAAGTGGTCCGAGAGCCGGAACGGTGTCCACTCAGCCTCAGGAGGTCAATTGAGTAGAGGTGGGTTCAATTCGTACCTCAGCCATCCTAGAAGTGATTTTCCGTGGTTTTCCACTTCTCCAGCCAAATGCCGGGATGGTAACTAACTTAAGGCCACGACCGCTTCCTTCCCTCTTCCTTGTCTATCACTTCCAAACTTCCCACCCCCCACCAAGGCCCTTGTTCAGCATAGCAGGTTAGACCGCCTGGGCGAGCACTGGTCATCCTCCCCAGTTGTATCCCCGGGCCCAATGTCTCACGCTCCAGGACACTGCCCTTGAGGCGGTAGAGGTGGGATCCCTCGCTGTGTTCGAGGGAAGAGCCAAACCTGGAGGGTAAACCGATTAAGAAATAAATAAATAAATAAATAAATAAATAAATAAATAAATAAATAAATAAATAAATAAATAAATAAATAAATAAATAAATAAATAATTTAATAATAATAATAATAATAATAATAATAATAATAATAATAATAATAATAATAATAATAATAATAATAATGGTTATATGCTCACTAACTATGGTTACAGTTTTTTTTGCTAGGGGCTTTACGTCGCACCGACACAGATAGGTCTTATGGCGACGATGGGATAGGAAAGGCCTAGGAGTTGGAAGGAAGCGGCCGTGGCCTTAATTAAGGTACAGCCCCAGCATTTGTCTGGTGTGAAAATGGGAAACCACGGAAAACCATTTTCAGGGCTGCCGATAGTGGGATTCGAACCTACTATCTCCCGGATGCAAGCTCACAGCCGCGCGCCTCTACGCGCACGGCCAACTCGCCCGGTGGTTACAGCTTTTGGAGACGCTGAAGTGCCGTAATTTTGTCTCGAAGGAATTCTTTTAAATACCGTATGGTAAATATACTGATACGAGGATGACGTATTTGAACACCTTGAAATACCTGTAGTGAGACGAGATAGAATCCGAAAGAGAAAGCCAGCACTCTGCCGTCTGAGCTAGTCTGCCAGGCAGTGATACTTTTCTCGTGTATGAATAAGTTATGTGGGATAACCACCATTATTATGGTATCTGTACTGTTCTTGATTGTCACCAGGATTGAAATTGAAATGTTTGTAGCCTGAGGGAATAGCATCACCCGGATGTTTGGATCGAGTTGAAATAACAAAACACGGAAAAAAAATTCAAATGACGTTCAACAGTAAGAACAGAACACCTTTATCTTCCGACTGCATGGATAGTGAAGAAACACTCCCAGATCATTAACTGACTGCCTGTATCACTAATTTTGTCGCATACAGGAAATGAACTGAACCGAAACGGCATTCCTGTACCTGAAAACATTAGGTGGCATTGTTTCCTGAAGAAGTGACCAGATACGTTCCTTTTCTTTTATTAATAATACTGCATTCTTGTCAAATTTTAAAGAAGAATTTACTAACAGTTAACTAAGAAGCATGTAATATTACGTTGACAAAAACGAACGCGTTAAATATGGAAAGATAAAAATAAATCATTACTAGTGGAATTAGTCCTACCTTACAAGTGAGTGATTGTTAATGATACTTTCTTTTGCACTTTCTTCCTTTCTTAATCTACTTACCCTCCAGGGTTGGTTCTTCCCTCGGAATCAGCGAGGGATCCCACCTCTACCACCCCAAGGGCAGTGTCTTGGAGAGTGACACATTGGGTCGGGGGATACAACTGAGGAGGATGACCAGGACCTCGCCCTGGCAGCCTCACCTGCTATGCTGAACAGGGGCCTGGCTGGGAGATGGGAAGATTGGAAGGGATAGACAAGGGAGAGGAAGGAAGCGGCCGTGGCCTTAATCTAGGTACCATCCTGGAATTTGCCTGGAGAAGAAGTGGGAAACCACGGAAAACAACTTCCAGGTTGGCTGAGCTGGGAATCGAACCCATCTCTACTCATTTGACCTCCCGAGGCTCAGTGGAACCCGTTCCAGCCCTAGTACCACTTTTCTAATTTCATGGCAGAGCCGGGAATCGGAAACGGACCTCCGAGGGTGGCAGCTAATCACGCTAACCACTACACCACAGAGGCGGGTTTATTCCAACTTCTTTCAATACAAAACAAACACGGTCGCCTCGAAAGAAGAATATAAGGTCGTCTGTGCTACATTATTATTACCTTCTGATTAGATCTCAAATTGTTCAGTTCTCAGTAATCGCGCATATATTTAAACATATTATTTGTAAAGTGGAAATAGTAAATAATAAATGTATATGAAATTTCAAAACAGTTTAAACTAAATACTGATTCTTGAGCATGTTGGTGTTGTTCAGTGTCATCAGTCCATATAATAGTTTGATGCAGCCCTTTGTATCACCGTATTATGCGCTAAACTTTTCATCTCTACCTAACTGCTACATCCTACATCTACTCTAATATCTTTGCCATATTCATACATTGGTCTATCCCTACCGATCTAAGAGCCTACACTTCCATCAAAAACCAACTGAACAAGTCCCAGGTGTCTTAAGATGTGTCCTATCATTCTGTGTCTTCTTCTGGTAAAATTTCGCCAAATCGTTCTCCTGTCACCAATTTGATTCAATATCTCTTCATTCGTGATTTGATCTACCCATCGCCCTCCAGTATTCTTCTGTAACACCACATTTCAAAAGCCTCTATACTCTTTCTTTCTGAATTGGTTATCATCCGAGTTCACTTCCAAATAAAAATATTCAAAAGACATCTTTCTAATTCCTATATCAATGTTTGAAGTGATCAAATTTCTTTCTTAATAAATACCTTCCTTGCTTGTACTAATCTGTATTTTATGTTCTCTCTCTTTACTTCTGCCATCATTAGTTTATTCTACTACCCAAGTAACAATATTAATCTACTTCTTTTAAGACCATTTCGTAATGTAATATTTCCGCATCACCTGACCTCGTTCGATTGCATCCACTTCCTTTGTCATCATCATCATCATCTGTTTACCCTCCAGGGTTGGTTTTTCCCTCGGACTCAGCGAGGGATCCCACCTCTACCGCCTCAAGGGCAGTGTCCTGGAGCTTCAGACTCTTGGTCGGGGGATACTACTGGGGAGAATGACCAGTACCTCGCCCAGGCGGCCTCACCTGCTATGCTGAACAGGGGCCTTCTCTAGGGATGGGAAGATTGGAAGGGAGAGACAAGGAAGAGGGAAGGAAGCGGCCGTGGCCTTAAGTTAGGTACCATCCCGGCATTCGCCTGGAGGAGAAGTGGGAACCACGGAAAACAACTTCGAGGATGGCTGAGGTGGGAATCGAACCCACCTCTACTCAGTTGACCTCCCGAGGCTGAGTGGACCCCGTTCCAGCCCTCGTACCACTTTTCAAATTTTCGTGGGGGTGGCAGCTAATCACGCTAACCACTACACCACAGAGGCGGACCACTTCCTTTGTTTTGGATATAGTTATTTTCATCTTGTACTCCTTTTCTAAGACTGGGTCGATAAAACATTCAGCAATTTCTCCACAACTTCTGCAGATTCAGGATCATTAACAAATCATACTCATAGCTCAGCGTTTTGAATATCTCCACGTGGATTTCGATTTCCTTTCCAAATTCTTCTTTGATTTCTTTTACCACCTGTTATACAGGGTGAAGCGAAATTCGCGCACTCGGGCGTCGCAGTGCGACTCCTCACACGCCAGCAATAAAAAAAGTCTCTCACAAAAGTTCTTCTTGCGACTATATCCGGGAGAAAAAGGACGTTGAAGAGTGGCAATCTGGCAACACTGTAACCACATGTAGGGTAACTACCTTTGTCAGCACGCGTTAGTCGTGGTGTACAGTCGGTGCAATGGATAGCGTTTTGGGTTAGCATGCAGGAGGTCGAGAGTTCGATCCTGGTTTGAGGCGTATGTTTTTCATTTATTTAAATGTAGTCCAGGTGTATGGTATATGGCATCTTAATCGTCAACAGCGATTGCAGCGAGTCCTCTAGAAACCTTTTGCACTTACATACTACGATCCTAGAAAGGCACGAACATTCGTTTTCATTGATCAGCTTTGAAAGACGCCCTTTCCACGTCGTGGGCGTGAATTTATTCGTACCATTTCATCTACTAGGTGCGTTACAACGTGTTCAGCGTTACTAAATTTTGCAAATGTAGGATACATGTGATCTAAGAAATGGTGTCTTGCTGTATTACAGTATGTAATGTCCGATGGAAATTAGCAAATCAAAAAGTGCGCCTCAACCCATCCATCCATCCATCCATCCGTCCGTCCATCCATCCATCCATCCATCCGTCCGTCCGTCCGTCCATCTCAGTGGAATATCTCCCTTGGCAAATAATTCCAATCCCTCATACCGCTTCCTTCTAAAGGATAATTACCCCCATTTGTCCTTTTGAATTCTAATTTGTGCGCCTCTGTGGTGTAGTGGTTAGTGTGATTAGCTGCCACCTTCGGCGGCCCGGGTCCGATTCCCGGCTCTGCCACGAAATTTGAAAAGAGGTACGAGGGCTGGAACGGAGTCCACTCAGCCTCGGGAGGTCAACTGAGTAGAGGTGGGTTCGATTACCACCTCAGCAATCCCGGAAGTGGTTTTCCGTGGTTTCCCACTTCTCCTCCAGGCAAATGCCGGGATTGTACCTAACTTAAGGCCACGTCTCTTCCTTCTCTCTTCCTTGTCTATCCCCTCCAATCTTTCCATACCCATCCAAGGCCGCTCTTCAGCATGGTAGGTGAGGCCGCCTGGGCGAGGTACTGGTCATCCTCCCCAGTTGTATTCCCCTACCCAATGTCTGACGCTCCAGGACACTGCCCTTGAGGTGGTAGAGGTGGGATCCCTCGCTGAGTCCAAGGTAAAAACCAATCCTGGAGGGTAAATAGAAGAAGAAGAAGCATTCTAACTTTATATTATCTACTTTTAAAATTCCATTCAAAATTACTCGTCTACTAACATCATTCCCCGCCATCTCCCCACTGACAGCTCCTCTCCTTACTCCCTAGTCTATCCATCCCAAAGTTTGCAACATTTTCGTAACACTATCTTTTGTCATAATCATCCAGAACAAGACGTGCTGCTTTCCTTTGACCCGATCAACAAAGTGATTAAAACTGAGGGAGTTCTCCTCATCCGTCTCTGTGGTGTAGTGCTTAGTGTGATTAGCTGCCACCCCCGGAGGTCCGGGTTCGATTCCCGGCTCTGTCACGAAATTTGAAAAGTGGTACGAGGGCTGGAACGGGGTCCACTCAGCCTCGGGAGGTCAACTGAGTAGAGGTGGGTTCGGTTACCACCTCAGCCATCCTGGAAGTGGTTTTCCGTAGTTTCCCACTTCTCCTCCAGGCAAATGCCGGGATGGTACGTAACTTAAGACCACAGCCGGTCCCTTCCCTCCTCCTTGTCTATCCCTTCCAATCTTCCCATCCCCGCGCAAGGTCCCTCTTCAGCATAGCAGGTGAGGCCGCCTGGGGGAGGTATTGGTCATTCTACCCAGTTGTATCCCCCGACCCAATGACTCACGCTCCAGGACACTGTCCTTGAGGCGGTAGATGTGGAATCCCTCACTGAGTCCGAAGGAAAAGCCAACCCTGGAGGGTAAATAGATTAAGAATAAGGAATAGAAGATTGTTGTCTTGGTGAATCTTACAACCTGACTTTTCGCCTCGTTGACCATCATACTATTGTCTGCTGCCAATCTTTCAACATTGTCGAAGTATTTTTGCAGTCGTTTTGTTAATCTACACAGTATAACATCAACCGAAGAAAAGGCTTATCTGTAATTCTAGTTATTTACTCATATCATTTATTTATCGGGTGGTTCACCAGCCCCTTATTTTTTCGGAGACAGGCAACCCAAATAACGCATATAACCTAAAGATCCTTATAATTTAGTTTTATGAACACCAATTAATTTGAAATTTCTCCTTATGGTCAATAAGGCTCTCGCCCTACCTATGTATCATCACTGCAAATTGATCCATGGACCTAGCAAAGGAAAAAGCACTATACACAATACCACAGGACCACTCTGTAAACATGCGATTTTTAGCACTTTGAAATAACACAGGTACCCGTAATACGATCGAATTAATGTGTTATGCCGCGTGCTCTGTAACGTAAGGAAGTTAAATGAACCCTCTAAACCTTCATTGAAGACTTTCACACGCCTCATCCCGAGGTCGTGCAGCTCTTTTGAGGCACACCACCTATGGAGGTGAGCGTCATGTACTATTTCAACCACATACCAACCCTCCTGCCATTCTTAAATTTCTGGCAGTACCGCGAATCTAACCTGTGCCCCCAAGGACGGCAGCTAATAGTGCTAATCGTTACGCTACGGAGGCGGACACTTTCTAAGAAACGTCGTGTATGTTGACTTTGTGGCTGAATCGGTTAAGGGCTGGAGCAGAAGATCTGTGAGTATCGGCAGCGTAGTCGTTCGAATTCTTCACAACGCAAATTTTTTGAACGACAGAGGTGGTCCATTTTAGCGGGGTTACAATAATAATCAAGTTTTTTTCCTATTGGTTTTAAGGGGTGCCCTCTGATTTGGCGTCTTTCCTCTAAGTTTGGATGGGGGAAGAATTGGGAAGGGAATCGGCATTGGTCTTTTATTAAGATACCGCCTAGTGATGAAAATGGGAAACCGAGGACAGCCGTTTCTAGGATGGCCAGCATGGGATTCGAATCCACACCTACCAGGTCACATCACAGCACTTACGCAGTTCCTCACGATGTATTCCTACGAAGAGTACATTCAATTGTTGCTAATTTATGGAGAAAATACGGTCGAATTAAAATGTATGCCACGTGCTCCATAATGGCAAAAAGTTAGATGAACACCGCAAAGTGGTCAATATTTCGGACATTTGTTACTCTGGATGTTCACAGTGCCGTATTTCCACAGAACAGCATGTCGTAGTAGAAACTGATTACTTACTTACTTACTTACTTACTTACTTACTTACTTTCTTTCTTTCTTTCTTTCTTTCTTTCTTTCTTTCTTTCTTTCTTTCTTAATCTGCTTACCCTCCAGTGTTGGTTTTACCCTCGGACTCAGCGAGGGATCCCACCTCTACCGCATCAAGGGCAGTGTCCTGGAGTGTGAGACATTGGGTGGGGGATACAACTGGGGAGGGTGACCAGTATCTCGCCCAGGCGGCCTAACCTTCTATGCTGAACAGGGGCCTTGGTGGGGGGTGGGATGATTGGAAGGGATGTACAAGGGAGAGGGAAGGAAGCGGCCGTGGCCTTAAGTTAGGTACCATCCCGGCATTCGCCTGGTGAAGTGGGAAACCACGGAATACCACTTCCAGAATGGCTGAGGTGGCAATTGAACCCACCTCTACCCAGTTGACCTCCCGAGGCTGAGTGGACCCCGTTCCAGCCCTCGTACCACTTCTCAAATTTCGTGGCAGATGCCGGAAATCGAACCCGGGCCTCCGGGGGGTGGCAGCTAATCACACTAACCACAACACCGCAGAGGCGGACACCTACTCCAATTTTCTGGATTCTATTTTCGAGTAATTTAGGCAGCCATTCAATCACACTTTTGTCTAGTCCACTATCCCTAATTTTAGTACATCAGTAGCTTGACGCTTTATTTGTACGTCAACATGACAGAACATAGTGTACTGTTTGGTCCAGGAAAGCAAAATAACTATGCAATTCTAATCACTTACTTGCCATACACTACTTTGCATTTGCTCTAAGTATCACGTACTTCAATCTGGTGAGGTAATTTTCATAAACATGAGTGTGTATGCTCCCGAAGGCTTCTTCCAGCTTCTTAAAAACAAAAGTAAGATAAATAGAAACCACTAAAAACTTTCTCTCTCACCTCCATGTGCCCTTCCGAAGTTTGGCCTAAAATACAATTTGGAAAACGATTTTAATGATTATGTCATAGGGATTATTTGTAACAAACTATTGCTGGTGAAAAATACTGGCATATTTCGCGTAACCGTTTGTAATAGTAATTGAAATTAAATATTAATTCTCCTGATCGCGAACGAGGCCCGTGTTTGGATAAATTGCGGTTGTGCATATAGCGTGTTGATGGACTTGAAAGTTAGTTTTAATTTCTGTCGAACTGGGAAAGCGCCAAAGATAAGCAGCTCGATTTGTTGTGGGCGATTTCCGACAAAAGAGTAGCATTACGAAAATGTTGCGAAGTTTGGGATGGGAAGACTTGGGAGAAAGAAAACGAACTGCTCGACTAAGTAGTATGTTCCAAGCTGTCAGTGGAGAGATGGCGTGGAATGACATTAATAGACAAATAAGTTTGAGCTGTGCTTTTAAAAGTAGGAAAGATCACAATACGAATATAATGGATTCAAGAGGAAAATTTGGCACAAATATTCGTTTATAGGAAGAGTGGTATTGAAATAATTTACCAAGGGAGATGTTCAATAAATTTCCAAATTTTTTGCAATTATTTAAGAAAAGACTAGGTAAATGACAGATCAGAAATCTGCCACGTGGGTGACTGCCCTAAATGCAGATCAGTAGTGATTGATTGATTAATTGATTGACTGACTGATTGATTGATTGGTTGATTGATTGATTGATTGATTGATTGATTGATTGATTGATTGATTGATTCGATATTTTGTTATTCTGAACGTGTTATTATTGGAAAACCTGAATTTTTCGCATTTTCCCCCTCTTAATAGTCGAGTCGTCCAATTTCTTTTTTTATGTTTCGTTATGATTTGATCTATTGCTCCGGTTCGCTTGCTATTATTTATGGATTTCTTCTCGTAATTGCTTTGTCGTATTGAAATGGCGATCACTTATTGTACCAGTGAATTGAACCCTACTATTTTACACAGTGTTGGGTAATTTGTTATACTGAATATGTTACGCTATGGTCAAACATTTTGATGCATAAGTAAAATAATTAGTTTATGCTAACAGTTGTACATTTAATGAAAGGTCACGAGATTAGTATTTGAAATGAGCTTCCTTCAGTTTTTTCTAATATGGCGTAAGTACACTATGTTATTTACCGAGCTCGATAGCTGCAGTCTCTTAAGTGCGCCCAGTATCAAGTATTCAGGAGATAGTGGGTTCGAACCCCACTGTTGGCAGCCCCGAAGAAGGTTTTCCGTGGTTTCCCATTTTCACACCAGGCAAATGCCGGGGCTGTACCTTAATTAAGGCCACGGCCGCTTCCTTCCAATTCCTAGGCCTTTCCTATCCCATCGTCGCCATAAGACTTATCTGTGTCGGTGCGACGTAAAGCAAATAGCAAAAAAGAAACTTATTAATTGGATCTGCATGTACCTCAGTTATTCCTTTCCTATTTAGAAAGTCGCCGGCTTTGTTTATGAACTTGGAAATATCAACAGTGTCATGCTATACTTATCTGCTTTTGTTAGTCTTCTTGTTTCAATTGTTTAATTTAATTCGGAATTTACCACGTATTGGAAAGCTCAAGCTCTTGTTCTTTCTTCCTTTCTTTCTTTCTTTCTTTCTTAATCTGTTTACCCTCCAGGGTTGGCTGTTCCCTCGGACTTAGCGAGGGATCCCACCCCTGCCGCCTCAAGGGCAGTGTCCTGGAGCTTGAGACTTTGGGTCGGGGGATCCAACTGGGAAGGATGACCAGTACCTTGCCCAGGCGGCCACAACCGCTATGCCGAACAGGGGCCTTGGTGGGGATGGGATGATTGGAAGGGATGGACGAGGAAGAGGGAAGGAAGCGGCCGTGACCTTAAGCTAGGTACCACCCCGGCACTTGCCTGAAGGAGAAGTCGGGAACCACGGAAAACCACTTCCAGGATGGCTGAGGTGGGAATCGAATCCACCTCTACTCATTTGACCTCCCGAGGCTGAGTGGACCCCGTTCCAGCCCACGTACCACTTTTCAAATTTCGTGGCAGAGTCGGGAATCGAACCCGGGCCTCCGGGGGTGGCAGATAATCACACTAACCACTACACCACAGAGGCGGACAAAGCTCTTGGTGTGGGAGGAAATAAATACAGTAAGTTCATTCCGCGCAACCGCGGATATTCGCCTGATGAAGATACGTACCCGCTATACAGCCCAGTCGGAGAAGTTACCGTGATCACCACGATCAAGGGTACAACATACTGCACTGTAAATGTTATGTCACAAGCATCTATTGCGCTCTGCATTATGATTTCTTTATCATTATATTATCATACGTCATCCTCTTCTCGTCACCAGTCGCCAGTAGTTTCAGGAAAGGATCAATTCTATGTCTTAAAAAAGGAATCGCAGGTAGACATGTGCTGAGCTAATTTCTGTTCAATGCATTCACGTGGTACCCAATCATCCCAGAGAAGAACGTAACCAAGCCTCTTAAAATTGTTCCTCACTATCAGGATGATTATTCATTTATTGTGCTAATTACTTCGTTGTCATCCTTGGGTTATTTTCATGTAACTCTTTCAGACTTTCTACGCCAGTATCATAGATCTGTTGGGCTGAGTGGCTCAGACGGGGTTGAAGCATTGGCCTTCTGATCCCAACTTGGCAGGTTCGATACTGGATCAATCCGGTGGTATTTGAAGGTGCTCAAATACGTCACCCTCGTGTCGGTATATTTACTGTCACGTGAGAGAACTCCTGTGGGACTAAATTCCGGCACCTCGGCGTCTTCGAAAACCGTAAAAGTAGTTAGTGGAACATAAAGTAAATAAAATTATTATTAGTCATAGACCTGCCGGTATGGGATTTGTCTTTTGAAAAATTTGAAAATCTCTTCCAGCATATCCGATCAGTTAGAGCCTCTTCGTCATAAACAGCAATAATTTTTCTCTAGATTAGTGGAGCGGTTTCGCCCGCGATAGTACATGAATGCAAACTTCCTAAAATGGTCCTTTAAAATTTCCAAGTAGGCAAATATTAAACCAACCCGAGTGTAATAGATGCTTGCGATGTCACCAGTGCTATGAACAGAATTTAAGTATATGTTGTTGTACTCTTCATTGTGATGATTTTGGCAACTTCTCTGCTTCAGTTATATAGCTGGTATACATCTTCATCAAGCTTCTTGGTTGGGTGAAATGAATTAATCCTACCACCCAATAATTGATGATTCTGCTAAGCAACGCCAAAACATTTCAGCTTCCTTGTCTTGTTGCTGAGTGAACTAACAGCTCGAGTATGAAGTTAGCTGCCTGGGCATTGTTCACTGACATGAATGAAGGATCCTTCCAATGAGGGGAGCTTTATATATTCTTGAAATAAAAAAAACATGCGGAGGTATTAAATAATAAAATAAATGGTTTTTGCATGTATGGGACTCTGTTTTATTTAATTTAAATAATTATTACTAACTAAATATGTCTATGTTAGGAACATGCGTGTTTTATATTTAATCCAAGTATACAGGAATATACATCTTTCGTCGGTGATGAATACATGGTGAATTCACAGATAATTGAGGCCTCTGTGTGGTTTTTGTGGAGTGGAATATGACAACTATACCAACAATTACATATTACAGAACACTATTATATGACTTACCTAAGTTACATTTATTAATTCGGACTCTCATCTCCAGTCATCGTATAGACTATATATACATTTGAATACATACATACATAGAAATAAATAAAATGGTACAAATTATATAACAGTTGAATTTACAGGAGAAGTTCACAAGTTTAACTGTCAAGTAAGCTTTTGTACTGAAAAAGCAGAAGAAATCTTAAATTTATTTTGTGTTAAATGTTCTCTTGTTAGACTGTAATAAGATAACTAAGCCATCAAAATACGTAATAACTGCACTCCTGATATCACTGAAAAACTCATTTAAGAGAAACATGACATTCCTGTGGCAGCCATATAGGATTTAAGTGAAATTATTGAAATTCACAAATTTCAAAATATCTAGTAATAACTGGAACTTTTTATTTTAATTTTAATACCAATTTATATCTTTGTAAATATTTCCCGTCCTTTTCGTTCCCTCAAATTCATTTTAAATACAAAACTCTGATTTCACTACATACATTTGATTTATATGTCAATAAATATGAATTAGTGGAAACTTTTAATTTATGAGGGCCAGTTTGAATATACATTTATTTTCTGTTGGTGTTTCTTCGCATCGACTCAGACAGGTTTTATTGGGGCGAGGAGATATGACGGAGTGAAGGAAACGAACGTGGCCTGTGTCGGTGCGACGTAAAGTCAATAGCAAAAAAAAATTAAGATACAACCTCAATATTTGCCTGGTGTGAAAATAAGAAGCCATTAAGAACAATCTTCAGGACTGCCGACAGTGAGGTTTAAACCCAACATCTTCCGAATGTCAGATCACAACAGTTCGAATAAATACATGTTTACTTTTCCATTGAACTAGTAGAGGTAACACTCTTTAACCGGTCAAATTATAGGATCATATCTCCTTTATATAGAGTCAAAGTACTTTTATATATAGACGTACGAAAACAAATCCAGAGGGAGTTGTGGACGACATTTTTACACAAATTAAAAAAACACCTCCAAAACAAATTTCAAAATTTTTCTTTAGTAGTATTCGATCTTCTGAAGTTGAGATTTAGTTGACCAGTCTGTGTGTTGAACGCAAACTTCATGTCTGGTAGAATAATTGCTATGGCATTTAACGCTGAAACAGCCATACGTTTTTATAATGGATGACAGAATACAAAATAATCTATAAAATTCTGGAATTACGCACATTTTGAATTCGTAACTTTCAAACATTAGTTAATGTTCGTTAAATAGCTTCTTCTTAACGTGCAATGTTCAGTTTTTTACATGTTGGTGATAACACTGGCACATTCTTTTCTGCTGCCAAATGTAGTTTCTATGGATGCCTGTTTTATCCTCGAAGCTATACAAGTGCAATATTCTATTACAGACAATTCTTCCCCTTTCCTCAAATTTGCCTTACCCGGTAGGTAGTTCTTTCTCCTCCCATGATCTCTGAAGCTTTGCATTTAATAATTTTTCAACACCTGATGCAAGAATTTGGTGATATTAGTCCTTGAGAACTGAATCATCTTTCCATAGATTCGCATTTTGAGCGTCATAAGGTATGGCTTGGTGCTAACCATTCCGGAACTCCCCATCTCATGTAAGTATGTTCAATCCGTCAGCGATTCCGCTGGTGGGATCCTCAACAGTTCTGCCATCAGGTGTCATAGGTGGCCTAGGCATCACTGAAGAGGAATACTAGGGAAATAAGGAGTGAGGTAGTTTCCTGTTGCTTTCCTCACCGAGCCAAAGTTGCTATTACATATCAGTCTGCCAAGCCCACTGAAATGCACACACCAGCCGACCCTATGAGCAACATTTTCACACCATTCATAGCAGGTACTGGCTGCATAAGGATTGGCATTACTAACATCGCTCATACCTCAGTCACTTTCGTATTGTCAAAGCCAAGGATAAGACAGAGACAGATCTATAAAAGTAACAAAATTGCTCTAGTCTATACCAGAAGACATAGAGCACTGTAAACACTAGGTCCTGCCAGCAAGGGCATCCCCATCTCATAGCATTACTTAAATTTCTTAGTATGAAACTAAGGTTGTATGCATGTTGAGTTCTTAGCCAAATGATCGATTCGATTCGCCACGTTTCCACCATTAGCTGTAGTATACAGCCTAAGTATCGCCAAAGAATGATTTAATTTCCGATACTTTCCTTATCAAGTCAAGGGGTACTTTAACATGTCAGTCTGTTAAGATTACTGAAAAGCATGTACTTACCGATCCTATAAATGACAACTTCACACCATTCGCCATTAAATCTGGCTACGTTAGGAATAATGATACTGGCGTCGTTCATGTTTCTTCTACTTGCACATGTTGTAGTGCAATACTAGACTGGGTCATATCGATTAAAGTAATACTGTCATTCTAGCCCATATATCATCCTTAGATAACTGTAAATGCCTATTAAAACTAGATCTGGGCTTGGAATAAATAAGGGGTTTTATTGACATATAAAAGTAGTACGATAGCGGATCAGCCCTTCCTATAGTGTTAAACAACAATTATTTAAAGGAATCTCAGCTTATCAACAGAGTGATAGTTTAGTTCAATGAAGTCTTACGGCGAAGTTGGCTTCTGAAGACAAGGAACTGCGTTAAAGCCTCGTTGAGATTCGGCGTGGCTGCTTTGAGCATGGCTTAGTAGTGTTTCTCCTTGTATAGATCGCTGATATATGAGGAAAGCTAATATAGAGGATTCAGATTACTAGTCCAGTCGATGAGAAACATTATCTACGATTTTGTGAATTGAAAATACTGATTTTATATTTACCTGCTACTTGAATGTATTGAAAACTGGTTGATTTCTGATTCTTGTTGACAGTTATGAAAATATAATTGAACATCAACGGTGTAGACTCACTTTTATTTATATTCTGCCGCATTACATTATTTTGCTAATTCAGTGCAAGATACGTTACTAGACAGTTTATTATAAATTTATGTTAGTGTTAAATTTACAACCTATAGCCTACATTTCTATGGATCATTGTTATAACGAGTGGTTTGAAATGTAATTTTTGTTTGAATTTACACAATTTTGATCTAAAATGTACATTACACACAGTTTATAGCGGCTGATCAGTTACAGACTTGTAGAAATGTTGGATTGCGTAATGAAACGAAATTCTGGGTGTTCAATTGCACAGACGACTTGCGTCGAGAGAACCAGAAAATGCATCAGTAATTGAAGGGTAATCCATTTACACCCACTCCTATAACATAGAGGTGTTACTATGAGGGTACATTTAAAGAAAACATTAGAGTAATATTATTTCTTTGTTAGGACTTATTGTTTGAACGTTATTATACGTTTTCGTTCCTATTATGAAGTCAAACACATTTGCAAAAATAAACCCAGGCCTCTTTTGTTACTGAAGCGATGTGGTATATGAGATCAGTAGTTCGGTGGACTGTGTGACATATCGATGGCTTACTTCTAAAATCTCGTATGTCCCAATGCTCTTCCTACCCATTATATTCCTTAAGACTGGTCATGCCTCCCAGCCACACATTTATATGCAGTCCCATCAGAATAATTTTCTTTGCGTTCATTTTTCTGTGCTAACGTGTAAAGGAAAATAGACCTATCACGCCGTATTGTAGGGATGTTGTTTGCAAGCGAATTTCTGCACACCTACAGTATAATGTACTTAAGGTTCAATTTCCTTTACACATAAGCATAGGAAAATGAACACAACGAGTATTGTTCTAATGGGCTGCCTAGTGATTGGACCTCAGCTATCATCCACCCTCTGCACAAGAAGGGAGACAAGTCTGATACAAACAACTGCAGAGGAATTTCACTCCACTCGGTGACTTACAAGATCTTTTCCAAGATAATTCTCTCAAGATTAGAAGCTCAATTGGATTCCTGCATTGGAGAGTATTATGCCGGATTTAGGAAATCAAGATCACGTGCAGAACAGATCCTGAACCTCAAAACTGTTCTCACTTACAAGAATATGAGAGCTCTTCACCCTTTGTGGCAATTTTCGTTGACTTCCTGAAAGTTTATGATTCCATAGGAGACAGTTTCTCTTTCAGACCCTTGATGAATTGAGACTAGATAATAAGACCCTGAATCTAGTAAAGGCTACTTTGACAAATACCAAGTCAGAGGTAAAATTCAGAGGGGAACTATCAAAAACCTTTGATATCAGAACAGGTGTCAGGCAAGGGGATGGTTTATTCGCTATTCTCTTCAACTGTATGCTAGATAAAATAATTCTTCATTGGACGAAAACTTTACCAAACAATTCGGGGCTGAGAATTGGTTTCAAGAAGGACAAGTTAACCATCATTTGCCTGGACTTCGCAGATGATATTACACATCTAGCATCAAGTACCGTATTGAGGAAGCTACACACCATCTCTACTCCGTCAGTGAAATGGCAGCTAAAGTAGGGTTGAGGATTGCCGTTAACTAAACGGAGTTCATCACCAATTTCAGAGATGCACTCAACTCAATCCCACATGGAGATACAGTAATAAAGAAGAATAACTCCTACAAATATCTCGGAGAATGGATAGCCTCAAACGTTAGTGAAGATCTAGCCATGAAAGCCAGGTGTACCAAACTGGAGAGAGCCTTCCATCTCTGTAAGAACGTTTACAAGTCCAAATCCCTTTCCCTTCGCCTCAAACTTCGACACTATGAAACCGTAATAGGACTTTCGGTACTGTATGCCTCGGAATGCTTGAACAAGGTCAAAAAGGGACAACTCAGGAATTTGGAACTGAAGGAACGAAAGATACAAGAAAAATCATGGGCTCCATTAAAGAGGGAGGTGAATACAGAATTAGGCATAACAACGAGCTTTACCAACATTTAGAGAGCATAAAATCAGGCATGAGAAAGAGGAGAACTATCTTCTATGGTCGCATAGTCAGAATGTCCGGCTCCATGGTCAAATGGTTAGCGTGCTGGCCTTTGGTCACAGGGGTCCCGCGTTCGATTCCCGGCAGGGTCGGGAATTTTAACCATCATTGGTTAATTTCGCTGGCACGGGGGCTGGGTGTATGTGTCGTCTTCATCATCATTTCATCCTCATCACTACTCGCAGGTCACCTACGGGAGTCAAATCAAAAGACCTGCACCTGGCGAGCCGAAGTTGTCCTTGGACACTCCCGGCACTAAAAGCCATACGCCATTTCATTTCACATAGTCAGAATGGACAACAAGAGACTGACCACAAGAATCTTCAACACCCTTTCTAGAGAGAAGGCGACAAATGCTAAATGGAGGAAACTGGTTCGAAAAGACCTAGAATTTTTAAAAAATGATCCTAAAGATATATTCAACAGGGATAAATTTAGAATGATGATCTCAACATCCAACAACTCCGGTCACTGACAGCTAAAACATTGCATCCTGGAGTGGGAGCGAATTTGACTCAGGAAAGCGACCCACAGCGCAGAGATAAAAGAATGTTGGGCAAAGAAGAAAGCTCACGAGAGTTAGGAACCACGTGGTCCAAGGGGTCTCAACGAAACAAGAAAATAAGTTATTAAATACATAAATCTTATTCTTCCTCTTTTTCTACCGCTTTTCCAACACTTGTGGGGTCGCGGGTGCGAACTGCGTCGCACATGTGGATTTGGCCCTGGTTCACGGCCGGATGCCCTTCCTGACGCCAATGCTATATGAAGGGATGTAATCACTATTGCGGGTTTCTGTGGTGGTTGGTAGTGTGGTATGTTGTCTGAATATGAAGAGGGGAGTTTGGGGACGGACACAAACACCCAGTCCCACAGCCAGAAGAATTAATCAGAAGCGAATTAAAATCACCCACCCGGCCGGGAATCGAACCCGGGACCCTCTGAACAGAAAACCAGTACGCTGGCCATTCAGCCAACGAGTCGGACTATTAAATAAATAAATAGTGTATATAATAACAGGGCTCGCATAAATGTCTGCGGCCAAAATATGAAGATCTTACACTACTAGGAAGTAACCTTGGGAGAGTCTCTACGATCATCTTGAGACTCTGGCACAATGGAGGTGTGATGCGAATATAAGAACTCAACAAGAGAGTTCTCTTAGCCCCTCTCACCTCAATCCTCCAATTTCCAGCCTACTCGCGGTGCCCCTGTTAAGCCGAGCAACCCAGTGGAAGGCTGGGTAACCAACCCCAGCGGTAAACTGGGTCGGTGAGCCAATGGATTTGGGGGAAACCACCACTGTACTTTTCCCTCGACAACCCCATGATGTCTTTGTTTAATTCCAAATGTTCCGGAGTAAGTCTCCCAGTCGTATCTCTGGGGGAGGCAGGATTAAGAGAAGCCCCTATTTTATTCCGTCAAAGTAAATTCTCTATGAGAGTTATTAGAAGGATTGCAACATGGAACGTCCGCGGTGCCCTACACCCGGGGAAACTTGCAATAATAGAAAGAGAAATGAGTTCACATGATGTGGATATCCTTGGCCTTAGTGAGACTCATTGGAAAGGCCATGGACATTTTGTAACTCATGCAAGGAATACTGTATACTTTTCGGGAAGCGTTCATATGAGTCGAAATGGTGTTGCAATTGTTGTTCCTGAAAACTGAACAATAGTGTCCTAGCCTACGAACCCATCAGTGATAGAATCATTACCATCAGACTGAATGCTTCCCCTTGCAGGATTAATATTATCCAGGTCTAAGCTCCCACAGCTACAGCATCAGATGCTGAAATAGAAGAGTTCTATGAACTATTAGAACATACCATCAATCTGTTTGCAAATAGGGAAATAGTAATAATCCAAGGTGACTTCAATGCTAAGATTGGGGACACTACTGGAGACATTGACATCAGATCTGTGATTGGTCGTTATGGCCTAGGCGAAAGGAATGAACGAGGAAAACAGCTACTGGAGTTTTGTGTTGGCAATGACACGGTAGTTTGCAACGCCCTCTTCCAGCATCACCCAAGGCGTCTGTATACTTGAATATCGCCTGGTGATAGAGTCAGGAATCAGATTGATTACA
Source organism: Anabrus simplex (assembly GCF_040414725.1). Lineage (NCBI taxonomy): Eukaryota > Metazoa > Arthropoda > Insecta > Orthoptera > Tettigoniidae > Anabrus > Anabrus simplex. The sequence continues at coordinate 193,713,235 of NC_090265.1, forward strand.
TCTTGGTGAGACAACGTTGGAAGACATCTGTTCTAAATTGTAAGACCTTTCCTGGAGCGGAATGTGGCAGTGACCATAATCTGTTGTCCATGAAAATACGGCTAAAACTAAAAGTCACCAAGAAGATACGAGCAAAGCAGTTTAGACTCACTAACCAGGAATCTCTTGCACGCTTCGGCCAACTTGTGCGGCCAAAGCTCCCAGATTTGCTACTAAAGGAAGAAGAATCACCTTGTCAGACGTGGGACAGAATAAAAGAGATTGTCTCCTCATCTCTCCCAGAGCCAGCTAGGATGACACTGAGTGCAAAACATCTCTGGATAACAAACAAAACTGATTGAAGAGAGAAGCAGTCTGAAGAAACATGGTATCCAATCCATTCAGGATGAAAATAGGTACAGGATCCTGTGTAGAGAGATATAGCGTAATTGTAGGAATGATAAATCACAGTTCATGCACAGAGTTTGCGAGAAAATAGAACAAAACCAGAACCAAAATCAAACAAAGGATCTCTTCAAAAAATCAATAGCATTACTTGTCAATTTAAACCACGCACATGGTGTGTAGAAGACGAGAATGGACGGCTAATTGGAGATAGAAAAGAAGCGCTAGAGATGTGGAAACAATACTCTGGAAGAATTGATGAGGTAGCAGTCCAGCAACGAGGAAGGCCTTCTGCATTGGAACCTTCCATTCTACAAAGCGAAATCAAGAACGCCATTAACTATTCGAAAAGAAACAAATCCCCTGGACTGGATGGTATTTCTGGGGAGATGCTTAAAGAAATGGGTGAAGAAGGTTTGCACGTGATGCACTAATTGTGTAATAGGGTAGAAAATGGCCAAAAGACTGGACAAGCTCTATCTTAATCTCCTTGCACAAGAAAGGGTCAGTCAGGAAGTGTTCCAACTATCGTACAATTGCTCTGATATCTCATGCAAGTAAGATTTCATTGTACATCATAAACCAGCGCCTCAAGTCTTACATAATGCCTCATATATCCATTGAGCAAGCAGAATTTGTTGCAGGAAAAGGAACACGGGAACATATTTTTAATATGAGGCAAATAATTGAATAATCTCGTGAGTTCTGTGTTCCTGTGCTAACATGCTTCCTTGACTACAAGAAAACTTTTGATTGTGTTGTCTGGAATAAACTATGGCTGGTTCTTGGTGAATTTGGCATTCCACAAAATCTAATATCATTACTGAAAAGTCTGTATGGAAACAACATTGCAACTATAAAGGTAGATGGCGAGATTTAAGAATTTTTCAGTATTTCGCAGGGTGCCCGACAGGGCTACATATTATCACCTATTCTATGTAACATCTACGCTGAATATGTGATGAAGAAAGTCCTCGATGACTGGACTGGAGGCATATCAATTTGTGGACGAAAAATCAGTAACCTGCGCTTTACTGATGACACTACTCTCTTTGCCAGCAGTGAAGATGAACTTGCAGAATTACTAGCAAGGGTAAAAGATGCAAGTTTAGAATATGGGCTAGAGATCAACCTGAGCAAGTTCAAATTAATAATTGACAGAGCGGCACAGATCCAGCTGACAGGTCGATTAAGGGAACTGGAAATGGTAAATGACTTTATATACCTTGGGTCGACCATCTGTGATACTGGAAGTTCTGGCAAAGAGATTAGGAGACGTATCACTTTAGGGCGCGTTGCCATGAGCAAACTCACAAAAATATGGCAGAGCAGAGGAATCACAAACAGTACAAAGATTAGACTAGTTGATTCTCTTGTGTTCTCTGTCTTCCTTTATGGTTCCGAGACCTGGACCCTCAAGGCAAGAGATAAGTACCGTATCGACGCCTTTCATATGTGGTGTTGGAGAAGGATGCTCTGTGTATCTTGGACGGAAAGAAGAACTAATGCATCTATTATTCAACAACTGAATATCTCCGAACGTCTCTCTTCTCGCGTCATAAAGAGAATCGTCAGATTCTTCGGACATATTGTAAGACGTGATAGTGAAAATCTGGAGAAATGTATCATGGAAGGCAAAGTTTTCGGCTGAAGACCACGAGGAAGGACATCGAGTAGGTGGATTGATCAAGTTTTTCGTACCACCGGTCTGACTCTTCAGCGGGCTTTAAGAGAAGCTGAACATCGTCAAAGTTGGCGCCGCTTAATCCAGCATATTGTGTGAAGTCAAATGGGGTCACGACGCTCAGCAATGAGTTATACGACTTATGATGATGACACTACTGCAGCGTTTCATACAAGGTGAAATCGCACGAAATGAAATGTTTTAGTCAGTCATTGCCGTGGTTAATGTCTCTTCAATTGCTATGGATTGTAAGAGACGCTGAAGTGTTGTCAGTTTGCCCTCGGAAGGAGTTCCTTAACGTTCCAATAAATCTACTGACATAGATCTCTCTTATTTAACCGACTGTGCTGGGACCCAGTCTTTCAATCCTGAGTATAGAGGCCTAGTAACTCAACTATGTTATGAGGAAGGTCCGTTTCAACACTGTGCTAAAGCTTGTAGTGTTACAGTCATTTCGCTTGTTGAGTACAGTGATGAAAGAAAGGGAGTAATTTTGTACTTTCATGTGACTGTTGATACCGTGATCACAGAAAAATGATCTCCAGCTGTACCTGAAACCTGAACCACAGGGACAGGAATTTTTATGCAAAAGATCTCATACTTTCCATGATTCGAATCACTTTGCTGACAAACTGAGAACTATCAAGCTCCGGTGATTATGAAGAATTTTTGGAATGTTTTCCAGGTGATGCTCCTTTTAATATGTGTAAAATGCGTGGAATGGTAATCAAATTTAAAAATATAGTGTTAGCACCGGGGAAGCAATAAATAGGGGATGGAATATTTAAACAAAAGTGAAGTTTGATGACACGAAAATCGTTCTCTGAGCTACCCTAATAACCGGGGTCGTGTAACGCAAAGGACAGCTCTATCGTACATTCGAAACTACAAAAGCTCATGAGTTACACTCGGTGGAACAGCAGATTAAAATAAACTTTTATTCAGTCCACACATGACCTTTTTAAAGTGACAAGGCGTTGTTCCACACACAGCTGAAGTAATCGGCATTGGTCAGTGAACATTTCAATATCTTTTCGAAATGTATTTTGTCGATCGTTCTTGTACAGGAAGTGCAGTGCTGCAGAGCTGTCATGTAAAATCTTTCACAACCCCGTGACTGTTAACATAAAATAGAAATGATACTGCACGTGTCACACAGGGTTCTATTAGTTTACAGGAATTAGACGGAGACGGTGGCTTGCATGAAAACACTGCCAAAATTGATCAACGATTTAAAAAATAACAACAATGTGAACGCCCCCCTTGTAATATAATTCTGCTTGCGCAAGAAAACTTGCATATATTGTGCTTATAGTGTTACATTCCAGACGTTAAGAAACAATACGACGTATATGACAATGCTCTTCCAATCCATTATTTTCCTTTAGGCTGGCCACACCTCCCAGCATTGTCAGCATTGTCATCTGACGGCATTGTCAAATACGTAGTATTGTTTCTTAACCCGAGATTTGAGTATTTAAATATCGGATTATATCCTATAAAAATATGTCTGTGACGTTCTGGAGAGTGGTACAGGGCGTCTGGTAGCATGTGTACCGATTAGTGTTTATTTCCAATGGACACGGAATTGGAAAATGAAGGTTCAATAGGTTGAAAAGGAATCCATCGAAACCTTGCCGAAATAAAATAACTGGCAACTTAAACAAATATATCGATGGCTTACTTCTAAAACCTTGTATGTCCCAACGCTCTTCCTATCCATTATATTCCTTAAAACCCGTCACGCCCAATAGCAACATGTGGATATGCAGCCCATCAGAACAATTTCCGTTGTGTTCGTTTTCCTATGCTTGCGTGTAAAGAAAAATGAACCTTAGGCCTAAATACATTATATTGTAAGAGTGCGTAAATTCGCTTGCAAACAACATCCCTACACTACGGTACGGTAAGGTATATTTTCCTTTACACATCAGCACAGAAAAATGAACACAACGAAAATTATTCTGATGGACTGCAGATAAATGTGTGGCTGGGAGGCGTGACCATTCTTAATCAATATAATGGGTAGGACGAGCACTGGAACATACGAGGTTTTAGAAGTAAGCCACCCTCCTGGCTCTAACTAAATCTCATGAACACTAAGTTCCATCTTCAAGTTAAGAAAGCAAACAAAAAATCGGAATTACTAAACTGCAATTACTGGCACAAATTCGGAAATTTTCTAATCTTGTTCATAATTACATTGGTTTAAGATTTTAAGTGGTTATGCCGCCTTTCTGATAAATGATATACTTCACCTACCTTTAATAAATAATACCATTTGTCTACAGGGTGATTCAGGAGTTTTCGCGGAAACTGAATTAGTCCATCGAGAAGTCGAAATACAACAATTTTCTAACAGGATTGTATAGTCTAGGACGAAACTCTGCCTGAGAGCAAGCCCGGGAATGTCAGGAACCGCAATGGACAATTCATTTCATTAACAATTTAGAACTGGCAATCGATGATGTGACAGCCGTCTGTGCACATCGTTAAACACTGGGCACTGAATGTGGTGAACGACAATTCGAACAGCCTTTGTGAACAAAATCTCATGTCCATTGACTGACTTCACTGTAAGCACATGTGACTAAAACACTTTTGTGACTGTCAGTTCTAACTTGTTCAGTGACGTACACTAGTTTGGAAAAATTGTGCATTATGTCGTTCCAGACTCAGTCTGACACAGAGTTTCGTCCTAGACTATACATTACTATTCTAAAGTGGTTGTTCTTCGACCCATATATGGGTTACTTCAGTTCATGTGAATCCCTCTGAATCATCCAGTATATGCAAGTCGTCTGTAGAATCACCTTGAGCATTAGACAATCCGTCTAACAGGTATGTCAGTAAATTGATCAGCGTAGACAGTTAATTACAACTCCCATAGCCGATCTATGGTATAGCATAGAATTGATATATTGACTCTACTCTTATGTTTAATCCCTGAGTCGGCGTCTATGCCGAATATATGCTAACACACAACACACTCACACAAACAAATATGAATACGGTAAATCGTGAAGGATTACAAAATTACTCCACCTATTAGATCAAGAAGTTAATTTGTCTTTCAATAAATATTTCACTTGAACTGTTCTTTTATAATTCTAAAATATTCACTCTAGTTCAATAAGCTTAACTCTTCTTTTAACTTATATACAAGCAATAAATGTTTAAGAGCAAGCCACATACAGAGATGATTTATTTTATGAATAATGTCATTCTTGTACCGTTATATTTCATTTCTTGTTAAGCTTGAAGGATGACACTCAGAAATGTTTATAAGTCGCAATACTTAATTCTGAAGAGAATCGTGTGCCTTACTTGCCATTACTGAACTCTGACAATGAGTTCAATACCACACATTTCTTTTTTAGTTGCGGGAGCTTAACTGTTGAGGAATAAGAGGAACTGGTCTGCTCCAAGAGAGTTCGTATGTATACAGTACTGAATAGGATGACATTGTTATTAGATTCATTATCACTGGGTTTTTATACTCTTTATCAAAATTTAACAACTCATCAAATTGAGAATATTAAAAGAAATGCATCATTTCCATGAGAAGTTAGTTTTTCCATTGACACGCTGGACTGAAGAGTATAAAATATTCTCATAACTAACAAGATTGTCTTTCAAAAGGTATGGACAAGGAAAGCTTGGTTAAAACAGAAATATATAATACATTAATTAACTACAATGACGTTATCCTCACTTAGAACGCTGCCTTGAATACTTTTTACCAATTAATATAACAGCATTATAAATATTCTGGAGATTGAATACTCTATCACCTGTATTTGACAGACAGATTGAGAAAAATGCCGTCTCGATGTTTTGTAAATTACAGACTGAAGAATATAGGTGTATTTTAATCTGATTATTGTTTGTGGTGTATTTTATTGTTAATATGAACGGGATGTATCAGTCTGATCCCCCGACATCCACACATGTGCATGTAGTCCATCAGAACAACATTCCTGTGCTAGAGTGTAAAGAAAAATGAACATTAAATGCAGTATACTGTAGGAGTGCGTAGATACTTCATCTAAACATACATTCCTACAGTACGGTGCAATAAGGTTCATTGTCCTTTACAACTTGGCATAGGAAAATAAACACAATGAACATTGTTCTGATGACCTGAGTATTCACATGACACGTGGGAATCAATAAAGGGAAGCTGGTAAACAGGTTTCTGTTAAACCGTTTAAGGTGCGTATTCTCCGTGACCCAAGACTAATCTAGACACGCCAATTAGTTGTACGCTATTAGCCCCGCCAGCTACATCGCGTAGCTACTTGCATTTTCAGATGTGATGCCCGAATGTTTAACATCATGTCGTCTCTGCTGTGCCAAAACCGCGAATGTGACAATGCTCTTCCTATCCATTATTTCCCTTAAGGTTGGTCACGCCTCCCAGCCACATCTTAAAACTTTAAAAGTTTACAGATGTAAAAAAAATGGTATTTAGAATCTTCTTTAAAAATACAAGAACACGTATTTTTTGCTTTCTTTAAATCCCAATAGGAGGGATGTAAATGGGTGAATAATGGGATGAATGCCTTTAATGAGGATACATATATCTCAGAAACTGAAAATATTACGGAACTGAAAATTTGTATATGGGAGCTCCTTTAAAAATAAGGAAACACGTATTTTTTGTTTTTGGAAAATCCAATTAATGGGGGTTAAACAGGAGTGACAAACTGGGGTGAATTTTTTGAAAGACTATATCTACAGAATATCTGAGAAACGTAAAATGTTATAGACGTAAAAAGTGGGTATTTGGAATCTCCTGTAAATGTAAAGAAAGATAGGTGATTTGTTTTCGGAAACTCCACGTAAGGGGAAATAAAAAGGGGTGAAATTTTAAAAAGCGAATTTCTACAGTATATCTCAAAAACTTAACATGTTACAGAAGTGAAAAATGGTATTTTTATCTCTATTAAAAATAAAGAAACGTGTATTTTCAGCTTTCGGAAATACCACTTGGGTGGAAGGGGGGGGGGTAAAAGTGACTGAAAATGGTGTTGAATTCTTTTAATTAGGCTACTGATATCTCAAAAATGAAGATATTACAGACGTGAAATCTGCTTTGGGATCTGCTTTAAAAGTAAAGAAACACGTATTCTCGGAAAATCCAATTAAGGGGGGTGGGAGGGGTGAAAGAATTGAAAAATTAATTGAATTAATTGTATGAGAATACATACATCTAATAGAAACTAAAGTTGTTAAGGACGTGAAAATTGGTATTTGAATCTCCTTAAACAAAGAAAAACGCGTTTGGGGGGCGGGAGTGAAAAGGAGTTGAATTCCTTTCATGAAGACACATAAATCAAAAACTGAAGAAGTTAGAGTCGTGATAATTACTATTTAGAAGATCCTTTACTATTAAGGAAACAAGTATATTTTGCCGGAAAATTCACTTACGGGGTGGGGGGGGGGGAGGGGAGTGTGAAAGGAAGTGAAAATAAAGTGAAATATTTTTTATGGGGATACTTATATCTCAAAACTGAATGTAACAGATGTGAACATTGGTGTTTGGAATATCTTTTAAACATAAAGAAACGCGTCTTCTACTTTTTTTGGGCGGGGGGTGTAAATAAACTTAACGGCGGTGGGGTGTAAAAGGAGGTGAGATCAATTGATTTTACTGTTCATAATGTACTTAAGGAGCCTCCGTTGCTCAGGCGGCAGCACGCCGGCCTCTCGCAGCTGGGTTCCGTGGTTCAAATCCCGGTCACTCCATGTGACATTCGTGCTGGACAAAACGGAGGCGGGACAGGTTTTTCTCCGGATACTTCGATTTTCTCTCTCATCATTCATTCCAGCAACACTGTCCAATATTTCATTTCATTTGTCATTCAACGATCATTGCCCCAGAGGTGTGCTTCGGCAGCCGGCACAATTCCTATTGTCGCTGCTAGATGGGGCTTTATTCATTCCATTCCTGACCCTGTCGAATGACTGGAAACAGGCTATATAGTTTCGATGTACTTATTCTGATCATAAACCGATCATTTTTAATCTTTCCTGGGCTGGTTTTCAACAGCCATCTTTTCCTTCGGAGGACGTTCTTAGATTACAGTAGATCCTCCTGGCATATAAATAAAAATTTAAACACATTTGAAATAAACGATAGGAATGAGATGGACCGTCAAATTGTTCACCTCTATAATAAGGTCAACAATGCACGGAAGTATGTCATTGGTATCGCCAGAAATCCCGCACACTTGCCTACGCGCGACGATGGTGCTGGTCACATTGTAACAATGACACTGGCAGCAGATGTAATTTACCGCCAAGTAGCGATCTTGCAGCTTGCTGTGGGGTTCAGAACATCTTTTAATAATAATAATAATAATAATAATAATAATAATAATAATAATAATAATAATAATAATAATAATAATAATAATAATAATAATGTTCTGGACCGTTGTCAAATGTGCGGACCCCTCTGGAAAATGGTCCTGGACGGGTAATGACTAAGAATGCAGTCCGGCCGCGGGTTCAGTACCGCCAAGGCACCTAAGACGACACCACGCCGGATCTCCTGAAGGATTTGATCCATATTAAAAACGCTTATAGGAAAAGATGGCAAAGATTTAGGGACCCAACTGACGGGGTGGAATATCTGGACCTAGCCCGGGAAGTACGAAATCGATTGCTGGAAAGAAAGATTGAAAAATGTGAGGAAACATACCGTAATCTATTAGAAAACGAGTCAGATCGCGAGTTTTGGCGGATTCTCGCAGAAAACGAGTCAGATCGCGAATTTCGGCGGATTATATATCTAAAACAATTAGCATTCAATTATAAATTTCAGTATAATACCGTAGCGAAGCACGGGTATCTTGCTAGTCTATCTATATATATAAAATAGCTTGTCCTGACTGACTGATTCATCATCGCCGAGCCAAAACTACTGGACATAAAGAAATGAAATTTTGGGAATACATTCATATTAAGATGCAGGTGCTCGCTAAGAGAGGATTTTTGGATATTCCGTCGCTAAGGGGGTGAAAAGGGGGGTGAAGTTTTAAAATGAGTGTATCTATATCTCAAAACTTTAAAAGTTTACAAATGTGAAAATTGGTACTTAGAATCTTCTTTAAAAATAAGGAAACACGTATTTTTTTGTTTTCAGAAAATCCCAATAGGACGGGTGAAAAAGGGTGGAAAATGGGTTGAATGCTTTTAATCAGGGTACCGGTACTTATATCTCAGAAACTGAAGGTATTACAGGCCTGAAAATTGGTACTTTTAATCTCTTTTAAAAATTAAGAAACACGTATTTTTTGTTTTTGGAAAATCCAATTAATAGGGGGGTGAAAAGGGGGGTGAATTTTCAAAATGAGTGTATCTATATCTCAAAACTTTGAAAGTTTACAGATGTAAAAATTAGTATTTAGAATCTTCCTTAAAAATAAAGAAACACGTATTTCTTTGTTTTCGGAAAATCCCGATAGCAAAGGTGGAAAGGGGTGAAAAAGGGGTTGAATGCATTTAATGAGGATACTTATATCTCAGAAACTGAAGATATTACAGACCTGAAAATTGGTGTTTTGGATCCCCTTTAAAAACAAAGAAACACGTATTTTTTGTTTTTGGAAAATCCAATTAATGGGGGGGGGGGGGTGAAAAGGTGGTCAATTTTTAAAATGAGTGTATCTATATCACAAAACCCAGTCTAGCTCGAGCGGTCGAGGAGAGAGGTTGCGTAGTGAAGTGCGTGCTGTAAACATGGTCGGCATTGAACAGTACCGGGCCGCTATTGGGAAATGGCAGGCAAGGCAGAAGAAGGAGACCAGGAGTGGATTGGTGATAAGTACGGACGGATTGAAAATGAGTGAAGCGGTGCTGGTGGTGACAGTGATAGCAGTGCTACTGGTTATTGGGGGGGTGGAAGTAAACCCAGGCCCAAATACCAGTGGAAAATATAGTACGGAGGATTTGGCCGCACTCAGGGTGGTTGTAAGTGAAGTTATGCAGGAAAAGTGTCAATGGGATAAGGTGCAGGAAATAAAGGACATGATGGAGGAGCAGAGAAAGGAGATAGGGAACATGAAGAAATGGCTTGAAACGAAGACAGAGGAATCGAGCAGGTGAGTGGTCAATAACGAGAAAGAAATCGAGTTATTGAGAGGGGAAGTGAAACATCTGAAAGAGGAGGTGATGAAGATGAAGAAAGAAGCGGAGGGGTACAGGCAGGAGAGATTGAAAAAAGCCATATTTATATATGGAGTTGAGGAAGGGGCGAGAGAGAGCAAGATTGAGCTGATATATAAGGTGGTGGAAGTTATACGTGATGCAATGAAGATAAACTTTAGTGAGATAGACATAGATGATGTAGAGAGAGTTGGTAAAATCAAAGGTCGGAGGCCAATTAGGGTTAAATTGTTCCAAACCTTAATGGCAGAAACTGTGTTAGGTAACAGCAAGAATTTACAAGGGCTGAAAATAGGGGTGAAAGGAGACATGGGAAGAGAAGGAAGTGAAAATATGAAGATCTTGAATAGGCACCTATGGAGAGCGAGGAACCAGGGGCTAAAGGCCCGAATAAGAGGTCTGAGGTTGGAGGTGACAAACGGGCGATGGGTTAGAGTACATTCAGTGACGAAGCTAAAGGAAATGGACGAAAACGAGAGGGTTGAGGGTGGTGAGAGGACAAGGCAAGATGGGAAGAAGAAAGAAGAAAAGAAGAGGAGGAGGGACGTGGCAGGAGAGCAGAGCATCTCGGAAGAGAATGGGCAGTGCAGCCGGGAGACAGAAGATCAAGATAGTGAAGAGGACGGTGGGAGTGAGCAGCAAGAAACTGGGAGAGTAGAGTGTAGAGGTGCAGTGAGCAAGAAAGGACAAAGGAAGGTGGATTCAGAAGTCCAAAATAGTGAGGGGGTGAGTGGGGGTGAGCAGCAAGAAGGGGTGAGAACAGGGTGCAGTGGTGTAGTGAACAAGAAAGGTCAAGAGGAGACAGATCGACAAGAAGGTAAAAAAATTATGAGTAAAGTCAGAAGTAAGAGCTTAAAAGACATATGGGGAAAAGTACGTAAAGGGATGGAGGATACAGAGGAAGAGAGGTCGATAAATACTAGAAGTAAGAATAGAGGGGGAGACCTAGAAGGGAGGGAGGGAAAGTTATAACTATATTGGAAGATAGGATGTGTGAATATTGAGGGACTAAGGAACAAATTAGGAAACAAGAAAGTTCGGGAAGTAATTGAAAGTTTTGATGTTGTGGCACTCTTGGAGACGTGGTTGGAAACAGGGAGGGAGATTTCATGGAAGGGGTTTGAGATAAAATATAAATATAGAAGAAAAGAGAGGAATAAGGGACGAGCACCAGGAGGGATGATAGTTCTAATTAGGGAAGAAATTAGTGAAAGAGTAGAGGATATAGAGACCGATATGATGGAAACCATATGGCTGAGATTGAATTTGGGAGGGAGTGAGGGAAGGAGGAAGAAAATAAATCTAGCTTTTGTTTACTGCCACCCTAGTAATTCAGCATATGCAAATAAATATTTTTTTGAAGAGTTATTGGTGGATATTGGTAGGATAAGGGGAATGTATCCAGGTGAGGAGGATATGTTGTTATTTGGGGATTGGAACGCGAGAATAGGAGAACAGAGCCCAGTTTATAGTAGGGAGGATGGAATGTGTTTGTTGGAAAGTAGAAGGAGTGAGGACAAAATTACAAATAGTTATGGAGAGAAGCTCCTAGAGATGTGTGCTGTGGGAAATTTGTATATTCTGAATGGGTGGATAGAGGATGACAGGACGGGGAAATTGACATATGTTACGGAGAAGGGGGGTAGTGTGATAGATATGGTTTTAAGTTCGGAAGGGATGATTGAGGAAGTTGTAAGTATGGAAATAGGAGATTGGATTGAATCACACCATTTCCCGGTGAGGGTTATGCTGAAAAGGGAGGAAGAGAAGTGTACAATGAAGGAAGATGAGACAAAGGATAAACGAGGGAGTGGTTATAATAAGTATAAATGGACAGAGAAGGTGGGTCGGGATTGGAATAGGGTAGTAAAGGAGGAGCTACATCTTCTGAAATATGGGTGGGAAGGGGCGTTAGAAGAGAATAATACTGATAAAGCCTTGGAATTGTTGCTACATCCAATAAAGATGATAGCGCAGAAGGTGAAAGCTAGAAAAGGAAATAAGAAAGAAGGAGAAGAATGGTTTAATAGGGAGTGTGAAAGATTGCGGAGGAAGGTGATGGACGCGTTAGGAGAATATAGAAGGAAAGGTGGGAGCCAAGAAAGGGAGTTTTTCTGTAGATTGAGGAAGGAGTATAAAAAGGAAATCTCTGAGACAAAAAAGACGTGGTTAGAGGAATAAATGGAAGCCATAAATAATGACTGCAAGACAAACAATTTTGAGAGAGTTTGGGATAAGATTAATAGAATTATTAAGGGTGGAAGGAATATAGAGAGAACGAGTATTGAGGAAGTGCAATGGGTCAGGCACTTTGATGAATTACTAGGAAAAAAGGGGGGTGATAGATGGAGAGGTTCGGGAGAAGAAGTAATTTGGAGGAATAGGGGAGTGGCAATTTATGACCTGGATAAAGAAATCACAAGAGAGGAAATCCGGAGAGTGATAAGCAGAGCCAGAGCGAAGTCGGCCGGGGGGTGTAATGGTATAAATAACAAGTTTTGGAAGGAAATTAGTAAAAATGAGATAATGATAGAGGGCATGGTTAAACTATTCAATAGGATATTTGAGGGAGGAAATTACCCTAAGGAATGGGAAACAGGAATGATATGCCCTATATACAAGGGGAAGGGTAGTAGGAACAATGTGAACAGTTATAGAGGTATATCTCTGTTGGATTCTTTGAGTAAAATATATACTGGGGTGCTAGCGAACAGAATAAGCGGGTGGGCGGAAGAAAATGAAATTTTGACAGATTACCAAGGGGGATTTAGGAAAAAGAAAAGAACAGTGGATAATATAATGATAGTAAAGACTATTTTAGAAAAGTATAAGAATATGGCTAGAAGTACGGTTTATGTAGCAGCAATAGATTTTGAGAAAGCTTTTGACAAGGTGAATAGAGAGGCCCTACTAGAGAAATTAGGTAGGTTAGGGATTTCGGAGAAGATGTTGAGGGCAGTGGAAGGAATATATAGGGACGTCAGGTTTTGTGTAAAATTGGGAGAAGGGAGAATGAGTGGACCATTAGAGTCCAAGGTGGGTTTAAAACAAGGATGCAAGTTATCGCCAATACTGTTTATTTTATTTATCAACGATATTTTAGAGGGGTTTGGGGCAGAAAATTGGGCTGTACCAGTAATTAATGGTTTGGAAGTACCAGGACTGATATTTGCGGATGATGTGTTATTGATGACGCTAACTTCAGGGGCGATGAATAGGGCCTTAGAGTCAGTGATGCTATTTGCGAGCAAATGGGGATTGAAAATTAATGGAAATAAGTCTAAAATATTGGTAGTACAGGTGGACAAAAGAAGAAAGATAGAAGGGAATTGGGTAATTCAGGGAGAAAGATTGGAACAGGTAAGGAAGTTGGAATATCTAGGAGTTATTTTTAATGATAAAGGAACTTGGAGTGACCAGATCAAAAGAGTGAAATATAGAGGATTGGCAGCCTTAGCCTCAGTCAGAAATTTGCTACTCAAGTACCCGGGGATCAGTTATAAAACACTGAGACTCGTGTTCAGGTCGGTAATCGTTGGGAGGGTATTATACGGAGCAGAAGTTTGGGGGTTGGATGAGAAAAGAGAGGAACTAAGAAGGATTGTTAGTAGTTTTGCTAAGTTAGTGATGGGCTTACCGAGGTGTACAGCAAATGTAGGGGCGGAATTAATGTGTGGGGAGGATTTGGAATCAGAGGGTGTGAAAAGAATAGTTAGATACTGGATGAATTTAAAAAGACAGGAAGGTGGGAGAGTATTACAGGCAGCATATGTACAGCAATTTAAGAGCATGTATAAGGGTGGATGGTTAGAAAAAATAAAGGGATATTTGGAGAGGATAGGATTAGGACACCTGTGGGGGGAGGTTTGGTCAAAGACAGAAGTGAGAGGGATGAATATACTGGAAAGGAGAATTAGAGATATCCATAGGCAGAAATTATTGGGGGAAAGCAGACTAAGAAATTCGCTGACTGTTTTGACGAAAATAGAGGAGATAGCAGGGTTGAATATTAGATACGTCGATAGGTCAAAACGATATGGGATGATGTGGTGGCTTTTAGGTTTGCCAAGGAATACAGGCTGGTTACAGGGGAGGGATAAGACAAGGTGTGTACTTTGTGGAGATGTGAATGATGAGTTTCACTTGCTAAGAGACTGTGAGGTAACGAGGGGGTTAAGACATGGATTATTGAGTGCCGAGCATCGGGAAATATTGGGGAGAGGGGATGAGAACGCAATACTGAGATGGATTATTAAACAATGGGAAAAAGGGGGTGAATTGAACAGGTATTTTTGTGCGACAAAAAAGGCCTGCGAGAGTAAAATGAAGGAGAGTGAGTTAGAGGGTGGGCAGGGGAATTGGGGGGTGGAATGGTTATCTGTATAAGGGAAGGGGATAGTATGTTAAAATTCTAATGGATTAGGGAATATAGGGACTGAGTACTTAGTTAGGTGGAGTTGGGTAAGAGGACAGGATTGCATGGTCTGTTTGTTTTAAAGTTAGCTGGAATGCAAGTGCTGAAATGCTGAGTGTTGTTGTTTGATTATTGATCAGGTGTAGGTCAGTAACAAGAATGTGACGCAAGTACAGAGCATAATAAGGACACTGGATGAACACTGAGTGAGTGAACTGCTTCAGCTAATGACTGCTAATTATTCTTATTATTATTATCCTTATTATTATTATTATTATTATCCATTTTATTATTATTATTATTATTTATTATTCATTTTATCGTTATTATTATTATTATTATCATTACTATTATTATTATTATTATTATTATTATTATTATTATTATTATTATTATTATTATTATTGCATGTGAACATGTATAGGGGCGAAGTCGCCTGTTATGTTCAATAAATGTATGTATGTATGTATATCACAAAACTTTTAAAGTTTATAGATGTAAAAATTAGTATTTAGAATCTCCTTTAAAAATAAAGAAACACGTATATTTTTGTTTTCGGAAAATCCCAATAGGAAGGGTGGAAAAGGGTGAAAATGTGTTGAATGCCTTTAATGAGGCTAATTATATTTGAGAATCTGAAGATATTACAGACCTGAAAATTGGTATTTGGGATCTACTTTCAAAATAATAAAGGAACAGGTATTTTTCGTCTTTGGAAAATCCAAATAATGGGGGGTGAAAAGGGGGGTGAATTTTTAAAATGATCGTATCTACATCTTAAAATTTTAAAAGATTACAGATGTGAAAATTGGTATTTTGAATCTCCTTTAAAAATAAAGAAACGTGTATTTTTTGTTTTCTGAAAATCCCAATAGGAGAGGTGTAAAAGGGTGAATAATGGGTTGAATGCCTTTAATGAGGATACATATATCTCAGAAACTGAAGATATTACAGAACTGAAAATTGGTATATGGAATCTGCTTTAAAAATAAAGAAACACGTATTTTTTGTTTTTGGAAAATCCAATTAATGGTGGTTAAACAGGAGTGACATATTGGGGTGAATTTTTTGAAAGACTATGTCTACAGAATATCTGAGAAACGTAGAATGTTACAGACGAAAAAAGTGATATTTGGAATCTCCTATAAATGTAAAGAAACATCAGCGATTTGTTTTTGGAAACTCCTCTTAAGGGGAACTAAAAAGGGGGTGAAATTTGAAAATGAGAATTTATACAGTACATCTAAAAAACTTAGCATGTTACAGAAGTGAAAAATGGTATTTTTATCTCTATTAAAAATAAGGAAACGTGTATTTTTAGTTTTCGGAAATAACACTTGGGTGGAAGGGGGGGGGTAAAAGTGACTGAAAATGGTGTTGATTTTTTCGAATTAGGCTACTGTTATCTCAAACATGAAGATGTTACAGACGTGAAATTCGATATTTGGAATCTGCTTTAAAAGCAAAGGAACACGAATTCTTGGAAAATCCAATGAATGGGGGGTGAAAGAATTGAAAAATTAATTGACTTAATTGTGTGAGAATACTTACATCCAATAAAACTACAGTTGTTAAGGCCTACAGGCGTGAAAATTGGCATTTGGATCTCCTTTAAAAACAAAGAAAAGCCCGTTTGTGGGGGGAATCATCTTGGGGGGCAGGAGTGAAAAGGAGTTGAATTCCTTTCATGAGGACACATAAATCAAAAATTGAAGAAGTTACAGTCGTGATAATTGGTATTTGGAAGATCCTTTACTAGTAAAGAAACAAGTATTTTTGCTGAAAAATTCACCTTGGGGGGGGGGGGGGAGGAGGAGTGTGAAAGTGAAAAAAATGAATTATTTTAATCTCAAAACTGAAGGTAATAGACGTAAACAATGGTGTTTGGAATCTTCTTTAAACATAAAGAAAGACGCCTTCTTTTAATTCTTTTGGTGGGGGGGGGGGGTGTAAAAGGAGGTGAGACCAATTGATTTTACTGTTCATAATGTATTTATAAGGAGCCTCCGTTGCTCAGGCGGCAGCGCGCCGGCCTCTCACAGCTTGTTTCCGTGGTTCAAATCCCTTTCTCTCCATGTGACATTCGTGCAGGACAAAACGGAGGCGGGACAGGTTTTTCTCCGGGTACTCCGGTTTTCGCTGTCATCATTCATTCTAGCAACACTGTCCAATATAATTTAATTTCATTTGTCACCCATTAATCATTGCCCCAGAGGAGTGCGACAGGTTTCGGCTGCCGGCACAATTCCTATTGTCGCCGCTAGATGGGGTCTTTATTCATTCCATTCATGACCCTGTCGAATGACTGGAAACAGGCTGTAGATTTTCGATGTACTTATTCTGATCATAAACCGATCATTTTTAATCTATCCTGGGTTCGTTTTCAAGAGCCATCTTTTCCTTCGGAGGACGTTCTTAGATTTCAGTAGATTATTCTGGCATATAAATAAAAATTTAAACACATTTGAAATAAACGATAGGAATGAGATTGACCGTCCAATTGTTCACCTCTATAATAAGGTCAATAATACACGGAAGTATGTCATTCGTATCGCCAGAAATCCCGCACACTTGCCTACGCGCGACAATGGTGCTGGTCACAATGTCAACAATGACAATGGCAGCAGATGTAATTTACCGCCAAGTAGCGGTCTTGCATCTTGCTATGGGGTCCAGAATATCTATAATAATAATAATAATAATAATAATAATAATAATAATAATAATAATAATAATAATAATAATAATAATAATAATAATAATAATAATAATAATAATAATAATAATAATAATAATAATAATAATGTTCTGGACCGTCCCCAAATGTGCGAACCGCGCTTGAAACGGGTCCTGGACGTGTAATGACTGAGAATGCAGTCCGGCCGCGGGTTCAGTACCGCCAAAGCACCCAAGACGATACCACGCCGGATCTCCTCAAGGATTTGATCCATATTAAAAATGCTTATAGGAAAAGATGGCAAAGATTTAGAGACCCAACTGACCGGGTGGAATACCTGGACCTAGCCAGGGAAATACGAAATCGATTCCTGGAAAGAAAGATTGAAAAATGGGAGGAAACTTGCCGTAATCTATTAGAAAACGAGTCAGATCGCGAAATTTGCGAATTCTCTCAGAAAACCAGTCAGATCGCGAATTTCGGCTGATTATATATAAAACAATAAACATTCAATTATAAATTTCAGTATAATACAGTGCTATCTAGATTCAGTAGATAGCACGGGTATCTTGTTAGTATATATATAAAATAACATGTCCTGACTAACTGATTGACTGAAGATTCATCATCGCCGAGCCAAAGCTAGTGAACATAAAGTAATGAAATTTTGAGGATACATTTATTTTACATTGTAGGTGCTCGCTAAGGAAGGAATTTTTGATATTCCATCGCTAAGGGGGTGAGAAGGGGGGTGGGGTGAATTTTTAAAGTCCAGTGGCGTGAACTGAACCCCATCTACACCAGCGCTCCTGGGTTAAAGAATTTTGTATTAACATTTTCTAATTATTCCTCAGAACGATTTTTATAATGTTTAAAAATTGTGAATATCTAAGCCAAGCCAAGTACAGCTGTCTCGACAATCCGCTGGCACTACCGCAGTTCAGCTTCTCCAGCGAGCTGGGTTTCCTGATTTAGTGCTATTTCGTCCAGCAACAAATTTCCTTGAAAAACGCGCCATTTCGTCCGGCTCGGTTTTACAAATTATTACACAAGTTAATGAGTGCCATTTCGTCCAGAAGAAATGTTGACAAGGGTTGAGGCAGTACAGGTTAACGCTTATGTGCACAACCACAGGTTGTGGTATTTCCCACTCACCACTGCTGTGAAATTCCATTCCTCCCCTACCCAACTTTGTTTATGAACAGAGAATTCATTCGTTCTAATGATCTCTATGAATTAACATCTTTGTTAATTATGGAGTTTTCAACCACCTCAAGGGCCCAACCTAGTTTATTACTTAACGGGTGTCGGTATACGGTTAAGAATGACAAGAAGTGCGGTGAATTTGTGTGGCGTTGTGTTAACCGTTTTTGTAGTGGAAAAGTGAATACTATAAACCGTGAAATTATTAAAGAAGAAACCCAGAATACGAGTGTTCCTGATGTGGCTGCACTAGAAGTCCACAAGGCTATGGTACAGGGAAAGAAGAGAGCCCGCGAAGAAACCGATAAATCGATTGCACAGGTAGGTTTATATTTTTATTAGTGACAACATCGTCCCTGTTCTACCAAAACGGCGACTGTTACAATGCTCTTCCTATCCATTATTTCCCTTAAGACTGGTCACGCCTTCCAGCTATATATTGATATGCGGTCCATGAGAACAATTTCCGTTGAGTTCATTTTCCTATATGCGTGTATAAAGGAAAATGAACTTTACTGTACCATACTGAAGGAATGTATGTTTGGATGACATTTACCCACTTCTAGAGTATGGTGTATTTAAGGTTCTTTTTCCTTTACACACGCACATTGGAAAATGAACTCAACGAAAATTTGTTCTGATGGACCGCACATCAATATATAGCTGGAAGGCGTGACCAATCTTAAGGGGAATAATGGATAGGAAGAGCATTGTCACATTCGCCGTTTTGACTGAACAGGGACGATATTTACGCCCTAGACTCTAGGACTACGCCCCACTTGCTTTTAAAAGGGCATATATTAATTTGAGTTTGAACTCCTTGCAAATCCTGAGGCTGAAGGCCGAAGGAAGTAAACTAGCGAATCGAATTTACATTCTGCGAGTGACGTCTTGCTCGACAGACAGACAGACAGACAGACAGACAGACAGACAGACAGACAGACAGACAGACAGACAGACAGACAGACAGACAGACAGACAGACAGACAGACAGACAGACAGACAGACATTGAGATAAAGTTCGATTCAGCTTCTACGATGTATAATACATGAAATTATGCCAAAATTTCACTATTCCAAGAAATATATAGACATGACATAACTCTTATTTTATTCATAAAGATAGTACAGTTAGTTCCTTTTGGTTTCGGATTTTTGACGACGAATTTAAACTTCTTCTACAATCCTGATTTGAACTAGTTACCAGAATTCCTCAATTATATAACTGCAAGTCTACTCTGCATAGACAGCGAAGGGATGCTCAGGAAATTCAGGCTGAACCTAATCATCGAGATGAAGTTGAGTTGGATTCAGAAGGTTTGAAGATGGCAGATGGAAATAATTTCTTACTAACTGACGACCGTGGTGGTGAGCGGATACTTATATTTGCCAGTTCCACAGGAAAAACTGCATTAAAAGAAAATAAGAATTTTTTCATGGATGGCACCTTTAAGAGTGATAGCAAACAATTTTCTCAGTTGAACACCATCCATGTAGATTTAGGAAGCACTGTGGAAGAAACGAACGTAACCCCCATAGTTTTCGCATTACTTCCTGACAAGAGAAAGCCAACTTACATTCGCCTATTTAACACCATTCTTCAGGTGATTCCAGACTGGTCCCCTGAGACAGTAAATGCAGATTTTGAAGCTGGAGTGATAGAGACAATCAACATTGTATTTCCTGCTGCAGAATTTCACGGGTGCTTTTTTCATTTTTCACGAAGTCTATGGAGGAATGTACAAAACCTTGCGGTTGCCAAAGATTACAGCACACGCCAGGAAATACGAGACTTCGTGAGAATGTGCGCTGCTCTGGCGTTTTTAAAGACGACAGATGTGGAGGAAGGCTGGCTACACATCCACAGTGTTGCTGTAGCACATGAGAAACTCAATGAGGTTTTCGACTATTTCATTGACCAGTGGTTAGAAAACCCCTCATTTCCCAATTGATGCATGGAATTGTACCGGCAGGCGACATCGTACCAACAACGCTGTGGAAAGATGGAACCATCGCTTGAATGCAATCGTAGGCAAACCACACCCTCGAATAAAACACCTAATTATGGCACTAAAGAAAGAAGCAGATTATTCTGACACCAAAATAATCAGGATTGACTTAAATTTAGAATGTCTAAAGAGGAGAAACAAGTACATTGTAATGGACAACAGAATAGAAAGAGCAATTGAAGAATTGGAGTAGTCACGAGACATTGAAAAGTTTTTAAGGAACGCCTCCTACATAATTAAAATGGATTAAGAGGAACAAAAAAGTTACTGATTTGCATCATCGGACAACGCATTAGCTGCTGCATACATTGTACACACTGTAGGGTATATATTTGTAAATAGACACAAAACTTGACAAGGCTGAAAGGCCGCTTCTTCCAATGCCAGATTTGGTTTGTGTTTTTAATGAAACCTTTGTAGTAATGTAAAAATTGGCTGAACATGACTTCATAGCAGTCTCGAGGAACGCAGTTAATAGTGAGTATATTATCTTATTCCGTTAGGAATTTTTTGTCCAGTGAACTACTTCTTTATAATAAGTCCGATTTTGATGTTTGAGGTGTCAAAATAAAGGGAACTTTCCCTAGATGTTTCGAAAGGACGTGATTTCCCTAAATTCCCTTAGAGATCCCTCCTCAAAGCCCCCCTCAAAGCCGTTCAAAGTCCCTATGTAATTTTAAATGAAATAAACAAATATTGCTGCTTGATATATGATAAGATATTTATTTAAACAGATGTTTTAGTAATGCAACTTTGGATATATTTTAATTATCACCTGATTTGTGAAAATATTTGTTTTTATTCTCACTATGTTGTTTACATCATAAGCATTTCATTGTAAAATATAGTTGACTGGTGGCAAACGAGCGGAGCGAGTACCGTCCATTGTTACAAACATCAAAAATTTACCTATTCCTAACAAGGAACGCAATGAAATGAAACAGTTATTGTAGACCTGTCAAACTGTCAATCATAGGTGTTTGGACGAAATAGCACTAGTGGGCCGGTAGAGAGTTAACTACCTGCCTCTGTTCGTGGAATTTGGACGAAATGGCACTTGGACGAAATGGCACCTGGACGAAATGGCACGACACGGGTTTCCTTGCCGGCGAGAGAGAGAGAGCTACCCCCAGCGAAATTTAAGGTCGCTTGGGTGATGCATGCACTTGAAGCTTCCTCGAGGCGAAGTTGAGCCCCCTTCCCCTACGGAAATTTACGGCGACAGGCCAGCTAGCTTAGGTAAGGGGTATTAATTTTAATACTTGACACTCGAAGTCTTCAGAGCCACACATCAGAGACTGCAAGAAAAACTATCAACATCTTAACAGTGTAGCCACTTGCACATCGTCTTGCTAATAAAAATAGAGTCAGTATTTAAAATCAATTGTAATATAGAAGAATATATTTTAGTCTTGGGTTTCGGAATGCATACAGTTTTTTCGAGCTATTCATTGATGGCACGTGCAGAGTATGTTTTCCGATACCCGCAGAAAAATATTTAGGTTGCCCAGCATGAACACAGAGTTAAGCGTGAATGGTTGTCTGTGATGGTGGTACATAGTGAATTTTTGTAGTGTTCCTCTTTGATTATAGGTGAAGGCTTCTCGAGGTCTGTGGCATTCTTCATGAATATAACGTGTGTTATACATCGTGACAAATGTTTTCCCTCGTTTGTCGTTGATGCACGTGCACTCAGTATGCGAGTGAAACTACAAAACTTAAACGACGGCAAAATACCAGTCAAATTTTGCTGATTAGTTTAGTTCAGATTAGCTTTTAAGAAATAAAAACAAATAGTTAGTCCCAGTGTATTTTTGTGGAAACCATGACTGTACTATCACGAAGCGTCACCGGGTGAAACTGTAAGTACATTGTTTAAAATCTGCTATCGATTAAGTCATGATGGTGTCGCCGCTGCCGTGAATATCAATTTGGAAGTATGTGCGAGCGTGTGGTTGAAAATATTCTTGAAAGACCTTTCCACGAAAAATCCGACCTTATAAAATGGTAATGTTGACAAGAGAGTGCAGTGGGGCTACGATTGTTTATGTTTTAAAAAATTGCAGCTGGTGTTATGAATATGTTCACCGCACGCCACTGTTAAAATCAGTATATCTATGTCTCAAAAACTTAAGTTTAAAGACGTGAAAATTGGTATTTGGAATCTCTATTTTTAAAACAGAAACACTTATTTTTTGTTTTCGGAAAATTCACTTAAGGGGGATAAAACTAAGTGAAAAAGAGGTTGAATCCTTTTTATGAGGATACTTACATTTCAATGTTACAGACGTGAAAATTAGTAAATGGAATTTCCTTTCAAAATAAAGAAACACGCATTTTTTTTTTTTTTTTTTTGCTTTCTGAAAATCCACACAAAGGGGGGTGAATTTTTAAAATGAGTGTACCTCAAAACTCAAGACGTAGAACTTGGTATGTGGCATCTCCTTTAAAAATAAAGGAACGCGCATTTTTTTGTTTTCGAAAAAATCCACTTAAGGGGGTTCAAAGAGGTGAAAATTGGGTGAATTTTTGAAACGAGTAAATCTAAAAAACTTATCATGTTATAGACGTAAAAATTACTATTGAAATCTTCTTTATAAAGAAACACGTATTTTTTTGTTTTTGGAAAATCCACTTAAGGGGTGGTGGTTTGGGTGAAAAAGACTGAAGAACGGGTTGAATCATTTAATGGGGATACTTATATCTCAAAAACTGAATATGTTACAAACGTGAAAATTGGTATTTGGAATCTCCTTTAAAAATTAAGAAACATGTATTTTTGTTTTCAGATAATTCACTTAAAGGGAGGAGAAAAGAAGTGAATAAGGAGTTGAATTCTGATACATATTTCTCGAAAACTGAAGATGTTACAGGCTCTTTCTTTAGGGATTTTCAGATAATGTCTTAGTGCAGTACCGAGGAACGATTACAATTAACAAATCACGAAATATACTCGAGCGAAGCCGCGGGTAACAGCTAGTATTGATATACAGTCCATCAGAACAATTTTTGTTGAGTTCATTTTCCTACGCGAGTGTGTAAAGGAAAATAAACCTTATTGTACCGTACCGTAAGAATGTATGTTTAAACTACATATTTACCCACTCCTAGAATATGATGTATTTAAGGTTCATTTAAGGAAATAATGGATTGGAAGAGCATTGTCACATTCGTAGTATTGGCATAGGAGCGACGATGTGTCTTGCACGAAACACGCGTCGTATATTGTCGCCTTTAGCCTTAACATAAATACAAAACGGCTGGGGGCAGTTATATTCAATACTAAGGTGCTTAATGAAGTATTACAGTGTCTCCTTGTAGAGGATAAAACTGCGTGGATGCCTAAATTGGCCTTATACTAAGGCGTGAATATAATTGTATTTGTCAGAATTGGTTATATCGACGGTGCGCGAGCAATATTTGGTATTCCATAATTCTCTTCCGATCTATCATTCTCCTTAAGACTGGTCACACATGGATTTGAAATCCATCAGAACAACATTCGAAGTATTCACTTTCCTGTGTTGATGTGTAAAGGAAAATTAACCTTAAATGCATTATACAGTACTGTAGGTGGGTATAAATACTTTATGAAAATATACATTCCTACAGTATGATACAATAAGGTTCATTTCCTTTAACATATTGGCAAAGAAAATGAACGCAACGAACATTGTTCTGATTGACTGCGTATCCATGTGCGACTGGGAGGCGTGACCAGTCTCTACGGAGGATAATAGTTCGGAACAGCATTGTGGGATACGAGATATTGCTTGCGCATCGTCGATATATTGAAGGCAGCACTGTGTTCGAGCTGACGATGCAACTCGATTTTTGACAGTATCTATTAGTAGAAAACACAGGGTGGTCTGAAACAACGTGAATCGAGTATATGAGCGTTAGATCGTTGATTACGCTAATGAGTAATTTGCAGATTTAGCAAAATTGCCTAACAAAGCCCATCTAAAGCGATCTGATTGGCTAACTTCAGCAGCGGTTAAAACGACATCGGCGCGAGATATCGACGTAATTTTTTTCATAATACTTATCAGTATGACCAACACTCTAACGCTCATATAGCCGGTTCCCGTTGTTTCCGACCACCCTTTTAGATCGCCTTCGAATAAATAATAGAAATGGGAGATCGTGGGTTCGAGCCCCACTGTCGGCAGCCCTGAAGATGGTTTTCCGTGGTTTCCCATTTTCACACCAGGCAAATGCTGGGGCTGTACCTTAATTAAGGCCACGGCCGCTTCCTTCCACTTCCTAGGCCTTTCCTATCCCATCGTCGCCATAAGACATATCTGTGTCGGTGCGACGTAAAGCAAATAGCAAAAAAAAAAAAATAATAATAATAGAAATGTTTGTTTCCAGTAATTAAGATCATTAATGCCGGAAAGCTAATTACGAATGTAATCATTTCAAATATTCAAATTGCTTCAAAACCATACTTTTTCATCGTTATAACTTAGAATGTACATCAAGGAATACTGAAGCACAGATAACTCAACACTCATCAAGTGGCATATTTTCGTGTAAACGCATACATGTTGTAGAAAAGAATTATTATGATAAAATGTTTTTTCATACCACGTTCATCAGTGAAATAACCTTGATGATTGTGTTGATTGGTTATGCTAGTGGAAAGGGAAACGCACTTAGTTGATTAACTCTTACAATAAATGTGCACAGTTTTTAACGTATTACAGTATACAATCAAATTATTCCATAGAGGATCAACATTGTATTAACCATGACATGTTTGGAAAATTTAATACAATTCTATTTTCAGTCAGAAGTATTTATTTTTACTTTTACAAGACACCAAGAGTATTTTTCAATATTTTTTTCTCCGTCTTTTTGGTATTTCGCACAGTTATTCTAGATGTGGGTCTAATACTCCTTATTAAGTCACACATTCCGTTAAGTGTTTATCAGGTTCCTGAGCACTTCTTGTTTCATCAGATGAAAACACTGTTTTTTCACTTAATTCTGGTTATTCTATAATGGATCTACGGCTATGAGCTTGCTTCGTAGCAATATATAAAATACTATGTTCGTAACATATGGACTAGACTGCTCTCCATACCTTCTCCACAATCCAATAAGTTACAATACAATGTAACTATGTATTTGAGTTTGAGTTTGTTATAGTATATTACTCCTTTCTAGATTGAAAGAGGTGACCACAAAACTAAAGAAAAAAGATAACTTAGAAGTCTTAGACCTGGCTTAATGGTACACTATAGATCCCCCTAAGAGCATTAACAGATATTAGAAGTTTTTCATGACAACATGCAAGATGTTACATATCTCGAGTAATGTATTTCACTTCAACGAAGGTCTCACAGAATGTAACTTAACTTTTGTTAGCTTTACGTGAACCACGAGTAGAGATAATTCATTTATAACTAAATGTACCGAAATATACGAATTACTTCATTTAAAATAACATTAATGGTACATTCCTTTTAAGATTTCAAGTCACGCTCTGTCCAAAAGTTTCGTTGTGTTTTATTAAACCTGAGATTGTCTTATTTTAGATATCCTAAATTGTTTGTTCAACATTATTATTTATGTTTGTTCATTATTAAGAATAAACATAAATAAAATTACTTGTAAGCCATCATATTTTGCGGCCATCAACGATTCAAAGAAGCTAAGAAAGAATATTTCTTCCATAATTCGTCGCTGTTCGGGCAAAAGGTTATAGGCTATCTCACAATGCTCTTCTTATCCGTTATTTTCCTTAGGACTGGTCACGCCTCCCAGCCACATATGGATATGCATTCCATTATCACAATTTCGTTGTGTTCATTTTCATATGGTGATGGATTAAGGAAAATGAACCTTAAGTACATTATACTGTAGCAGTCCGTAAATCTCATGCAAACATACATTCCTAGAGTGCGGTACTATAACGTTCATTTTCCTTTGCACGTAGACATTGGAAAATGAACACAACGAATATTGTTCTGATGGACTGAATATCCATATATGGCTGGAAGGCATGATCAGACTTAAGAAAAGTTATAAATAGGAAGAGCGTTGTGAGATATGACCTTTTGACCGAACAGCGACGAATTATTAATAGGGTTAATTTTCATAGGACACACAGTTTTAAATTGTAACCCTTATAGTTTGGTTCACGCAATGCTACGGAAATTAGCTACATTCTAAGAAAACAGTTGTACAATTAAATAAATATTTCAAGAGACATTGTTCACAAAGACGCTAGTGCAATCTTCAAGTGGTGATTGCTGGAGGTAAAAAAGTTGATGAAGAAACTACTCTCGTAACGTAAATATGTACACCAGGTCTTCTCATGAGTACATTACGTGATTCTCTCAGGGTAGCCCACATGAAAAATCTCACTTCCAACCTAATGGTGTTGAATAACTCTTAGTAGCGGTCTTTGCCAGAAAAAGACGGATTTACTTTGATTTTCCACAATAATTTCAGGTCACCCTGAAGTCGGAATCAAGTTTAATATGAACGCAATTTTTATTTCAGTTTGTATGACTTAACATTTTGTTTACTATAATAGATTACGTTTGATCTATTGGAAATATTTTTCACATTAACACTATTTATAAGTCGATTTTATAAAACAATGAAAATAAGACTTGGTAAATGTGTAAAACTGAGATTTTCAAGGATTTGTGGGTCCTGTTCCATGAGAACGGTGCATAGATGGATCTTCAACAAAGTGTAGGAAGCGTGCTTTCTTGTACTAGGACTGCCCTGCTGGAATCGCTTAACGAACTCGCCCGGAGAGTAGGCTTATATGGTGTTGTGTTCAGAGAGTAATCGCTACACCTAAAGTGAATTGTTAACTTAAGAGGTACCTCGAAGAACAGGAAAGTTTCATGAAAACTCATCAAGATAGATCGAACATGTAAAAATACAACGTAAGTTTACCACATAACATTTCAACAAGCGAGCAACGTAGCTTAATTTTTACCTTATATCCCGAGGAACGATCTCACAGGTTATGAAACATTGTGATAATCATGGAAATTAAATTGAAACTGACTTACTTAGGCCAGCTTTTCATATCTTCTATCCCATATTCCTTCCATTTCTTTTCTGACCCCTATAGTATTTGGTACAGTATTTCTTTATTTCCCGTCTCTAATGGTGCTTCCATTACATTATCCCAGTGCTCATCCTTCCGCAGTAGAAGGCATTTTAGCCGAGTGACATTGTCATTGGATCCACATTAATGCAGCCACGGTTCGAATCCTGGCCAATTCAGGTGGTATTTTTGGAAAAGAAAGTCACGTCTCTGTGGTTCAAATAATTCCCCGTAAACCTAAAGGTCCCGTGACTAAAAATTCGATATCGACAATGGCTACTATGTCTTCATCATCCAAAAAGTTACAGCTTCCCTCTCCGAGTTACTAGTACTAATGAATAATAATATTATTAATAATAATAATGAAAAATCTCTCATAATAATGATGAAAACATTTCTCATCTAGTGACCTTCGTTCACTTTCGTTCTCGTCAACAGGTCGTGCCACAGTGCTTGATTACAGATAGAATTTGAGTACCCCGCGATAACGAAATATTGAGAGAATTTAGCTAAATGAACGTCTGATGTGATAACCCGAGGATATTCCCATTTAAAATATCTTTTGACGTCGGTCGAAATCGAAGGACCAGTCTTCGGTATAAGATACTAGATCAAGATCTCAGTGAGCTGTTCGTAAATTTGAAACAACCAACACCTTCATTACCATCACACAGGGAATTGCGAGTTCCATTTAGAATTCCTCTGTGCTTTTGAATTCAATTAGAAATGGGATAGAACAGGGGGGAAAGACGTGAACTATCAATAATAACTGGAATAGGTTTCGACCCTACAATTTGTTTTGTTTAATTTTCAGAGTTTTGAGCACCATGGTCAACAACCCTGAGTCCTAAATGCATGGGAATTCAGTCTGATAACCTATAATGCTACTGGTTAATTCTTTTGGAGGGTGTATTCGTAATTAACTAGAATTGGAAAGGAAGCGATCTTCACCTTGAAATGGACGACTGGCTGAAAATCAATGTCAGGATAGCTGACAAGAAGAATCCAGCCAACATGCCTCCTTAATTCAAAGGTATTTACCATACCGAAAATATTTTTAAACGTATGTTATCCTATCAGAGGGGACCTGAGTAACTTTTTAATATATCAGTAATAAAAAGGGTACAGACAGCGATTAAAATAAAAATTTTACACGCAAGTGAGTGCCTCCGAATGTCTAGAAAGGCTGCGCTGAGAGGCCAAGAAGTTTGGGAGAAAGATCCTTTGCAAGATAATGGTCCCTAAGAGTGGATGGACAGTTTAGGTTAAGAGGAGGAGGAGATTGTATCAAGGAAAAGAATGAATGATGGAATTTATAAGGAAATAAAGATTGCAATTCTATGGACATGTCTGGTAAAACTTAAAAAATAAATATTGAGAAAAGACCTAAACTAGAGGTAAGAGGTTTCAAGAGATCAGAAAGTACTTCAGCAGGGTTGGACTAAAACGGGAAGACATCTCAAATCGAGTACGGTACAAATTGTAAATTTACAACTGCAAGGGCTTCTTTTTAAACAAAAACAGAATAACGGATGGGCGGAGGAAAGAAGACAGGTCGCCGGGGAAAGAATGCAGCGATTCTGGGGTGCAAGAAAGGCTGACAGAAATACAGTATATTACAGTGTCAGTCACTTAGTTTAGCCTCTAATAGTCCTACATGCATTTCAGAAAGTGCACTTTGTACATTATGAATGAATCATTTCCGAAACCTTCATTTCTTTTAGAATCTAAATTATATGATGATGATATCTCAAGACCAAATAAAAACATAAATATAGTGTAGTGGCATGTATGCAGTGTTTAGAACCTTACTGCCACAGGTTTCTTAAAATAAATTGAATGAGGCAAGGTACCATAATTTGAGATATTCCATGTTTGAATAGGTGAACAGACCGAGCAACTGAGGAAAGAAACGGTTTTAAAATTCATTCTCGACCATTCTAGAGCAGTTTTGCTATGGTCTCCTATTTCATCTTCCCGCGATGGTACCTCAAATAGAGGCCTGCCTCCACTCCTTCTTAGCCTCAGCCCTCAGATAATTACAACTACACGCACCAGGATAGACGTCAGATCCACACAGGATATTCGGCAGATCCCATAAGAATTTAGTTCATACCTTCTTATATGTAACAATAACAACAACATAATTTGAATTATAAGTTAGTAAGCAAGTTCCTAACCAATATTGCGAGTATTTCCTTCCATAAATTAATACTAAAGTTATCTTACACGGCTGATATTCGTTTAAACTCTCGTGTTCTCCGCGACTGATAGCATCTCTTGTTCGTTTCTGCTCTCAGTGCGTTTCCTCGAACTTGGGAAATTAAGTTGAACATTTTACTGAACTCCAGTGTACCTCTTAAGTCAAGTGATACTAGTTCAGTGCTCCCCAGTAGCAGGAGATGATTCCTGGCTATTTTCATTGCTAAGAGGAGGTGCTGTGACGTCACTGTTACTAACACTAGTGGGCGAATTGCTGCCGCTACTGATACCGCTGACACCACCCCCTAACGCAGTGTTACCGCTGGTCACTCCGTTGGTAATGGGTTCTGTGGGAATAAGTCCCTCTTTCATGCGTTTCTTTTGCTTCATTCGGCGGTTCTGGAACCAGATCTTCACCTGCGTCTCGTTCAACTGCAGCGCAGAGGCGATCTCTATCCGGCGCGCACGTGTCAGGTACTTGTTGAAGTGAAACTCTTTCTCGAGCTCCGTGAGTTGTTTGTTGGTGAAGTTGGTGCGGCCTGTGTTGTTCAAGCTGTTGCCTCCGAGACCCAGCACGGTACTTCCTCCTCCTCCACCACCCATGATGTTGCTGCCCACGCTGCAACTGGAGAGAGGCCCTGTTGATCCCAAAGTTCCTCCGGTCACATAGCCGGCTCCAGCGCCACCGGCACCATACTCTCCCATGCCGTTATTGGTTTTGGGAACTGAAACATAGAATAAGCGCAATCTATTTAAGTTTAAGATACAAGTAAGCCACTTTACATGCTATACTGATACTATTAGTTCTGCTAACAAGGTAGGTCCTATCGATTATAGCGTTAGCAGGATCATCAGTACTGGAACCTGTTTCATAAAATATCGTCGCTGCCGGGACAAAACCTCCTATGTGAAATTTGTTAGCTTAGAACTTTGGCCTGTAAGGTTCTGTCATCTAAAGTGCAATATTGTGTGCGGAGTGTCAAGGCATTATCGCTCTTCATACTGTATATGCTGCGGGTCAGTATATCTCCAAAGGTATTATCACATAGGAGGTTTTGTCCCGGCAATGACGATATCTTTCACTAATATTATTAGAAACCAATAATAAAATCCACAGCCTGTTTCCACTCATTTCACCGGGTCAGGAATGGAATGAATGAAGCCCCCATATATAGGCGAGGATAGTAAATGTGTCGGCTGCCGAAGTCTGTCGCAATTCTCTGGGGCAATGATTAATTAATGACAGATGTAATGAAATGATATTGGAGAGTGTTGCTTGCTTGTTGCTTGTTGTTTTAAGGGGCCTAACATCGAAGGTCATCGGCCCCTTGGAGAGTGTTACTGGAGTGAAAGATGACAGGGCAAACCTGATTACCCGGAGAAAAATATGTCCCACCTTCGCCTTGTCCAGCACAAATCACACATGGAGTGACCGGGCTTTGAACCAGGGGATCCAGCGGTGAGAGGCCGGCGCTACCGCCTAAGACACGGAGGATCTCAGGAAACCAATATGTGAACTAATATTATTAGTATTACGTTCATAGAATGATTAGGTATTAATATTTGTAATTACTGTAGTTTATGAGTCAAAATGATTAGTAAATATTCCTAATAATATTAGTAAATTGTTTCATAGACAACATGACTAATAAACGGTACTCATATTATTGGGATTACTTCCAGGAGTTTCCGTGGTTTCCCATTTTCACACCAGGCAAATGCTGGGGCTGTACCTTAATTAAGGCCACGGCCGCTTCCTTCCAACTCCTAGGCCTTTCCTATCCCATCGTCGCCATAAGACCTATCTGTGTCGGCGCGACGTTAAGCCCCTAGCAAAAAAAAAAAACTTCCAGGAGTACCGACCTTGCTGCCAGTATCCAGTATTCGGGAGATAGTAGGTTCGAACCCCACTGTCGGCAGCCCTGAAAATGGTTTTCCGTGGTTTCCCATTTTCTACGTGGAAATCGTTGAACAGGCTTCGCACTGGGGTTGGTAGATCAAGAACCAATATGGTAAAGCGGGGCTTTCCTGGCACATCCAGGCAATGCGAAATTGGTGAAGACCAAACCACAGCCCATTTCATGAACTGTAGTAAGTGTCCTTTAAGTTGCACAATAGAGGACTTGATGGCTGCAACACCTAATGCCCGTGATTTGGCAAAATTCTGGGCAGACACTATTTGATATGTATGTCATTAAGTACCATTATGCTATGTAAAATGTATGCTTCTGATACAAATAAATAAATAAACCAGGCAAATGCTGGGGCTGTACCTTAATTAAGGCCACGGCCGCTTCCTTCCCACTCCTAGCCCTTTTCTGTCCAATCGTCGCCGTAAGACCTATCTGTGTCGGTGCGACGTAAAACAACTAGCAAAAAAGAAAAAGAAAAAAAGAAAAAAAAACTTCCAGGAGTGTATTTTGATCCATAATCCATGTTGTTAGGGAAACCAAAGTGAGTGGTATTTTAATATTTTGGCTTCATTCATTCCATCCCTGGCCCGGTCATTTACTGGAAAACAAGTTGTAGGCATAAAATTGTGAAGACCGGTGAAGTGGTCGACTCGATTCAAATAGTAATGAGGAATGAGTGTAGGTATTCACCGTTCAATAGACGTTAGGCCAAAAACAGCCTGTACTTGTATGTAGCAAACATATGAATACAATGGGAGATTTAGGTTAGATTACAGAACTTTTGCTGCTTGCTGCTTGATGATGCTTGTTGTTTTAAGGGGCCTAACATCGAAGGTGATCGGCCCCACAGAACCTTTGAGTATTTGCTTGATATGATTGTTAATAGAATGTTCCACTGCAAGGAATGAAGCATAACCTCGAAACAGCAGCTTTACGTGGCACTCCACGGGTTGGTGGGGATATACAGTATCATTGTGTTTGTGATATGCATGGTATTTAACACCCTACTGCATGAACTACTTTTCGTTTGCGTTTGGTGACGAAAAATTCAAGCTTTAAACTTCAACTAGCGTTCAGTGTCTTAGATTTGCCAACAATTCTTAACTGGGGAGATGTATATATACGATTTTTCGCGATTTTACCCAAAGCTTTTAACATTCTAAGACCGATCATTACTGCCCACTGGTCATGGGCACCTATTGCAAGGTGGAAGTATACTTGCACGACCATACGTCGGTAATGTCTTTGAGGTTGAGCCAGATGTACTCCTGAAGCCTGTGGTAATGGGATGGGGAGGGTCCACAGAAAATAAACGGTGGTTGGTTCGCGTGGATGTTGATGTGGTGGAAGGAGTACCTTTGGTTATAGGACTGCTTTATCGTCTGTCACGTAAAATAAAAAGGCACCACTGGCGTATGTGTTTGATTGATGTACAGTTGAAGGTATGCAGTAAAACTACCTCCGTCTGTCCACAATCTGTATTCACTTACGTAGGTGAAAAGTGATATATGTTGCCTCATGACAACACAATGCAGTAAAGGGTTAAAAAGCAACAGTCTGCAGAGTTGTGACTGCAATAGATGACACCCTTCTTCAGGATGTTGTATGCTCTGCTGACTATGATGAAGTATTTGCCACATTCACTCAACTTGACGGTACTTCTTTAGTTTATGGAGTACTTAATGGCTCAAAATTGATGCATCAAGTGCACATGGACCAAAATTTGTTGATCGATATTGGAAACATTGCTTGAGGAAATTCTCGTGTGACCAAATTTAGAATTCTACTTTGTTTGTGCGAATTGGCTGTAGATCCACGTGTGGCTGGGAAGCGTGACCAGTCTTAAGGAATATAATTGATAGGAAGAGCATTGTCACATACGATGTTTTAGAAGTAAGTAGTCGATATTATCAAACTGAATATTGTAACAATACTGGTTAGTTAGAAATGAAACAAAATATTAAAGAATAGAAACTACAATGAAAGCTTCAAAAATGTATAAAATGATAAGTGCTGGGAGGTGAAAGACTATTGAGGATACGTCCTATAATCTCACATTAATGTGAGAAAGGAGTGTATGTTCCGATCTTCACGAAATCGTCATCATACTCAAGGAAAGTGATTTTAATATGACAAAATAACTCATAAAGTGATTATTTATATTTATTAACAGTATTTATGTATGTATGTCACATTCACGAAGTCTGCTATATATCCACATTTTAAAATTCTGCAGTATGATTGACGAAGCCTGTTGTGGTCAGTCTTCGATAATATAAAGTAGGTATTCTAAATTGTCTGCTAGTATCAAGGTGCAAGCTTCATAGTAGATGGTGCTTATTCACTTCCCACTGTTCTTGATTCTTTTTTCAATTTGCTTTAGGGCGATTCAAAAAATAGCCCATAGTATTAACAGGGGTTGGAGACTGGATGTATCTTTTCTCATATATTTTTGTATCTTGGTCCCGTCAATGGCGTGTTTCTGAACGTTGTACGTTCTGATAGTTAAGCCTTTGCTTCTTGTCACTGGAAATTCACTATAAAGGGAAGTTAAAAAATCTCTTAGTAACATGTGTATTGAGTCCGTAAAATATAAATAATTATAGTGTCTTCTCTATGTCGTTGTAGACAACAAACAAACAAACAAACAAACAAACAAACAAACAAACAAACAAACAAACAAACAAACAAAAAGGAAACAGATGGACAAACAAAGGAAAAGTTAACCTATTTTTGAATTTTGTGTGCCTAATTAGGGAGAAACTAGAAAATTGCAGATAAAAGGGAATTTTCTTTGTATTTAAGCGATGGAAGGTAGGCCCCTAATGTTTCTAATTGTACAGCACAAGCTGTTACTCACGTTTAGAGTTTTAGTTTAAAACTATTCTTCTTCGAATTGTTTATGTTCTACGTTTACAAGATAACTTTTAGTATCCTGAAGAGAATTTGTCCATTCTTTCGTAGGCGGCTGGGAACTAAGTTTGAGGAAACCGCAGTGAAAGCACGTTCCAATTCCTGTGACTTAATGCCTGCCGTGACGAATGAGAAATTAAGTAATGGGAGTTGGCCGCGACAATTAGGGAGACCGCAAGACGGATAGGGTCTGGACACATCTGTCTTAGCCCTGCTGTTCAGGTGATTCACTAGGGATTAGCGTCGACAGACCAAAGAAAATGAAACTAAATGAAGGTCTTCATTAAGACGAGAATTTCAGTGCTAGGAAATTGAAGTAGGTAAGACATAGGAAACTGTGCTTCTAGTCACAGCAAGTGTCATTTCAAAGCTATTAACAGGCATAATTTTCCTCAGCGCATGGTAGCTGACGTATCACCAATTACAATTTGAATCCTGGCTAAAACAGAATTATTAAAGACGGCTTCATGCCTTGTAGTTCAGATTCCAAATAAAACTGGAGGTCTCGTGATAATGATATCAAGTTTATCATAAAAACTCCAAGTTTTTCTTTTATTCTTCTATAAGTTTCCATATAAATGACTTAGACTTTTTTCACACTGCTTCTTGGATTAGTTTAACTTCTGTGGAGTGTGACTAGTCACACAAATCGTCGTTCCTATGCCAAAATCGCGAATGTGACAATGCTTTTTCTACTCATTATTTCTCTTAACACTGGTCACATCTCCTAGCCGCATATTGATGTACATTCCATCAGAAGAATTTTCCTTGAGTTCACGTTCCTATGCCGATGTGTAAAGGAAAATGAACCTTAAATAAGTTACATCATACTCTGGGAGTGAGTAAATATGTCATGCAAACATACATTCCCACAGTACGATACAGTAAGGTTCATTTTCCTTTACACGTCAGCATTGGAAAAGGAACTCAACGAAATGTGTTATGATGGATTGCATATCAGCATGTTGCTGGGAGGCGTGACAAGTCTTAAGGGAAATAATGGATAGGAAGAGCATTGTCACATTCGCGG
Organism: Anabrus simplex; assembly: GCF_040414725.1. NCBI lineage: Eukaryota > Metazoa > Arthropoda > Insecta > Orthoptera > Tettigoniidae > Anabrus > Anabrus simplex. The sequence goes on from NC_090265.1 coordinate 193,748,917, forward strand.
TTTTAGCATAAGAGCGACGAAATGTCTTCAGACATGTGTCTGTCTTAAATACATGTTTAGATAGAAATAGCCCTATATTTCAGACACGTAATAAGAATAGAAAGACAAAGCTGAGGGATTCGAGCTCTGTTCACGGTAATTTTCGGTGGTTGTCCTGAGGTGATTTGCCCTTGGAGATCATACGCAATAATTACAAGTTAATTCTGTAATAGGACTTAGTTTCAAGACCTGGGGCACCATACCCTAAATTATCTGAATAATAACAGGTGGGCCTACATCTTCCAGCAAAAAGACCAAAACAAACAATACTCACAGTTCAACAGCTCGAATCTGTTGACAATAATACCCCAAATAATGAATGAACTAACAACGTCAATACCACCACCACCACCACCACCAACAACAACAACAAAAACAACAGGAAGACGAAAGTAAATAAACTTTCAAGGTCGGTAATATTGAAATGAACTCTTTCTGAATATTGGGCCGTGATTTAAATGAACTCCTTCTGGACGTACTGAGTTGGGGTAGTCATCTGCAGTGAGATGTTGGGGCAGACTGAATATGATTATCATCGTGAAGATGCGATGCAGGAGTCGAATAAAGTTTGAGTTTTATATTGCACCCTTTTAAAGCCCTAGTCGATGGATGCAATATATGCCCACTGAAAACTGTAATTTAAAACAAAGTTGAAAAGTTCTTAGTTCATCCGATGGACAGTTTTAAGTGCAAGTAGATTTTAAGGCGTACGTGGTTTAATATGCTGTAAAAAATTCAACTTACGGGAGTTTTGACATTAATATTAAATCTGAAGTGTTTCCTTACCTACAGTGGGTTGTAAATTCATCAGAGTAGGCCAAATCTTCCAAGTTTAATGTCTTAGAGTGATATCATAAATGGTGAGTATAAAACAGGAATTGAAGAAACCAAGTTATTTATTTAGAATTGGCATCTTTAAGTAATTTGTAACAGTAAAATATAGGAACATTTCTCTGCAGTGAGTAATTTCTTTTTAGGTTTAAATAAAAACTACGGTGCTCCTCGTTTCGGGGGTATTTCAGGATATTTTCAGGTCTTTCTTTTTCCTCCTGATTGATAAATCATCTGAATACACAAGGACCAAGTCAACATTTTAAAATATTTCACAAATTAGAACGTTCTCATTTCTTGATGACACAATTGGATAATGTTGAAATGGAATAAGGTTGTTATGGGATTTCCTGATGTATGCGTTACTTCTTCTTTATAGACACATGTTTCTTGTCGATTTGTGTACATCACTCGGCGACAACTAACTTTACGATCACCACTCTCATCTGTGACTGCATATCGTCGCTCGACCGGTAAAAGGTTGTATTCCACAAAGCTCTTCCTATCAATTATTCTCCTTAAGACTGGTCACGCCTCCCAGCCTCGTATGGATATGCAGTCCATCAGAACAAATTTTGTTGTGTTCATTTTCCTATGCCCATGTGTAAAGGAAAATGAACCTTACTGTACCGTACTGTAGGAATGTACGTTTGCATTACGTATTTACGCACTCCTAGTGTACAATGCATGTAAGGTTCATTTTCGTTTAATCGTCGACATAGGAAAACGAACACAACGGGCATTGCTCTGATGGACTGCGTATCCATATGTGGCTGGGAGGCGTGACCAGCCTTAAGGAGAATAATGGATAGGAAGAGTATTGTGGGATACAGCATTTTACCGGTGAAGCGACGATATCTATTTTGTTTACGAGAAATTAAATAAACGTAAACAGGAGTAGTATAATAAACTTTTGACTAGAATAATCATGAACATCTATTTTCAATGCGTGACACTGCTGTCGTAGTTCGCTTGGGAAGCGAATGTAACTTTAGTTCCAAGTTTTTAAGAAGAGCATTTCGCGTCAGAATGTAGGAATGGTGAAAGTACTTGTTGCAACATACTGAAACCAATTACAAACACCGGATCAAGGAAACATAATAGACCCATGTTCCGAAAATAATGCAATGTTTACAAAAATGTGGCATAGCATAGACGTTTGTACACGTGCATGCTTCACTTATTCGTATATCTTCCTGACACCAAGCATTTATTTTCCTCATTCGTTTGGTCACAACGTGTAGAAATGGAGAATTATTCATCCAGAAGTCCGAATTTTATACTCTATGTTAACGATAAGTTGTCCGGCTCCATAGCTAAATTGTTAGCGTGCTGGCCTTTGGTCCAGAGGGTTCTGGTTCGATTCCCGGCCGCGTCGGGGATTTTAACCTTAATTGGTTAATTCCACTGGCTCGGGGGCTGGGTGTGTGTGGCGTAGCCTATTCAGCATTAGAAATCATCCTAGGTAGGGTCCTCATCTTCACAGACATGCAGGTCGCCTATTCGGCCGTCTACGAGAAAAAGACCCACCAGGCTTCTCCGGAGGCCATACACCATTTATTTAAAGATAAGTTTTGTCAGATTGAGTAGGTATATCTTTCAAATAATGCTTATTTAATGTTTAAAGGATATGTATTGAGAGATATAGGCAAACCTGGGTTCATGCCAGTACAAATACATTTTAAAAGTAATTAGTGAATGTTCGAACAATTCTAGAATGTTCAGTCTTTTGTTGTTCGAATTACCAATACTTGTTCAACGGAAATCAGTACAAATATCAAGCTTTGTATAGGCTATATGTGTTGGGGAGGAAATGAATGGCAGACCGCCTTCCGACCAACCCTTCCCTGCTCTGTTAATTAGCGAGTTGGTGTTCTCACTTTCTGCTGGGGGAAAATCTGTTAATACCATGTCACGCTTTATTACCAGCTGCCAAATATAGCTCAGGATTGTTTGTGTTCCCTGGATACATTTAACAGATGACAAATTCCCACTGTCAAACAGACCCCGTCATCTTCATATTGACATGTACTGTATTTAGCACTGTAATTAATCATAATAAAATTACTAATCACCATAATTATCTTCATTTTGATTCAGCCTCAACTCGGTGAATTACTGAGAAATGACCGGAGAACCACGCACAATTTCGGTTTCCATAAGCACAATTAATGTAATTAAAATGGGTTCCCCGGGATAAAAGTATAGTTTACTCAGTGTTTCCGACGTATATTTTTAACCAAAATGTTATTTAATTGTTCATCATCATCATCATCTGTTTACCCTCCAGGTTCGGTTTTTCCCTCGGACTCAGCGAGGGATACCACCTCTACTGCCTCAAGGGCAGTGTCCTGGAGCTTCAGACTCTTGGTCGGGGGATACAACTGGGGAGAATGACCAGTACCTCGCCCAGGCGGCCTCGCCTGCTATGCTGAACAGGGGCCTTGCGGGGGATGGGGAAGATTGGAAGGGATAGACAAGGAAGTGGGAAAGAAGTGGCCGTGGCCTTAAGTTAGGTACCATCCCGGCATTTGCCTGGAGGAGAAGTGGGTAACCACGGAAAACCACTTCCAGGATGGCTGAGGTGGGAATCGAACCCACCTCTACTCAGTTGACCTCCCGAGGCTGAGTGGACCCCGTTCCAGCCCTCGTACCACGTTTCAAATTTCGTGGCAGAGCCGGGAATCGAACCCGGACCTCCGGGGGTGGCAGCTAATCACGCTAACCACTACACCACAGAGGCGGACTATTTAATTGTTATTTCTGAAAAATAGCAATATTTCACTCAATTATAAAATCAATTTATGTTCTGCAAGAAAATGAGAACTAAGCATTTCAAACGTCATATTCCCTTTTCATATAAAAATGAATAGGGACTGACTATTTTAAAGTCGAAGAGATTTTGCATGTTGACCGATGCAATTTCTTAGGAAATAATAATAATAATAATAATAATAATAATAATAATAATAATAATAATAAGAAGAAGAAGAAGAAGAAGAAGAAGAAGAAGAAGAAGAAGAAGAATTACTGCTACAAAGGATGGCAGGAGAATACTCGAAATAAGGAGGTAAAGCCTAAGTAAATAATAATCTCGATGGATGAAACCGTACGCATAAACCGGCTTCGGTGATGAGACGACGTGAGACGCATGTAGGAGGATAGGTTACCTAGAAGAATAATGGACTAGTCCCTTGAGAGTAAGAGATGGCTCAGACGGTTGAGGCGCTGGCTTTCTGACCCCAACTTGGCAGGTTCGATCCTGGCTCAGTCCGGTGGTATTTGAAGTTGCTTAAATACGTCAGCCTCGTGTCAGTATATTTACTGACACGTAAAATAACTCCTGCGGGAATAAATTCCGGCACCTCCGCGTCTCCAAAACCCGTGAAAGCAGTTAGTGGGACGTAAATCCAATAACATTATTATTAATATTATTATTATTATTATTATTATTATTATTATTATTATTATTATTATTATTATTATTATTATTATTATTATTATAAGAGAAGTAGAGGGAAACGAAGGTGACCAATGTTATACTCAATTTTTAACGATGTAATGCTAACTAAAGGATGCTACAGAGGAATGTGAAGGCACCTACTTAATTCGCAGAGGCTTGCAGAATGAATGCTGTAACGAAGATGTATATTTGTAATAATAATAATAATAATAATAATAATAATAATAATAATAATAATAATAATAATAATAATATTTTATACGAGTCTGTAGAAGATCTGGAGAAATTGCTGAATGATGAGGCCGTAGTCTTAGAGAGGGAGTGAAAGATGAAAATAAGTAAATCGAAAGCAAACGCAATGGACTGCATTCGCATACATTTAGGGTGCAGAATATCGTTGACTTTCTTTTGATGATGATGATCCTTGTTGTTTTAAGGGGCCTAACATCGAAGGTCATCGGCCCCTGACTTTCTTTTAAAACCTCGTATGTCTCAATGCTCGTTCTGCCCATTATATTCCTTAAGACTGGTCACGCCTCTCAGCCACATACTGATATGCTGTCCATAAGAATAATTTTCGTTGTGTTCATTTTCCTCTGCTGGACTGTGACCTTATTGTAGGGATGGTATTTGCATGGCTAATTTATGCACTCCTACGGTATAATGTATTTAAGGTTCGTTTTCCTTTACAGTGTAGCAGAGGAAAATGAACATAATGAAATTATTCTGATGGACTGCATATAAATATGTGCCTGGCAGGCGTGACCAGTCTTAAGGAATATAATGGGTAGGAAGAGCATTGGAACATACGAGGTTTTAGAAGAAAACCGTCGATATATTAGAGTAGGAAATGCAGAAATTCAAGTGGAAGAATAGTGTTCCTTGGGTAGTAGATAAATCGCAGTTCGGGAGAAAGGTCATATCACCCAATGTTCTTCCTACCCATTTTCCTTAAGACTAGTCACGGCTCCCAGCCACATATGGATATTTAGTCCATCAGAACAATATTCGTTGAGTTCATTTTCCTATGCCCATCTGTAAAGGAAAATGAACCTTAAATACGTCATTCTCCAGGAATGAGTAAATACGTCACGCAAACATACATTCCTAGAGTATGGTACAGTAACGTTCATTTTCCTTTACACAAGCGCATAGGAAAATTAACTCAACGAAAATTGTTCTGACGACTGTATATCCATATGCGGCTGGGTGGCGTGATCAGTTTTAGGGGAAATAATGGATAGGAAGAACATTGTCACACTCCTGGTTTTGGCATAGGAGCGACGATATATAAAATTAAAAATAAATAACGTATTATTATTATTATTATTATTATTATTATTATTATTATTATTATTATTATTCCACGTGATCTAGATTATCGTAAGTATTTTCTGCTCATCCATCATTTTCAAAATCCTAAATACAGTGCAAAGAAATAGCGTTATATTCTACATGTATGTAGATAGATTTAAATAGAATGATAATGTTACTAAATGAACTGTTAATAGCACATTAAGAGGTCATTTAGTAAAATAGTTACTTTACATGCACACATGAACGTCTTGGGCTGTTATGGACTTTTCCACCGACTGCGAATCTACGATCTTGGGCGCAAGGCAAGCAGGGGTGAGAAACGAGTCAATAAGCTATTTAGTGAGGGGCTACAACAAAAATTTTGTAGTTACACCGCATTGCTTCTTCTTTAAGTAGACTGCGCTTTAATTAGTTTGCGGATGATGTTCGTGAGATACGTAGGTATTCGCTCTATGGAGGAAAGAGTTCTGTTCTCAAGGTCTGTTCTTATTTCTGGAACGTCTAAAAGTTGAGAAGCCCTTTTTATCTGTCCATCTATTTGTCTGTTTGTCTGTCCACTTACATGTCACCTTGTCCGTCCGACAGTCTGTATGACAATCTGCATTTCCATCTTGTCCATCTCTTGGCCTATCTTTTGCTTACTTGTCCGTCTTCCTGTCTGCTTGTGAGTTGTCCGTCTATTTCGATGTCATAATTTGATAAGCAAAGTATGTATGAAATCAGATAGTGACATCGGCTCTCAATATTTTTCCCCTGCGGGCTAATAATGCTGTAATGCAATTCTTGAACAATGATATTCATTACGAAGTCATGTGTTATTAATTTCAGTGAATCACCATACTCTTTGATCTCTTCAAAGCCATTAACGACGACATAAGCCTCATGATATTCCTTAACACTTAGAATGCCAAATACCGGTATGATCTAATCACATTTCGATGAAATGGTCAGTTTCTTATATGACAGCGTACCATGACCATTAGCTTAAGAAGAAAATACTTGTGAAACATACTTATCGCCAATTGTGACATACTGTAGCGATAGCTGGACTCTGAACAAAGATGACGTAAAAAAAAACTTAAAGCCTTGGATATTTGTTGCTGGACCCGCTAAGAGAAAAAAAGTGTCAAATTTCCCTTCAGAAATCATTACCGAGAAAAATATATATGGAATTTCGAGTCGACAAGTGTATCGAAAAGGGGAAACTGTCTTGGTGCCTATGGATCTACCCCGAATGAAATAATTTCTCCATAATATGATGAGATGAAGCATCTTTGATATTTTTCTCAGTTACGGCTATCCATCAGCATTTCATTCGGTTACTAATTAACATCGAATCACACATATTAAATCGCTAATTTCAGAAGATCCCTAGATATATTTGTGTGAATAAGCCGGAACATAAGATGACCAATACAGTTGTGCTAGATCAAGTTAGTGAGGAACTATAGCTGATCAACCACATCAGTAAGACGAGGTCGTCGTGGCTGGGGGCTCAGACTGCGACTTGGTGGACTGATGGTCGATATCCTAGAGCAGAGGTTTGTGGCACATTCTTCTTTGTGGAATTTTGCAGCACATCCAGTCTGCTTTAGAAAAAATAATCAAATGCTAGGGAGAAGTGTCGATTGATCATGAACCCTAGCAGAGAGTGTATAAACTACGAGAATTCTCGAGAAACAGGCCCTTCGTTCGTGTCTATCGTACTACTTCAGTTCTCGACAACGCACCTGTGTGAATAGGGATTTTGACACTGACCTGCAATAAAATAAGAAACAGAAGATATTTATTTCCGAAGATTAAGAATTATGGGTGTAACTTATTTGTCAGCGTTTCCTTCGTCCGACTAGTTGGCTGAATGGTCAGCGTACTGGCCTTCAGTTCAGGGGGTCCCGGGTTCGATTCCCGGCCGGGTCGGGGATTTTAACTTTAATTGGTTAATTCCAGTGGCCCGGGGGCTGGGTGTTTGTGATGTCCCCAACATTCCTGCATCTCACACACCACACATAACACTATCCTCCACCACAATATCACGCAGTTACCTACACATGGCAGATGCCGCCCACCCTCATCGGAGGGTCTGCCTTACAAGGGCTGCACTCGGCTAGAAATAGCCACAAGAAATTATTTAGCGTTTCTTTCTTGTAATGAACATGCACAAAAGTAAGGAACCCCATATCGTTGGCTTTCTTTTAAAACGTCGTATGTCTCAATTCTCTTCCTAACTATTACGTTCCTTAGGACTGATCACGCCTCCCACATATTTATATGGAGTCCATCAGAATAATTTTCGTTGTGTTCGATTTCCTATGCTTATGTCTAAAGAAAAATGGACTTTACCAGACCGTATTGTAGGGATGGTGTTTGCATGGCGAATTTACGCACTCCTACAGCATAATATATTTAGGTTAATTTTCCTTTACACACTAGCATAGGAAAATTAACACAATGAACGTCGTTCTGATGGACTGCATATTAATATGTGGCTGGGAGGCGTGACCAGTCTTAAGGAATGTAATGGGTAGGAAGAGCATTGGGACATACGAGGTTTTAAAAGAAAGCGATCGATATGTCGAACTGGGTTATAACAATAATATAATTACTGACAGCATTCTTATTTTTTTTTAGCTCCCAATACAAAGGTTAATAAATAATATTAGTTAAATATGCAATACGTACGCCTGTATTTATTTGTTCATATTGTACCCAACAAAGTACCTGACTCAGGATTCCCTACCAGGCGTCTTCACCGACGCTTAGGCCGTTTATGGCAGCTATTGGCGGAGCTGTTGAGGATACAACCAGCCTTCGGTATTACAAATTGGGATCAATGAGGTCCTTGGGATACGATGTCCTATATAATGAAGGTATATAACAAATTCGGACAAATATGTGTTACAATGGAAAAAACACAGAAGAGCACGACAATGTTGTGAGACGGACAGCAGACAATGGTATGATGGTAAACGGAATGAGCATCGTTGTGAGTTTTACGAAGAGGAAATGCTCTTCCAGGTTTAATTACTGTGCTGGTGGGGTGATATTACCTCATGGAGATCACTGCAAGTACTGTATCTAGGTGTGTTAGGAATGATCTTCATTGGGATAATTACATTAACGAGGTTGTAAATGAAGGATACAAATCTCTTCACATTGTTACTAGGGTATTTAGGAGTTGCAGTAAGGATTTAAAGGAGAGGGCGATTAAGATCCTAGTTAGAGTATGGTTCCGATATATGGGACACATACCAGGGTTACTTGATACAAGATCCGGAAAAGATACAAAGGAAAGCAGCACGGTTTATTTTGGGTGATTTCCGACAAAAGAGTAATGTTACAAAAATGACTCAAATTTGGGCTGGGGAGACTCGGGAGTAAGGAGACGAGCTGCTCGACTAAGCAGTATGTTCCGAACTGTCAGTGGAGAGTTGACGTAGAATTACATTAGTAGACAAATAAGATTGGGTGGATCTTTTAAGAGCAGGAAATATGAAGATAAAGTTGGAATTCAAGAGGACAAATTAAGAATAATATTCATTTATAGGACAAGGAATGCGGGATTTGAATAATTATCGAGGAAAATGTTAGATAAATTTTCAACTTCTTTGAAAACCTTTAAGAAAATACTAGGTAAGCACCTGGGCGACAGTTCTAAATGCAGATAATTTCCGACTCAGCAAGACCAAGACAGAAACTCTGATCAAGTTCAATAAAGTGATTCCCGTTATCAGATTACTGTTTGGTAGTCATACCTGGGTTCACAAGTTCAAAGATCGCAGTTCTGTAAAAGCTACAGAGATGATATATAAGTTATAATGTCACTGATACGTTACACAAGGCTCGATTGTCTACGTAAAGAAGATAAATATCTAGATCTTATTGTCTCCTGACTGATAGGCCTGCCTCTTGTTGATGGTTACAGAAAGCCATGTGGTGAACATTTTTTGTGCATGGATCTTTCAAGACTCCTCAAGTTGGTATTTCCATAAATCCAAAGGCAGGTGTGACATTTTACGTCATAGAAAGCTCATCCTCCTCTACGAACCATGTGACCTTGCCGCGGTGGGGAGGCTTGCGTGTCCCAATGATGCAGATAGCCGAGCCGCAGGTGCAACCATATCGGATGGGTATCTGTTGAGAGACCAGACTAACGAATGGTTCATCGAAAGGGGGGTAGCAGCCTTTCGGTAGTTGCAAGGGCGGCAGTCTAGATGATTGACTGATACGGCCTTGTAATATTACTCAACATGGCTTAGCTGTGTTGTTACTGCTACACGGCTGAAAGCAACGGGAAACTACAGCCGTAACCACCTCCCGAGGACATGCAGCTCTCTCTGTATGAATGATGTACTGATTATGGCTTCCTCCCGGGTAAAATATTCCGGAGGTAAACTAGTCCCCCATTCGGATCTCCGGGTGGGGACTACACGAGAGGGGGCGATCATCAGGAAGATGGATACTGACATTCTGCGAGTCGGAGCGTGGAATGTTAGAAGTTTGAATCGTTGTGGTAGGTTAGAGAATCTGAAAAGGGAGATGGATAGGCTAAAGTTAGATGTAGTTGGTATAAGTGAAGTACGTTGGCAGGAAGACCAGGATTTTTGGTCAGGCGACTACCGAATTATCAACACGAAATCAAACAGGGGTAATGCAGGAGTTGGTTTAATAATGAATAAGAAAATAGGGCAGCGGATAAGCTACTACGACCAGCATAGTGAAAGAATTATTGTCGCCAAGATAGACACCAAACCAATGCCCACCACAATAGTGCAGGTCTATATGCCTACTAGTTCAGCGGATGATGAAGAAATTGAAAGAATATATGAGGAGATAGAAGATTTAATACAATATGTCAAAGGTGACGAGAATCTAATTGTGATGGGAGACTGGAACGCAGTGGTAGGCCAAGGGAGAGAAGGTAGCACAGTAGGAGAATTTGGATTGGGACAAAGGAACGAAAGAGGAAGTCGGCTGGTTGAATTCTGCACTGACCATAATTTAGTCCTCGCCAATACTTGGTTCAAACACCACAAACGACGGCTGTATACGTGGACGAGACCTGGAGACACTGGAAGGTATCAAATAGACTTCATTATGATTAGGCAGAGATTCAGAAACCAGGTGTTGGATTGCAAAACTTTCCCAGGAGCAGACGTGGACTCTGACCACAACTTGTTGGTCATGAAATGCCATCTGAAGTTGAAGAAATTGAAGAAAGGAAAGAATGCAAAAAGATGGGATTTAGACAAGTTGAAAGAAAAGAGTGTGATGGATTGTTTCAAGGAACATGTGGCACAAGGACTAAATGAAAAGGCCGAAGGAAACACAATAGAGGAAGAGTGGAGAGTCATGAAAAATGAAGTCAGTAGGGCTGCTGAAGAAATGTTAGGAAGGAAGAAAAGATCAACTAAGAATCAGTGGATAACTCAGGAGATACTAGACCTGATTGATGAACGACGAAAATACAAGAATGCTAGAAATGAAGAGGGCAGAAAAGAATACAGGCGATTAAAGAATGAAGTGGATAGAAAGTGCAAGGTAGCTAAGGAAGAATGGCTGAAGGAGAAGTGCAAGGATATCGAAGGCTGTATGGTCCTGGGAAAGGTAGATGCTGCATACAGGAAAATCAAGGAAACCTTTGGAGAAAGGAAATCTAGGTGCATGAATATTAAGAGCTCAGATGGAAAGCCACTTCTAGGGAAAGAAGACAAAGCAGAAAGATGGCTGGAGCATATCCAACAGTTGTATCAAGGTAACGATGTAGATAATTTCGTTCTGGAACATGAAGGGGCTGTTGATGCTGATGAAATGGGAGACCCAATTTTGAGGTCAGAGTTTGACAGAGCTGTGAGTGACCTAAATAGGAACAAGGCACCTGGAATTGATGATATTCCCTCTGAATTACTGACTGCCTTAGGAGAAACCAGCATGGTAAGGTTATTTCATTTAGTGTGCAAGATGTATGAGACAGGAGAAGTCCCATCCGATTTTCGGCAGAATGTTGTTATACCTATTCCCAAGAAAGCCGGTGCTGACAGGTGTGAAAACTACCGCACTATTAGTTTAGTATCTCATGCCTGCAAAATTTTAACACGTATTATTTACAGAAGAATGGAAAAACAAGTTGAAGCTGAGTTCGGGGAAGATCAATTTGGCTTCAGAAGAAAAGTAGGAACACGTGAAGCAATCATGACTTTACGTCTGATCTTAGAGGATCGAATCAAGAAGGACAAGCCCACGTACATGGCATTCGTAGATCTAGAAAAGGCTTTCGATAATGTTGATTGGACCAGGCTATTTATGATTCTGAAGATGATAGGGATCAGATACTGAGAACGAAGAATTTTCTACAGCCTGTATAAAAGTCAGTCTGCAGTGATAAGAATCGAGGGCTTTGAAAAAGAAGCAACAATCCAGAAAGGAGTGAGGCAAGGCTGCAGTTTGTCCCCTCTCCTTTTCAATGTTTACATAGAACAGGCAGTAAAGGAAATCAAAGAGAAATTTGGAAAGGGAATCACAATCCAAGGAGAGGAAATCAAAACCTTGAGATTTGCGGATGATATTGTTATTTTATCTGAGACTGCAGAAGATCTCGAGAAGTTGCTGAATGGTATGGATGAAGTCTTAGGTAAGGAGTACAAGATGAAAATAAATAAGTCCAAAACAAAAGTAATGGAGTGCAGTCGAACGAAGGCAGGTGAGGTAGGAAATATTAGATTAGGAAACGAAGTCTTAAAGGAAGTAGATGAATATTGTTACTTGGGTAGTAAAATAACCAACGATGGCAGAAGTAAGGAGGACATAAAATGCAGACTAGCACAAGCAAGGAAGAGTTTTCTTAAGAAAAAAATTTGTTCACTTCAAACATTGATATCGGAATTAGAAAAATGTTTTTGAAGACTTTTGTGTGGAGTGTGGCATTGTATGGAAGTGAAACATGGACGATAACTAGCTCAGAAAGAAAGAGAATAGAAGCTTTTGAAATGTGGTGTTACAGAAGAATGCTGAAGGTGAGATGGATAGATCGAATCACGAATGTAGAGATACTGAATATTATTGGTGAGAGGAGATCGATTTGGCTAAATTTGACGAGAAGAAGAGATAGAATGATAGGACACATCTTAAGACACCCAGGACTTGTTCAGTTGGTTTTTGAAGGAAGTGTGGGTGGCAAGAACGGTAGGGGTAGACTAAGGTATGAATATGACAAACAGATTAGAGCAGATGTAGGATGCAATAGTTACGTAGAAATGAAAAGGTTAGCACAGGATAGGGTGGCATGGAGAGCTGCAGCAAACCAGTCTATGGACTGATGACTCAAACTCAAACACAGAAAGCTCATTGATGTCAAGTCGCTACAGGATTAAAATCAAGTTTGGTGGTGATCATGATGATGATGAATTTGCTCGATTGGCTGAAAATTCTGCACATTCCCACTGTTAACAATTAACGAAGAAAGAATGGCTTATAACAGAAAGACAAAATGCTGGAAGTCACCAGTCCTAATAACAACAACGTACCTTTTCTTATTAAAATTGTTTGTTACGGGCAGTCAAAAGTGATTGTTATTTTTAAGATATGCTCAAACAAGCGTTAATATTTCATACAGGGACAGCCGAGAGTTCACTATAAGCTGTGTAGTGTCCCGGCTTGTATACATAGTCGTGACCGTCAGAGTATTGATACGTTAGTCATAACTTATTCCTACGTCACAACAAGACCAACTGATTCTCTTGTCTGCCTGTACTAAGTCCTGCTGATTAGCCTGACCCTTTGAGTGACCAGCAGCTGGCCAGCTGTATCGGGATAGCCCAGCACGTGTGACCAACACTAATTGTGCTCTGAAGGCTTACCTCAGCTACGTGCCAGGGGAAAGCTATCCACTTAAAATGAACACCCACTCAGCTATCTGATTGTAGTATCTTTCTTCTAAGAGCTGTCCTTCTTTCGTTTATCCTCAAAGAGGATACGAACTTCCTTTTGGGAAGAAAGTTTGGGTGCATTATGTGAAATATAGTTAAAATGTTCAGGCTGTTACTCAAATCAATTTATCATATTGTTTGGATTTAAAGGTCTCTCAATCAGAATAATATGCCTTTTCAGAGTTATGGGGTCATTGGACTATTTCTGCCATGGAATTCCATTCACCTTGATCATAAACCAATTATTCAATCAATCAATCAATCAATCAATCAATCAATCAATCAATCAATCAATCAATCAATCAATCAATCAATCAATCAATCAATACTGATCTGCATTTAGGGCAGCCGCCCAGGTGGCAGATTCCCTATCTGTTGCTTTCCTAGCCTTTTCCTAAATGATTTCAAAGAAATTGGAAATTTATTGAACATCTCCCTTGGTAAGTTATTAAAATCCCTAACTCCCCTTCCTATAAATGAATATTTGCCCCAGTTTGTCCTCTTGAATTCCAACTTTATCTTCATATTGTGATCTTTCCTACTTTTATAAACGCCATTCAAACTTATTCGTCTACTAATGTCATTCCACGCCATCTCTCCGCTGACAGCTCGGAACATACCACTTACTCGAACAGCTCTTCTTCTTTCTCTCAATTCTTCCCAACCCAAACTTTGCAACATTTTTGTAACGCTACTCTTTTGTCGAAAATCACCCAGATCAAATCGAGCTGATTTCCTTTGGATTTTTTCCAGTTCTGGAATCAGGTAATCCCGGTGAGGGTCCCATACACTGGAACCATACTCTAGTTGGGGTCTTACCAGAGACTTATATGCACTCTCCTTTACATCCTTACTACAACCCCTAAACACCCTCATAACCATGTGCAGAGATCTGTACCCTTTATTTACAATCCCATTTATGTGATTACCCCAATGAAGATCTTTCCTTATATTAACACCTAGATACTTACAATGATCCCCAAAAGGAACTTTCACTCCATCAACGCAGTAATTAAAACTGAGAGGACTTTTCCTATTTGTGAAACTCACAACCTGACTTTTAACCCCGTTTATCAACATACCATTGCCTGCCGTCCATCTCACAACATTTTCGAGGTCACGTTGCAGTTGCTCACAATCTTGTAACTTATTTATCACTCTATAGAGAATAACATCATCCGCAAAAAGCCTTACCTCCGATTCTACTCCTTTACTCATATCATTTATATATATAAGGAAACATAAAGGTCCAATAATACTGCCTTGAGGAATTCCCCTCTTAATGATTACAGGGTCAGATAAAGCTTTGCCTAATCTAGTTATCTGAGATCTATTTTCTAGAAATATAGCAACCCATTCAGTCACTCTTTTGTCTAGTCCAATTGCACTCATTTTTGCCAGTAGTCTCCCATGATCCACCCCATCAAATGCTTTAGACAGATCAATCGCGATACAGTCCATTTGACCTCCAGAATCCAAGATATCTGCTATATCTTGCTGGAATCCTAGAAGTTGAGCTTCAGTGGAATAACCTTTCCTAAAACCGAATTGCCTTCTATCGAACCAGTTATTAATTTCACAAACATGTCTAATATAATCAGCAAGAGTGCCTTCCCAAAGCTTACATACAATGCATGTCAAACTTACTGGCCTGTAATTTTCAGCTTTATGTCTATCACCCTTTCCTTTATACACCGGGGCTACTATAGCAACTCTCCATTCATCTGGTATAGCTCCTCCGACCAAACAATAATCAAATAAATACTTCAGATATGGTACTATATCCCAACCCATTGTCTTTAGTATATCCCCAGCAATCTGATCAATTCCAGCCGCTTTTCTAGTTTTCAACTTTTGTATCTTATTGTAAATGTCATTGTTATCATACGTAAATTTTATTACTTCTTTGGCCTTAGTCTCCTCCTCTATCTCGACATCATCCTTGTAACCAACAATCTTTACATACTGCTGACTGAAAACTTCTGCCTTTTGAAGATCATCACATACACACTCCCCTTGTTCATTATTCCTGGAATGTCCTTCTTGGAACCTGTTTCTGCCTTAAAATACCTATACATACCCTTCCATTTTTCACTAAAATTCGTATGACTGCCAATTATGCTTGCCATCATGTTATCCTTAGCTGCCTTCTTTGCTAGATTCAATTTTCTAGTAAGTTCCTTCAATTTCTCCTTACTTCCACAGCCATTTCTAACTCTATTTCTTTCCAGTCTGCACCTCCTTCTTAGTCTCTTTATTTCTCTATTATAATAAGGTGGGTCTTTACCATTCCTTACCGGTGTCGTATGAGTTGCGCCGAGTAAAAGTTGCGCCGTGTTAAAATCAGTAAAACTTGCGCCGTGGTCATTAATCATTCTAGGAACTAGAGTTCTTGTTTGGGAATTCCACAGGGAAGTTTCGAGTTTCAGAATGTGACAGTGTCCAGTCCCTACTTACCCCTTATCATGATTGGCGTTCAAAATATTATTTCTGATGTATTCATATTTATATCAGCATCACTGTTTGAAACAATTTCATTTGTCATTTATTAGTCTTTTATACCCAGGGGAATGCGACAGGCCTCACCAGGGCACACAATTTCCTTTCTTTGTAGTAGCTATGGTTCATTCTTGAGTCCTATCACTTCATAAGGGGTGCATGTCGGGGAAGCGTAGGGTGAGACAGGTTTTTTTTTCTGTTTTCACTGGTCATTCTTTATTCAACAAATTCGCTACATTTCATTTGCCATCCATTAATCTTTGTCCGCAAAAGCACGTCAGATCTCGCATTCGGCAGTATTTTCTTCCTTTAATGGTATTTCATTCTTCATTCATTCTATTCCTGACCTTGTCAGTTAGCTACAAACAGGCTGTGGATATCCTTCATAAGACTGAAAGACTGATTCCATGTTTCCACACTTGGTTTGTAAATTAAGTCAAACTACGTAGTTATACACGTTTCACCCACTGATATAAATACGATGCAGGTTTTCTAAATGTGCAAGAAACCAACATTGATGGAGTGAACACCGAGCTCGATAGATGCATTCGCTTAAGTGCGGCTAGTATACAGTATTCGGGAGATAGTAGGTTCGAACCCCACTGTCGGCAGCCCTGTAAATGATTTTCCATGGTTTCCCATTTTCACACCAGGCAAATGGCGGGGCCTATACCTTAATTAAGGCCACGACCGCTTCCATCCCACTCCTTAGCCCCTTCCTGTCCCATCGTCGCCGTAAGACCTATCTGTGTCGATGCGACGTAAAACAACTAGCAAAAAAAAGAGAGTGAATAATATTTTTTATATATTAATTTCAAAGTCTCAGTACTACAGATATTCACAGACATTCCTTGAACTTGGAAAAAAAACCCTGCGGTGCAGCGCAGGTAGCAGATGCTTAAGACAGCTGTCAAACCACTTCTACTCCCGGCGGGGAATCTCCACGGCGCAAATTTTACTCGGCGCAATTCATACAGAACCTCCTTACCACCCTTAATGGTACAAACCTGTTTTCGCATTCCTCAACAATTTCTTTAAACCCATCCCAGAGTCTGTTTACATTTTTATTTACCGTTTTCCTCCGATCATAGCTACTTTTTAGAAACTGCCCCATGCCTGCTTTATCAGCCATATGGTACAGTCCTACTTTTAAGACCTTCCTTTCTATCGCATTTATTTTTAACTACCACAAAAACAGCTTCATGATCACTAATACCATGTATTACTTCAGTTTCCCTATAGAGCTCAACTGGTTTTATCAGCACCACATCCAGGATATTTTTCCCTCTGGTTGGTTCCATCACTTTCTGAATCAGCTGTCCTTCCCATATTAACTTATTTGCCATTTGTTGGTCATGCTTCCTGTCGTTCGCATTTCCTTCCCAATTGACATCTGGCAAATTCAGATCTCCCGCTACAATCACATTTCTTTCCATGTCATTTCCCACATAGCTGACTATCCTATCAAATAATTCCGAATCCGCGTCAGTGCTACCCTTTCCCGATCTGTACACTCCAAATATATCAAGTTGCCTATTATCTTTAGAAATGAGCCTTACACCTAGAATTTCATGTGTCCCATCTTTAACTTTTTCGTAGCTTACAAATTCTTCTTTCACCAGAATGAACACTCCCCCTCCCACCCTTCCTGTCCTATCTCTACGATACACACTCCAGTGCCGTGAGAAAATTTCTGCATCCATTATATCATTTCTCAGCCATGATTCAACTCCTATTACAATATCTGGTAAATATATATCTATTAAATTACTTAATTCTATTCCTTTCCTTACAATACTTCTACAGTTAAACACTAACAATTTTATGTCATCCCTACTTGATTTCCAGTTCCCTGTTCCCTTATCACCGCTCCCTAGGCCATCCCGTTTCCCTGAAAGTACCTCCCTATTACCCTTCCAAACAAATTTCCTAACTTATACGTACCACTGCGGTTTAAATGAAGGCCATCTGAGCGCAGATCCCTATCTCCTACCCACCCATTAGGATCTAGAAATTTCACTCCCAGTTTGCCAAATACCCACTCCATAGTCTCATTTAAATCCCCAATCACCCTCCAGTCAGTATCGCTTCTACACAGTATGCATTTACATAGCTCATTAACTCCTTGTACTAGGAAGCTGGCAATACTTGCTGCGTTGGTGGCGACTGGCTACCGCAGGAGAACGGAACAGCAGACTTCATGCATACGGTTGTGGTACTTACAGTAACCGCACGGAGACAACACGGAGACAACGCTACCATGTGAATTCATTAGAGCATGTTATTGCTATTATTATTATTATTATTATTATTATTATTATTATTGTTATTATTATTATTATTATTATTAGGCCTATTTACAATTTGCTTTATGTCGCACGGACATTGACAAAATTATTACAGAGACGATGGAATAGGAAAGGGATGAGAGTGGGAAGGAGGTGACCGTGGCCTTAATGAAGGTATAGCCCAATCATTTGCCTGGTATGAAAATGGGAAACGCCGGAAAACCATCTTCAAGGCTGCCGACAGTTGGGATCGAAGCCACTATCTCCCTTATGCACGCTGATAGCTACGTGACCCAAACCACACAGCCACGCATTCAGTATTATTATTATTATTATTATTATTATTATTATTATTATTATTATTATTATTATTATTATTATTATTATTATTATTATTAGGAGTATGGATCATTCGAAACACAGGATACAAATTATAGAGTGTAACATGGCAAGACACTTATTTACAGACGTGAAAAACATAACATTATACGCTTACAATATTTCCGGAATAAATTTTCATTATGTTTACAAACCAAGGTTTTGGGACACTTGTCATATTTATTTCATGAAAACAAATTTTTTGTAGCCTAATTTATTTACATATTAATAATCCTATCCATACAAGAAACATTTCGATATCTCTTTGCTGCGCTGGTTTATCTTCCATGGTGAAATGTACTAACTGGATTTGAACGCGATGTGATGTGAAAATAACATGGATCACCACTGAGATTCGGTATGCATGACGTCAAGAACTTTCCCTCCGTTACTCAGTGAGCTCCTCTCGCCCCTCCAAAGCATCGAGCAAGCTGGCTTCAAAGGTATTTCGCTCTGAGTTGACGATATCTTAATTACAACTCAGGGTGATATAGTCACGCCTATGCCAAAACACGAATGTGATAATAATCTTCCTGTCCATTATTCTCCTTAAGAACGGTCACGCCTTCTAGCCACATATTGATATACAATACATGAGAACAATTTTCGTTGTGTTCATTTTCCCATGCGCGCCTGTAAAGGATTATTAACCTTAAATACGAGTACATCATACTAAGAGTGCGGGTAAATTTGTCATGCAAACATACATTCCTACAGTACGGTAAAGTAAGGTTCATTTTGCCGTACACGTTAGCATTGGAAAATGAACTCAAAGAACATTGTTCTTATGGATTGTGTATCAATATGTGGCTGGGAGGCGTGACTAATCTTAAGGGAAATAATGGATAGGAAAAGCATTGTAACATTCGCGGTTTTGGCATAGGAGCGACGATATATAATTTAGCGGTTAGAATAACATTGTCTTCAGTCTAGTATTAGACTATTGGTTTCTGAATGTTACGGTACGGCCAGTTTCCTGTTTGATGTATTAATGAATGATTCTATTTCCTTAAGTACTCAGCAAATCTTTGTTTAGGAATTGCCTAGGATTATGCACGTAAAAATATGAATCTGTCCAGTTTGTCAATAGTTTCGTAAAATATCAATTAACAGAAAATGACAATGACAGAAACTTCAGAATGTTTTTACATCTTATAAATAAAATTCTAGGGGGTCCGTTGTCTGTAATGTCATTTATTTCACGAAATGTTGATATATTTATCCATTTCATGTCAATTCAAGATCGTGTCAGTAGTTTCTAGCTTTCGTGTCTGCTTCTTTGTTTGTCTGTTCGTTTGTTTCATCATCACGGGTAACGACTGAACAGATCTTGACCAAACTTCATAATTATTTAGAGTCTACTAATCCAGGAGCAGGTTTCGATATCCATATTATGTAAAAATCACTGAATAGACCGGGGATATATAGGAAGACCAGAAAGGGTTTTCTGAATTTTCTCTTACACTATTGAATATATCTCGACCAAACTTCATATTTAGAGTCTACTCATGCGCAAGCACGTTTCGATAAGTATATCATTTAAAAATCACTGAATAGACTGGGGGTTCACAAGTAGACCAAGAGTTTTTGCAGTTCTTCTTTATCATTGTTTGCTCAAATAGAAAATAGTTTATGCAGTCGAAAGGAAACTTCACAAAACAATGGCAATGTCATAATGAAGAGTACTGGGGAAGATGAGAAGTGAGGCAGATAGCCATTTGCTTTTCTAATTGAGTTAGACAGTGCCATTCCAGCACAACTGAGACTAAGAATAGCACATCTCGATACACTAATTGTTCTCTGAATGTTATTACTGAGCAGCTTCTGTACCATTACAGCAATAAATGACACTGTGGCTTTAGTGAAAGCCTTAATACGCTCTAGCCTTTGCCAAGAGACATGCAAAAATACTGTATCTGTCAAAAAAGTAGTCATATGCAGTAATTCTTTTTATAAACATGAAAGCCAACATAAAATAAGTAGGCATTGTTTCTATCGATGTACTACTTTTCTGAAATGTGACCCAGTTCCTAGCTGCTGGGTCTTCTTCCTGACTAGATGAAACAGGTGCCATTTGTTGCGGTATCCTAGTCATAACTGAGAGGGCAGAAGAAAACTATTTGTTGTGTTTACAAATTAATACACCACATATATTGTCACATCACAAAAAGGCTGAAAAATTGTTCTCACCAACTGGAAACTACAAAAAAGTACTGGGAGACGAACAGGGCAACCACAGAATCATACAACGACTTCACTGTATGGAGGCAGTCATGTGACTATAGTAGAGAATAACAGATTGGAGATGGTTCCATTTAATTCCAACAGAGTTCAGTGATTGATTTTTTGATTTCAACTGCTAATTTCCTACGTTTGAAAATACGAGATTTTGTGGTTGTATAAAAAAAATTATAAGCTATTTTAGTTCAATAGAAGGCTAAGCACACGATCGGAAACCATAACAACTCGTTTCGTTCTGTCGTAAATAGGTGATTGCTTCTTATGATACCAATAGCTTCATACAATTTGTATTGCCATAGTTCCTGTAAATGTCTGTTTCTCTTCTCTTTCTTCTTCTTCTTAACAAAAATTAGAGCCAATAACCTGTTCCTCTTGAATTCTCTATTTGCTTTACATTTATCTCTTCTGCCAGATGTACGAGTAGGCCTACAATAGAGTTAAAATGTCTGTTTGGATACATATCGTGGCTGCGCGAGCAAGACCTCGTCTTCCAAAATGCTCCTCCTATCCATTATTTCTCTTAAGACTGCACTGTAGGAACGCATGTTTGCATGACATATTTACCTCACTCCTACAGTAATAATAACTTCGTGTGGCTATTTCTAGCAGAGTGCATCCCTTGTAAGGCAGACCCTCCGATGAGGGTGGGCGGCATCTGCCATATGTAGGTAACTGCGTGTTATTGTGGTGGAGGATAGTGTTATGTGTGGTGTGTGAGTTGCAGGGATATTGGGGACAGCACAAACACCCAGCCCCCGGGCCATTGGAATTAACCAATGAAGGTTAAAATCCCCGACCCGGCCGGGAATCGAACCCGGGACCCTCTGAACCGAAGGCCAGTACGCTGACCATTCAGCCAACGAGTCGGACACTCCTACAGTATAACGTATTTAAGGTTCATTTTCCTCTACATGCTAGCATAGGAAAATGAACACAACGAAAATTGTTTTGATGGTCTGCGTATCAATACGTGAGGCGAGACCAGTCATAAGGAAGATAATGGATAGGAAAATCATTGCAGGATGCGAGGTTTAGCTCCAGCAGCGACGATATGTTCTTTCATAAAACATTCAATTTTGCTTTGTAGCATTCGATCTATCTATGTGAGGTACCTCGGTTCTTCTCAGTGCGGTGCACATAGGCTACTCTGAAAATGGGGGAATGTGAATGGCTGAATATTTAGGGATAAGCCGATGTCGAGTAGGCGTAATCATTGAAATTGAAGAAATATGACATTTGAAAGTATAGCTTTTAGTGCCTGGAGTGTCCGAGGAGAAGTTCGGCTCGCCAATGCAGGTCTTTTGATTCGACACACGCAGGCGACCTGCGCGTCGTGATGAGGATGAAATGATGATAAAGACGACATATAGGGGAGACCGGGGCATGTTGTTACGATTTTTGGTTTTCAATTTTTTAAATTTTAAGGTGAATAGTAAATGAAATTTCAATTTTGCTGATAGAAGGAACAAACTTTTATCATAAGAACAGCAGTTGAAAAATTCTATAACATGCACACATTTGTCAATAAGATACATTATTATCAGCTTAGGTATTCTGTAACAACATGCCCCACAGCGGGGCAGGTTGTTACATGCGAGGGGCACTTTGTTACATAGAGTAAAATGTCACTGAAAATATGATAAATATTTATAATTTTCATTTTAAATTCAAAATATGTTTAGCCCATTCATTAAATATAACATAATTATCTGTTCAGTCTTATCCTTGACTTTGACAATATGAAAGTGACTTAGGTATGAGCGATGCTAGTAATGTCATTGCTTATGCAGCCAGTCCCTGCTATGAACGGTGTAAAAATGTTGCTCATCAGGTCAGTTGGTGCATGCATTTCAGTGGGCTTGGCAGACTGATATGTAATTGTGACTCCTGGCTCGGTGAGGAAAGCAGCAGGAAACTACCTTACTCCTCATTTCCCTTGTACGCCTCTTCAGTGATGCCTAGGCCATCCATGACAGCTGATGGCGGAGTTGTTGAGGGTCCAACCAGGCTTATGGCTTAGGACTGACCGTACATACACAATTGATATAATAGGTTATCACCTGCCTCTATGACCTAATAAACATCATTTTAAACCAATACTCTGCGAAGTTTATAATGGTCTGAGCTGAAATGTATTCACGTAGCCTACAGTGAAGACCAAAAATATGAAAAGAATGCCTCTCTAAAATTATTTATGTCTCAAACATGCCGTAATGCTGAATTTACATCTTCTAATGTTTCTGGTAATTTGAGACTATCTGTGCTAATGGTAACTGTGGATCTACTTGAGCCAGGCTTGTTCCACGAAGAATCGTCTGCGTTAGATCTTTGGAACTGCGATGAAACAGCTATCACAATAGTGCAGCATCCCAGCAAAATTTTGGCAGTAAAAGGCGTAAAGCAAGTTGGTGCAGTAACATCAGGGGAAAGGGGAAATTTAGTGCGCAGTTAGGGCAGCTGGTAATTTTGTTCCTCACATGTTCATTTTCCCGAGGAAATTCTTTCCAGGTACTGTGAAATGGTGCAACGTATTAATTGAATTCCGAACGCTATAGCAGCTTTCCGAATGGAAGACTTATTTGATCTTACTTCTAAAGCGGCTGCTTCGAATGTCTCCATGTCTGTGTTACCCCTTTCAGTTGTCTTCTTAGGGGAACGAACCATGTTCACTCTAAGAAAGGAGAGAATCGAAATAAGAACTGCATGGGGCACGTTGTTACATGTATCAACGTGCCCCGCGTGGTAAGTAACAACTAGCCCCAGTAGCCGCCATCTTATATTTTGTGTTACAGTTAATCACAGAGGAAAGATAGAATTATCTTACATTAAAGAACTAAGGCTTATGTCTGAGGGTTTAAATCACAAACAGAAAAAATCTGTTTACCTGTATATTTGATCACGTGGTTAAAGATCAAAAAGGTGCAAGACGCTGCCTAAACACACAGCGAAAATAAACTTTTCCATTTTAAAAATTTCACAGATCCACACGCAGCCTGAGACTCCCTTGGATTGTGAGGGACGGCAAGGTCAACACATTATATGGAGGGGGGTGCGCTGCTCCTGTTGGTTTTTTCAAAAAGGTATTTGTAACAACCTGCCCCTGTAACAACTAGCCCCGGTCTCCCCTACACCCAGCCCCTGTGTCAGCGAAATTAACCAATTATGGTTAAAATTCCCGACCCTGCCGGGAATCGAACCCGGAACCCCTGTGACCAAAGGCCAGCACGCTAACCATTTAGCCAAGGAGCCTGACCATCTGAAAGTATAACTAACCTAACCTCATGGCACTACAGCCTTGAAGGACCTTGGTCTACGAAGCGA
The DNA here is from genome assembly GCF_040414725.1 of Anabrus simplex. Taxonomy (NCBI): domain Eukaryota; kingdom Metazoa; phylum Arthropoda; class Insecta; order Orthoptera; family Tettigoniidae; genus Anabrus; species Anabrus simplex. Next base: position 193,773,216 of record NC_090265.1, read on the forward strand.
CCGCTGCTCAGCTCGTAGACCTACAGAGTACGACGCGTCATGTGGTCAGCACGACCAATCCTCTCGGCCGTTATTCTTGGCTTTCTAGACCGGGGACGCTATTTCACCGTCAGATAGTTCCTCAATTCTATTCATCTAGGCTGAGTGGACCTTGAACCAGCCCTCAGATCCAGGTAAAATCCCTGACCTGGCCGGGAATCGAACCCGGTTCCTCCGGGTAAAGGGCAGGCACGCTACCCCTACCCCATGGGGCCGGCTGAAACACTACATGCCAGTGTTATTATTATTATTATTATTATTATTATTATTATTATTATTATTATTATTATTATTATGCCATCATTGGTGTGGTTATTCGCATTTACAGTGCTCCTGGTGCTTTACTTCTTACTTTCGTCGACCTTTCGCAGTCTCACAAAGGCTTTGCGATGGCCTAGATTGAATACCTCGTATCTCAAAAAGTTCTTCCTATCCATTTTTTCCCTTAAGACTGGGCACGCTTCCCAGCCACATTTGGGTATGCAGTCCATCAGAATAATGTTCGTTGGGTTTATTTTCCTATGGTGACGCGTAAAGGAAAATGAACCTTATAAAAATTATACTCTAGGAGTTAGTAAATACGTCACTCAGACAATACTTTCCTATAGTACAGTACGGTAAGGTTCATTTTCCTTCACACGTCCGCATAGGAATAAAGAACACAACGAACATTGTTCTGATGGACTGCATATTCATGTGTGTCTGGGAGGCGTAATCAGTCTTAAGGGAAATAATGGACAGGAAGAACTTTGTGAGATACGAGGTTTTCATTCTAGGCCATCGTTTGACATCTTGGAAGTGATTCATCGTGAGGCATGGATGATGTTAGTAGCACCATTCCTCATGCAGCCAACCTCTGTAATGAACCGTGTTAAAATGTTGCTCACAGGGTCGATTGGTGTACACATTTCAGAGATCTTTGCAGACTGATACGTCGGCCAATAGCATCATCTGACACAGTGAGGAACAACTTCACACGTCATTTCCGTAGAATGCTCCTTCAGTGACGCCTATGGCATCTGGGATAGCTAATTCTGGAGCTGTTGAGGACGAGAAGGCAACATAAGAATTCTTATTCTTATTTTTCTGGTGCCGCCTCCTCACAGAAGGTTGGCAACCATCGAGGAGTATTTTTCCCTGTTTTTGAGTCACGTATAAAAGTTTTCGTATAGAAGAAATCGAACCACTTTCGAAGGATCCACGTCCAGGATATTCTTCTCTGCCAATCAGTCACTACTGATCTGCGTTTAGGGAAGTCGCCTAGGTGGCAGATTCCCTATCTGTTGTTTTCCTAGCCTTTTCTTAAATGATCGCAAAGAAATTAGAAAATTATTGAACATTTCCCTTGGTAAGTTATTCCAACCCCTTACTCCCCTTCCTATAAGAGAATATTTGCCCCAATTTGTCCTCTTCAGTTCCTACTTTATCTTCATATTGTGGTCTTTTCTACTTTTAAAGACACCACTCAAACTTATTCGTGTACTGATGTCCTCCCACGCCATCTCTCCACTGACAGCTCGGAACATACCACTTAATCGAGCAGCTCGTCTCCTTTCTCCCAAGTCTTCCCAGCCCAAACTGTGCAACATATTTGTAACGCTACTCTTTTGTCGGAAATCACCCAGAAAAAATCGAGCTGCTTTTCTTTGGATTTTTTCCAGTTCTCGAATCAAGTAATCCTGGTGAGGGTCCCATACACCGGAACCATACTCTAGTTGGGGTCTTACCAGAGACTTATATGCCCTCTCCTTTATATCCTTACTACAACCACTAAATGCCCATATCCAAGTTCCCCTTATATCTTGCCTTCTGTGATCTGTTATATATCAAGCTGCGTTAATTTGTTACTTTTGAAGATGTGGACTGAATAGGTAGCTTTCATCCGTTTGTGAAGGTTAAGACTTCATATGATTTCCCGGCACGACGGAGTATCTTCTCATTGGTGGCGTCGCCGTTTCATGGGACCTTCAACATCTTGGATGAAATGAAATGGAGTATGGCTTTTAGTGCCGGGAGTGTCCGAGGATATGTTCGGCTAGCCAGATGCAGGTCTTTTGATTTGACGCCCGTAGGCGATCTGCTCATCATGATGAGGATAAAATGATGATGAAGACGATACATACACCCAGCCCCCGTGCCAGTGAAATTAACCAATTATAGTTAAAATTTCCTACGCTGCTGGGGATCGAAACCGGTACCCCTGTGACCAAAGGCCAGCACGCTAACTATTTAGCCATGGAGCCGGACATTTTGCGATACATTGGTATTTTAAAGGCCTGTAGTCGGTTCACTGACGAAGCCTTAACTGTCAGCCACAAACAACACTTCACGATACGCCAACGAGTTTCGAATCAGAGGTTACGGTTGCACAGATGATGTCTTAATTTGATAAACACACTGATTTTGATACAACCTGCATATTATTATTATTATTATTATTATTATTATTATTATTATTATTATTATTATTATTATTATTATTATTATTATTATTATTATTATTAGTATAGCAAATTCGGACCGGGTGAAGTAGGCGCACTTGATAACACCCTACGGCTATGGAGTCAAGTTCTGCATTCGGGAGAAATGACGGTTCAAAGTCCACCGTCGGCTGTCCTGAGAATTGTTTTCTGTGGTTTGACATTTCCATTTCCAGGCAAATGCCGGGACAGTAATTCATAAGCCACAGCAGATTCCTACCATTTTCTTGCTCAATTTCATTCACCATCATTCATTTAATCGGCATTAGCTCCTAAACTAAGGTTGGCGTAAGGAAGGGCATCCGGCCGTATAAAACGTCATAATTTATCTCATCTCACCTCGTTCGAATATCAAGAAACGGGACTAAGAGGTAGACAAGCAACAACAACAACAACAACAAACGAACAAGTGACCATGCGGTTAAGGTCGCGCAGCAGTGAGCTTGCATTCGGGAGACAGTAGGTTCGAACCCCACCGTCGGCAGCCCTGAAGATGGTTTTCCGTGGTTTACTATTTCCACACCAGGCTAATGCTGGGGCCGTACCATAATTAGGGCCACGACCGCTTCCTTCCAACTCCTAGTCCTTTCCTATCCCATTGCCGCCATAAGACCTATCTGTGTCGGTGCGACGTAAAGCATATTGTATTAAAAACAAAAAACAAGACACATTATTAATAATAATTGTACAGTCTCATCTACCCTGTATAGACACTAAAATTCATTTTACCTGCGTGTAAATGTCGTCGTTCACTTTTACGCTAACAAATTAAAGAGTAAACTGGATTTCTGTTGCCGATCTGTTGCTGAGTTTTAATTAATTTTTGTCGGGTAAATGTCACTAGAGATCTTTTGCATGCCGATATCGTATGATATGGTGTGTTGAATAGTCTTTTATCCAACCATCAAAATGTCGATTACTTGCGCCGGGTTTGACCCGCAATCTTGGGAAACGGAGGCCGACAATCTAGCACTGATCCACATAGTGAGCAATTCGTATTTAATTAATGTATCTAAATACTGTGCGCGTTAAAGTTATGCAAAATATACAGTTTTTCCAGAAAGTTTAGGGATACATAGGCTAATAATTTGAACATAGGGCACCCTTTCGCTATATAGTTAGGTGAAATCACTATGCTTTTAGCTGTTAACCAATAATGGGACACGAGTACTTGTTTCGCCCAAACAACGCGTTTCTACGAAGATGGGTAGGCCCTACCCCTCGAAAATATTATAGATTTTTAAGCAACTGAAAAATGTTGACTTTTTTGACAATGAAATGAAAAATTTACTGAATAACTAAATGAGATGCAATTTTGATTTATTGCAGGATCGTTTCTAACACACTATTTATTTTAAATAGTAAGGATAAAATATGCCTTGAAAAGTTATTTCACAAATGGCCGAGCATTTTCTGAGTTTTATCTTTTCTAGACAAGGGTGGGGGCGAAATCTTGTAGGCTATATGTTATTTGATATAACTTACGAATGAATGCACCTAGCACATGCAGAATATCTCTCTCCTACAGAGTGGATCCCAAGGAACGCTGCTGTGCAAACCGCAATGTACTACATGTTTCTATTCAAATGTTATATCAAACAACGTAAGTTATACCATGATTTTCCCCCATCCTTGCCAAGAAAAAACAAAACTCAGAAAATACTTGGCCATTAGGGAAATCATTTTAAGGCATATTTTATACTAATTTAAAATATAGTGTGTTAGAAACACTCCAGCAATATATCAAAATTGCATCACAATTAGTTATTCAGTAATTTTGCATTTTATTGACAACAAGTCAACATTTTTCTCTTGCTTTAAAAGTCTATACATATTTTTTTAGAAAAAAAGTACCCATCGTAGTAGAAACGCCTTGTTTGGGCGAAACAATTAGGCTACTCTTGTCCCAATGTTAGTTAACAGCTAAAAACATTGTCATTTATTTTAATATTAAAGCGACAGAGTGCCCTTTGTTCAAATTATAGTGTGTCCCTAAACTTTCTGGCAAAACTGTAATGCCTGGTCTTTTATTTTTCATATATTTTACCGTACACAGAACAATAACGGGGATATTTGTGATTAGGCCTATTGCATTTTTTACAAACTTCCAAATGCAACTTATCCGCAAATATTAGTTATAGGCCTACCTAATAAAAAAAGCAGCGAACACCGCTGACATGGATATATTCTTCTGAAGTCAGGGATACATGTTAGCTGATGTTTACGTTCGTTGTCGTGACTGTTTTTCAAAGATCAAAACAGAGCTCGCATTTCTGTGACGTGTCATATTTTTATAATTCATTCATATCGATGGCCTAGTTCTAATACCACGTATCTGACAATGCTCTTCCTATCCATTATTTTCCTTAAGACTGGTCACGCCTCCCAGCTATCTTACCGTACCGTACTGTACGAATGTGTAAAGGAAAATGAACCTTAAATACATCATCCTCTAGGAGTGGGTAAATATGTCATACAACCATACATTCCTAAAATATGATAGAGTAAGGTTCATTTTCCTTTACACTCACGCATAGGAAGATGAACTCAATGAAAATTGTTCTGATGGACTGTATATCAATATGTGGTTATTATTATTATTATTATTATTATTATTATTATTATTATTATTATTATTATTATTTATTTATTTATTTATTTATTTTCCTTAAGTTGTACATGTACAATTTAGGGGTGGTAGATGGAGAAAGGGCAAGCCCCACATACACGGAAGTGCCTCCATTTCCACATGTGTACATAAACTCTACTGAATATTTACATACAGACTTATGTAGACAATTTTAAATTTACATATTTACACTACAAACACTGTGCCCTTAGAATAATAATTATCTTGATTTATCCTGAAAATATTAGAGTAAGAACACCCAGCCATTTATAATCTCACTCAGACCCCTGTATACACACTCATATTTCGATGGCCTGGATTGAATATCTCGTATCTCACAAAGTTCTTCCTATCCATTATTTCCCTTAAGACTGGTCCCGCCCTCCAGCCACATTTGGGTATGCAGTCCATCAGAACAATGTTCGTTGGGTTTATTTTCCTATGCTTATGAGTAAAGGAAAATAAACCTTATAAAAATATACTCTAGGAGTTAGTAAATACGTCACGCAAACATACTTTCCTTTTGTACGGTACGGTAAGGTTCATGTTCCTTCACACATCGGGATAGAAAAAAAGAACACAACGAACATTGTTATGATGGATTGCATATCCATATGCGGCTGGGAGGCGTAGCCAGTCTTAAGGGCCCCATAGACTTACTGTCCGTCTTGCCTGCGCAGTTGTAAGATGAGAGGTAAGACGGAACACGGAAGAGGACACAGACGCTCCGTTTTGCTGTCAGACTTGCTATCAGTTTTCGCTAGTCGTGCACGGATAACATGCTAGAGGAACTTCTAATTTACACCGCTCTAGCATTAGCTTTGAGATCAAAAGCTAAAAAGAAAAGGGCTTGATCAAAATGGGCAAAAGCTTGGTTAGTTAAATGAGATACAGTGTCGCATATAAATTTAATGAAAGATTTAACTCTTGAACCAGGTGGCTGGTACAATTATTTGAGGATGGACAATGAAACGTATTTATACCTTCTTCACTTGGTAGCGCCCCATATCAGAAAGAGTGACAGTGCAATGAGACGGGCAATAGCACCGCATGAAGACTCAACGTCACACTTCGTTTCCTAGCAACCGGTAGAAGTTACGAAGATCTGAAATTTTCCGCTGCAATTTCAGTCCAGTCTTTGGGAGTAATAATTCCCGAGACTTGCTCTGCAATATATAAGGTGCGCAAGAATCAATATCTCAAAGTAAGTAAAATTTATTTATAAGTTTCTTGCACAAGGTAAAAGGAAATGTATTTCATGTTAATCTATATATATAAAAATGAATGTTTGTATGTTTGTATGTAAATGACACATCTCCTCCTAAACCACTGGAGCAATTTCAATCAAATTTTGAATACTTATTATTTGCTATCCGGAGACGAGCACTGTGGGGGTAAGCCACCTCTAGCCCCCCTTAGGAAAGGGGGGTTAGGGGGGTCAGGTAAAAAACAATCGAAAATGGTGTCGAATCCATAGTTTTTGGGGTCGCTGAGGTGAATAGTGACACTCCCGATTTTTGAGAAGTCAAAATTCTGCTCCCATTTGGGTGGGTGGGGGGGTGAGGGGGGACTGATGATGAATGTATGTGTGTAAATGACACATGTCCTCCTAAACCACTGGAGCAATTTCAATCAAATTTTGAACACATATTATTTGCTATCTGGGGACGAGCACTGTAGGGGTAAGCTACCACTACCCCCCTTAGGGGTGGGGGGTTAGGGGGTCAGGTAAAACATAATAGAAAATAGTGTCGAATCCATAGTTTTTGGGGTCGCTGAGGTGAATAGTGACACTCCCGATTTTTGAAAAGTCAAAATTCTGCTCCCATTTGGGTGGGGGGCGAGGGGAGACTGATGATAAATGTATGTGTGTAATGACACATCTCCTCCTAAACCACTGGAGCAATTTCAATCAAATTTTGAACACATATTATTTGCTATCTGGAGACGAGCACTGTGGGGGTAAGCCACCACTACCCACCTTAGGGGTGGGGGGTTAGGGGGTTCAGGTAAAAACATAATCGAAAATAGTGTCGAATCCATAGTTTTTGGGGTCGCTGAGGTGAATAATGACACTCTCGATTTTTTAAAAGTCAAATTTCTGCTCCCATTTGGGTAGGGGGCGAGGGGGGACTGATATATAAAATTAAACGAAAATAGTGTCGAATACATAGTTTTCGATTTCGCCGAGGTATTGTACACTTCGAAATTTTAGTATCAGGAGACAAACCACGTGGGGGTAGGACACCCTAGGAACCCTTAGGGTCGGAGGGGGGGGGCGAGGGAGCTGAGATATAAAGATCATCGAAAGTAGTGTCGAATCCATTACTTTTCGGAGTCGCTGAGATTAATAATGGCACTCCGGAATTTTTTAAAGTTCAGCCCCATTCGTGGTGGGTGGCAATTGGAGAGTGATATATAAAAATAAACGAAAATAAAGTTGAATCCATAGTTGTCGGGGTCGCTGAGATGAATGGTGAGACCCCGGATATTTTACAAGTCCAAGTTCATCCCCCTTTCTGGTGGGGTTGAGGGGGATTCAGATTTTAAAATAATCGAAAATAGTGTCGAAGCCATAGTTTTTGGGGCCGCTGAGATGAATAGTAACACTCCCGGTTTTTAAAACTCAAAGTTTAACGCCCTTTAGGGGGAAGGGGGAGTGATATATAATAATAATAATAATCGAATATACTGCCTAATCCATAGTTTTCAGGGTCGCCGAGAAAAAATTGTAACATTCCGGATTTTTAAAGTCCAGCTTCAGCCCCCTTTGGTATAGAGGGTGAGAAAGGGTGAAAAAATAAATTGTCAAATATGCCCAAGGTAATAGACGTGTGGATGTTCCAGTATGACTTTCAAGTATGACTTACTACCTGGAAAACATACTGTGGGAGTAAGAGGCCCCTAGAACCACTTCGGAAGCGGGTGAAATATATAATCCATATTAATAAATAGAAGTCAGTTCGGCGCGATCTATATATACTGTACTATACATATATAAATTAAGGCATAAAAATGAAAACAGACGTGAATATGTGAGACCATTCTAGGCATCCTAGAAACTTAAAACTTGGTACCAGACAACCTGATGACTTCAGGATCCCTAGAAAAATCTAAAATTCTAAAAATTCTCTAAGAGGGACACGTTGGGAGTTTCAAATCTGCATAAGAACACAGTCAGTGATATTTATCCTGAACGATGACCTATACGTTTCATGGGCTTAAAAGTTCCCTGAAAGTCCTAATTTTTAACCCCCTCCCCCATATCAAGATGGCACCACAATCTCCCAGACGAGTTAGAAAATAGAAATTTGGCAAAATTATAGCTTTTGGCCTGTAATCGTTGGATGATTTACAAGATGTTTAAAAAATAATTTTTTGCCCCCAAAAAATATCGAAATATGGAGGCAATTTTAATGACGGTGCAGACTTTCCTTTCGAGGTATTTGGTGGCCAAACAGTAAGTCGTATCACAAAACGGATGGCACAATCTCTGTTCAATTTAGAGTGATGTACAACTTTGATCCTATGACTTTATGTTGTATCTCTATCCCTTATGTTAAATTTGGCTCTATTTCTGGATTTACCTAAATTTTGCACTTTGTACACGTAAATTGATGGTTTGATTCACTTATAGGAAAGATGGGATCATCAAATTCTACACGAATATTGGCCCACCCAGCCAAATTCTATGTTTGAAGCTGTCGCATAAGTATCTGAAAAGTAATTCACTGTATGAAAATCTTACACAAATTTCGCCCTATTCAACGGTTCTAAAATAATCTTGCATTTAAATAGATGAGATACGAGGAAATATCATAGGGCCAGCCATTTAGATAGCTAAATGAGGCCAGAGTCGTCTTTTTATACAATACGTTTTTCAATATGAATGCACCGTTTAGCAGCAGTTATTCTGTAAATGAAGGTGAACGTGCACATACTTCCGTATGTCGATATACATTTATTAATTTAAGTCGATTTGTAGCGATCTAGAAAGGGGTGTGTCTTACATTGTAATTAATACTTTACAAATCAATAGTGACTCTGCCGGGCTGAGTGGCTCAGACGGTGGAGGCGCTGGCCTTCTGACCCCAACTTGGCAGGTTCGATCCTGGCTCAGTCCGGTGATATTTGAAGGTGCTCAAATATGTCAGCCTCGTGTCGGTAGATTTACTGGCACGTAAAAGAACTCCTGCGGGACAAAATTCCGGCACCTCGGCGTCTCCGAAGACCGTAAAAGTAGTTAGTGGGACGTAAAGCAAGTAGCATTATTATTTAATAGTGACTCTCAGCAGGAGGGCGTCTGCTGTTGTAATCAGTACTCCCCACATCGACTTTAACTAGCAATAGGAATGGGGTAGTTCTCCAACGCCTGTGTACTATTGTAATGTATAATTCCCTTCTTGATTTGACTAGCAGAAGGCAAGGGATCGTGCATTTTTTAAAACTATTTTACCTGATTCTCTTTATCATTAGGTATAGGTGCCCCCGATTATAAATTTACCCATCAAAATGTGACTGACGTTACGCATAGTGAATTGCGACAGACAAGTGGACCTGTCGTTATCATCACAACTCTGCAACTCGCACTTTACATTGGAAACAACGTATGCGGACCTCCCTATGCTTTTTCTCGGATAACGCCAAGAGACATGCAATTAAATTTTTTTATTCACTTCATGTACAGCAATTTACTTCGATATCCATATACATTGTAGAATAGCGTAGCGAAGCACGGGTGCATTTGCTAGTTTAATATAAAACAAGGTATAATGTATGCTTAGAGTACAATAAGAAACAATTATATAACGGAGTGTGAAAATTAACAGTCTTCGTCCAACCAACCTAAAAACAAAAAATATAATTAATTATATTGGGTTAAATTATATTTTAGTTGCATGATTTAATAATAATAACAATAATAATAATAATTTTATTTTGTTTCAGTTTCCAACAAAAGAAGATGAATGGATATGTATTGGACAGCAGTTTGAAAGAAAATGGAATTTTCCAAATTGTCTGGGTGCGGTTGATGGAAAACATGTAAAAATAACCCTGTACCGTGTACTCTTTACTTTTGATTTTCCACAAACACGGATTACAACGGTTTAGCTGTATGAATTACATTAGAAACGCTCGAGGCATGATTCTTAAATCCGACATTATGTCCTACGAGCGAACTGCACTGTAGGAGCAATTGGTTAAAACTGACGCTAAGTGTGAAGACCCCACACACGCTCCAACTTGCTCGCCGACTTACCTGTACACGCACAGAAAAATCAGGCGCTGCCAGATTCACTTCGAGCCAAGCCTAAGACGGTACAGGGATGAAAATTCTACCACACACGGTCCGTCTTACCTGTCGTCTTAGAACTGCGCAGGTAAGACGGACGCTAAGACGGACCGTCTATGGGGCCCTTTAAGGAAAGTAATGAATAGGAAGAACTTCGTGAGATACGAGGTATTCAAACTAGGCCAGCGATTTGTGGTTTTGGCATAGGAGCGACGATATGTGGTAGGCCTATTAGTACTAGACCATCGATATTCTACAGGCAACGCGTTGTCGATGCAACCACTCTCCCCTGTCACTTAACTGCCCTTTTCAGTTTCATGACTTAATTTTCACATCCTTATGTCTTCTGTATATCTGCCAAGTACTTCTTCTTAGGCCGTCCCCTTCCTTTCCTTCCCAACACTTTCCATTCAAGAATTCATTTGTTAGTGGTTTAACGTCTCACTAGGTTTTAGGTGACGCAAGTATGGGCAACGGCTAGGAGTGGGAAGGTGATGTCCGAGAACTTACTTAAGGTACAGCCCCAGCATTTGCCTGGTGTGAAAGCTGGAAACCACGGAGAATCATCTTCAGAACTGCCGACGTTGGTATTCGAGCCCAACATCTCCCGAATGCAAGCTCACAGTAACGCGACCCTAACCGCATGGCCAAATCGCTCAGTTTCAAGAACGTTAATTATGAAAGTGTTGTCTGATTAGGCCTCTATGTCCAATTAATTTCGTTTTTCCGTTTTGTATTCCTTTAATAAATAATTGTCCCTCTTTATGGACTTTCCTTAAAACTTCCAGGTTGGTTTTTCTTTCCATCCAGCTCGTTCTTGTAATTTTGCGTTATACCCACATTTTTGGAGCTGCAAGGCAGTTCCTTTCCAGTTTATCCAGAGTCCAACTTTCAGTTCTGCAGAGCAATTTACTCCATTCAATTGATTTCATAAAGGATTTTCTGACATTTGAATTAATATATTTGTTGGTTAAACATTTTTTCTATGTCATAAATGCCTGTTTTGTCAGTGTTATCCTTCTCTTCACTTCAACCAAACGTCTATTGTCCTCCTCGATCATACTGCCAAGACAAGCAAACAAACCAAAGTTAAATTAAACACATTTCTAGCTTTTGTGAACACGATAACACCGTTATTATATGATTTATGTACTACTGTTACTACTACTAGTATTAATAATAATCATTATCATTATCATTATCGTATAGATTTATCTACTATGTTTTATCATGAAGAGTGGTAGGTATAAAAGTGTTTTTTGGGTCGTACTGTAATAGGTTTAACCGTTCTTCAATTATTATTCACGTGTGCCGTGCCGATTATGCCAAGGGGTTTTATTTGTGTTTTGTTATTTTGGATTTCTTTTCCTAAAAAAATATTTCATGGTTAAACAATGTTTGAAGAAACAGATCTCCCGAGCAGTAAGGTGTCAGAATAATTAGGGAAAAAAGAACGTTAGGAACGTGACTAGTTTGCTGCTGGTCTTCTAAGTAAATTTTGGACAACAAATAATTTATTTTGCGTCACATTTCCAAGTTTTAATGTCATGTTTTGAGCATTTCTTTCACAGATAAGTTTTTAGGTCATGGAACTCCGAGGCCTAGCTGTTAGTCCTTCTATAGCCCGCCAGTTACAGGTAGTACTACCAATCTCATTTAGATTTAAATTGTCCACTATTTCACAAACCAAAGTTAGTCTAAATGTAGTGTGCTCGCCATCTTGGGCGCGTCCCGCTGGTAAACATGGCCCTCTGCTCCCCTCTGCTTGCAGCAGCCGGCTCCATTATCCTGCTACAACATGACGGCTCTCTCTTGACATATCAATCTTGCTAGCGGCAGCGGGGGCTTTGACGGTCACTTGCAGCAGCTTCTTAATTCGTGTTTCTTCGCAGCCGTCTGCTAGCGATTGCTCATGCCTGATCCTGCTTGTTAAAGTGATGGCCAATTGTGTACATCAGCGTTTCAATTATCCTTTTCCTTTCTTTTCCGTACAAATTATTTGGATATCAAGTAAGGAATCAGTAAGAGACATCCTATTTCACAAAGTTATGAGTTATTTCTTTCTTCAATGCTCCTTATTCACCAATAAAGCCTACTTGTGTGTAGTTACGAGCTTTATGTAAGTCTACCGTTTAATTTCGCTAATTTAGAACCACTCCCTTCAGTTAACGAAGAGCCAAACTGTAACAAAATTGTTTAGTTAGTAGTGAACATAAATCATACGAGGAGAAAATAACACTTCGACAATAGGCCTCGATCAACGATTTGTTTGTCCACTCATCAGTCCAATTCTTTTAATACGGGGTTTCTCAACCACGTAACCCTCAAATATTTCTGCTATTTCACTGGAATGATCAACAAGAATAAAACCCTGGCATATATATCGTCGCTTCACCGGTAAAACGTTGTATCCCACAATACTCTTCCTATCCATTATTCTCCTTAAGACTGGTCACGCCTCCCAGCCACATATGGATACGCAGTCCATCAGAACAATGTCCGTTGTGTTCGTTTTCCTATGTCGATGAACCCTACATGCATTGTACACTAGGAGTGCGTAAATACGTAATGCAAACGTACATTCCTACAGTACGGTACTGTAAGGTTCATTTTCCTTTACACACGTGCATAGGAAAATGAACACAACAAAATTTGTTCTGATGGACTGCATATCCATACGTGGCTGGGAGGCGTGACCAGTCTTAAGGAGAATAATTGATAGGAAGAGCTTTGTGGAATACAACCTTTTACCGGTCGAGCGACGATATTTATTTACCATGCTAAGGTAAGAAAAATAGACCAAGATTAAACGCTTATTTGTCATTATGTGAAAGTGAAAAATTATCAGGTCAGGCCTATCCTTGGCATTATGATACATCTTTTCTTACAAATGTAAGTTACATTGCCAAAGTGTAATTTAGATTTGAGGACAATGGTTTTCATTATTCTTATGAATGTTGTTAAAGTTTCACATCGTCCTATGTTATTTCGAAATCAGTTCTACTGTACACTTAACAATGGTACCTTCCGGTAAGATTGACAAATGTTCCCCAGAATTTTGAAAGTGATATTAGAAACTGAATGTGTGAAATCCAAGAGAAGAAACCGCTGTCATAATAATCACTGTCACTATGACATGAAATGGAACTTCGCAACTTCGAGCTCCAAATCTGTTTGTGCAATGAGAGATCATACGGAATTGTAAATTCTGTAAAAATCGATCCCTTCATTTCAGGAAATTAGACATTTATATCAGTAGTTTATGAATAAGTACAACTTTGGAAATAAATACATAAAGATATTTTTCAAAGATGTGCTTTCAACTGAAGTGGCACTTCCTATTGATTTGTTATAATGAATGGAGAAGTAATCGAGCCCTCTCTTCTTGAACTATCTTAAACTACTTTACAAACCTATTCCTTAAGTGAGTGATTTATTATTTGCAGCCAAAATTTGGTATCTTCAGTGTCTTTATAAAAACAGACACACATATTTGAAGGGGAAGCTGTTGGCAGGGAAATGATATTACTCATACTAAAATAAAATAATATGCAAATATGCGAGATTCACTAAGTAATTTAGGAATGAAAGGAATTTGTCGTAAATTCGTAATGTAAAAGTTAGGCATTTCCCATATTATCTAACCTTTAAATATTCAGCCACAATAAAATATTTAATGTTTTCCTTAACTGTAGAAATCTTGCTCTAGGTACGGGAATAGCACTTCATAACTCGAAAATCACTAAACAGATTTTTATAATGTTCATAATGTTTTCACTGCTGCCTATAGGATCACCCGGGGAAAGTTTCCTTATATAACATACTGAACCGTTATGAAAGGGAACCGAGGAGTAACGGTTTCCTGGAAACAATTGGAAGAAAATAATGTGTGATACAATTTCTCGGCTTACGCCGCCTAAACCGTTGAAAATATCCACAAAATGCGTGTGTAAGAATTGAGAGCATAATAAGTTCTACATAAACGCCATGGGGATTACATATCGTCGCTCGATCGGTAAAAGGTTGTATTCCACAAAGCTCTTCCTATCAATTATTCTCGTTAAGACTAGTCACGCCTCCCAGCCACGTATGGATATGCAGTCCATCACAACAAATTTTGTTGTGTTCATTTTCCTATGCGCCTGTGTAAAGGAAAATGAACCTTACAGTACCGTACTGTAGGAATGTACGTTTGCATTACGTATTTACGTACAATGCATGTAAGGTTCATTTTCGTTTAATCGTCGACATAGGAAAACGACCACAACGGACATTGTTCTGATGGACTGCGTATCCATATGTGGCTGGGAGGCGTGACCAGTCTTAAGGAGAATAATGGATAGGAAGAGTATTGTGGGATACAACGTTTTACCGGTGAAGCGACGATATTATCTATTTTTCAAGATTGCCCACTATAATAGGTTTTATGATTTTTATCAGTAGAAATCCTGTGGTAGGTACGAAAAGAGTATTTGTAAGGCTTGGCTTAACACCATCTGAGCCATTATAACTTGAGACCGTGGATGTGGTTCTCATTGTTGCCTACTAGAACTCCCGACGTAGGTGTTTATGTATTAAACATTGAACTCTGATTAAAGGAAGCCGATCAATAATGGTTTATAGGAATTAACTGGAATAAAAAGTCGGTACATGAGCAATTTCTCGGCTTAAACTGCCTAAACCGTTAGAGATATCCACAAACTATATGCATTTTACAATAGAAATATTGCACCACGTACGGGAAGGACGTTCTATAACTCGAGAACCACTTGGGGGTATTTTTATTTGGTTTTCACTGTTGTCAATAGGATCTCCTCAGAAAGGTTTCCGTGTATAAAATATTGAACTGTGATTGAAAGGAAGATGAGCAATAGGGATTTATAAGAAACAACTCGAACAACGATTTTATCGACTTACGCTGCCTAAACCATTAAAGATATCCAGAAACTACTTGGATATGCATTGTAGAACATAAAATGTTCTACAAAAATGTCCTGGGGATCACATGGGCCTATCTATCTCTAAAAAGATGGACCACGATAACAGATTTTGTTATTAGAAACCCTGTGCTAGGAACGGAAAGAGTATTCGTTCTATATGTAAGTGTTCGACCATCGTTGCTATAAGACCTATTTGTGTGTGTCAGTGCGATGCAAAGCAAATTGTAACTATAAAATTTTCGACCACAAGTAGGCCTACATATCTTCGTTTTATGGTAGAAATCCTGCACTAGGTACGGAAATAGCTGGGGAGATTTTTATGCGGTTTTTCACTTTTGCCTATAACACATTCCCGAGAAAGTTTCCATGTATTAAATATTGAATTGTGACGGAAGAAAATAGATCAGAAATGGTGTTTGGGAAACAAATGGAGGAATATAACACTACGAGAACACTTTCTCGATTTAGTTTGCCTGAATCGTTCAAGATATTCACAAAATTTGGTGAATATTAAGTGTTCTTCAAAAATGTCCCAGGGACCACATGTGTGTCTTTAAAAGGTCACCCTGTATTACCGGTTTTTTTGTTTGTTAGCAGTAGAAATCCTCGCAAGATACAGGAAAAGCACTTCGTCGTTGAAGAAACAAAACCTCGTAGGATGTCACAATGCTCTTCCTATCCATTATTTTCCTTAAGACTGGTCGTACCTCCCACTCTTAGAGTATGATGTATTTAAGGTTTATTTTCCTTTACACGGGTGCATAGGAAAATTAACTCAAGGAAGATTGCTCTGACGGACTGCATATCAATATAGGCTTATGTGGCTGGGATGCGTGACCAGTTTTAAGGGAAAAAGTGGATAGGAATAGCATTGCCACATTCGCGGTTTTGGTACAGCAGCGACGCTATTACCGTAAATTTTATATACCTAGGTAGGATGTAGCAGTTACTTAGAAATGAAAAGTTCAGCACAATATAAGGTGGCATCGAGGGGTGCTTCAAACTTGTCTATGGATTAATGACCAAATAATATTAATACTAATACTAATACTAATACTAATACTAATACTAATACTAATACTAATACTAATACTAATACTAATACTAATACTAATACTAATACTGTCCAGCTCCATGGCTAAATGGTTAGCATGCTGGCCTTTGGTCACGGAAGTCCCGGGTTCGATTCCCGGCAGGGTCGGGAATTTTAACCATAATTGGTTAATTCCTCTGGCACGGGGACTGGGTGTTTGTGTCGTCTTCATCATCATTTCATCCTCATCACGACGCGCAGGTCGCCTACGGGAGTCAAATCAAAAGACCTGCATCTGGCGAGCCGAACTTGTCCTCGGACACTCCCGGCACTAAAAGCCATACGTCATTTCTATGTCAATACTAATAATAATAATAATAATAATGCTTTTACGTCCTACTAAATATCTTTAGGGGGCCTACGGTTTTCGGGATCGCCGGAATTTTGTTCTTCTTTCGGGTTGAAACATATTACTGTATACATTTCTGTACCTTTCATGCAGTTCACCGGTGTTTCAAATGCATTGCAGCATTATTTGTGAAGGCAACTGAAATACTCTTACTTGATCCGAGGTAATCCGTCTCTCAGGCAGCTAAATCAACTTCGAAACATCGGCAAACTGAACGGAAAGTAAAGAAAACAACAACTCGGTTCAACCGGGAAAAAGAACAAAATAACTCAATAGACTGTGGAAGCTTCACGGCTAAGATGCCAGAATGTTGTTCGGCGAAGTTCTTTTACGTGCCGATAGAATAATCGACAAGAGGCTGGTGTATTTGAGCACCTTCAAATACCTTCGAACTGAGTCAGAATCGAGCCTGCCAACTTGGGCTTAGAAGACCATCTCTTTCACTATCCACTCAGTTTACCTTTTCTCTCAATAGGTTGACTGGTTAATTTCAAATGAAGTCAAGACAACCGTAGAATGAATCATTTCAGATGGGAGGGAATATAGGTACCTCATTGAAACCTACTTTCTCAAAAGGGGACTGTCCTCAAAAGATGTCCGTATATGGTGTATTACAGAAGCAGAAAAAGAGGTTGTTTAAAACGTATGTAGCTCCGAACTGTCAAATATTCACACACGGCATTAGGAAACTTGTGATGATATCACATTTTCTAATTTCTCAATTTAAAGAAGTGTTGTCAGCTTCTCTATTGACAAGTATAACGGTGTATAGAACCTAGAATGATTTCTAATGTCTTCCCGTTCCGATTTTTCTGTTTAATTGACAGATATCGTGAAACTCACGTTCACCTGTTGTCACCAAGTCGTCCTGTAAAGATTGTTATCGATCGGTTCATATTCTCTTATCACATAACTCTGACGTCCCTTTTAACCTTTTAATTAGCGAAGCGCTTTCTCTTTGAGGTGATGTTTCCAGTGTGTGGAGAGATTATTTCGAGAGGATAACATTTTATTTCTGACGTGTAAATTAAAATGAGCTTGTACGAGTTGTATTTATCGTGTCAAAAGCAAAATATGGTACATAAAAGAAGAATACACACAATGCACAGACATAAAAATACGTACAGTGGGCAACACCATGTGATCACAGGATTAAACGTTGAACTTACATTGCTCCAAAGCTTTCGCAAGTTAATAGGGGACGAAACTGTATTCAAAATGGATTGACGCTTTTTAAGTACCCCGAAAGTGTTAGGTCTATTTATGGTTGTGTGTTTTCTATGAGCAACAGACCTAATGCATTACTTTATCGTCCTTTATAGCGGTCTCAATAATATTGTTTAATATTTGTTTATATAATTTGAAAGATACACACTCATATCAACTATTAAAATTCAATCTTAACAGTTTCAGAAACAATTACGCATATCTGACAATGCTCTTCCTATCCATTATGTTCCTTAAGACTGGTCACGCCTCTCAGCAACATATTGATATGCAGTCCATCAGAACAATTTTCGTTCATTTTCCTACGCGCGTGTGTAAAGGAAAATGAACCTTACTGTACCGTACTGTTGGAATGTATGTTTGCATGACACCAACGAAAATTGTTCTGAAGGACTGCGCATCCATGTGTGGCCTGGGGACGTGACAAGACTTAAGGAAAATGTTGGACAGAAACAGCATTGTCAGAGACGCGGTGTTGTTTCTTAAGGGACGAAATGGATATGCAGTCCATCACAACAATTATTGTTGTATCCATCTTCCTATGTTCGCGTGTGAAGGAAAATATACCTTAAATACATTATTCTGTAGGAGTGCACATACCGGGTGGTACAGCTGCCCCTACATTTTTCCAAATATATGCAACCTGCTAGGAATTAAATGTCTCTTAGTCCTATCTTGCGCAACATTTTACAGCAATTTTATGTGCAGTTAGTCCTATGTAGACTTCCCCGCACAATCCAATCCATCTCAAAAAGACTGTCTTATTTTAGGTAGAGCGGAGTCCATTACTCCAGTCATTTTTACGAAATGTTACTGTAATGTACAAACCATAGCCAGTACTTTAGCTGTCGGTAGAGAAATGCGCACCTGATTGGTTCACGAGGCCACTTTCTTTTGATAGAAAAGGGTGATCACGGTGTCATAGGAAACGTGATAGGTTAGGTTCAATATTACGGACATGTCAATTCACCGCCATTTTGTATAGTCTCATCAGATCAAAATTGATATAAACGCGTTTTCACAGTATTTTATAACCTATGGCACGCAAATGCAGTGCAGCAAGTGTGATAGCTTACGCCATGTAATTACTACCGTTACAGCGTTCAATAAAGTCATAAAACTGGACCATAAGGCTGTAACACATCAGTAAATTTACAAAGCGAGAACTTTCGCTCTCCTCATGAATACAGAGTTGTACGAGCTAGATGGCCAAGCAGCAAGTAGCTGCGCGGAATTAGGCATGTTAGACGTACCTGAATAAGCTACAGGGGGCAGTGAGGGTTCTAAACCTTATTGAGTTTGTAACGTTCCAGACGTTACAGTGTAATTATGTTAATTTTATTATGTGTAATTAATTCAGGAATTCAACGTCATGATATTTATTTTGGTATGTAATTGTATTATAATTCATGTTTAATCATTTGCTCACTATCATTTCATTACTTTGTAACTACGACTTGTAAACGAGGGCTGAATATCCTAATATTCACTTAGATTCTTGCGACATTAGTTTAAAATTAACTTGCAGTAGATTTCCTCTATCTTGCCACATCACCGAGGAAGAAGGAAGGACAAATTTAGACACCAAGTTCTGGGAAAAGCGAGCACGTGTTCACGCGTCCTTACGATGCTACCGTATTTCGACCAGAATTATTCAAACTAATCACCGCCTATATTTTCAAAGGAGCGTCATGTTGCCATGGATACTGAGTGAAAGGACTAATAGAAGAACAGTTAATATCATGGTTAAGACCCGTCAACTCTAATATCTGGAGTGGGGAGAGACGTGTCATCTGATTGGACCACGTGTAGCGACCTGTAATTAGAGCCAGAGTAGGTTATAAAAGGGCGTGTTGGAGCTCTTGGCTTCATCTTCTACGAGTCTTCTACGGATCTTCTACGAGACTTCTACGTGTTTCTGATCGATATTATTCTACAATCTTCTACGTGATTCTTATTGAGCTTCTACAATCTTCTACATAATCTACTTGATTCTTCGTTTCGATACTTAGGAAATTCTGAATGAGGGGTGTATAGCCACTCTCATCAGGAAGTACGTACAGCTCGGCTACGAGACCGGTTTGAACCAGTCTAAGTCAATAGGTAGTAGTAATCTAGATAGAAATGAAACTTCAGAGCACATTTTCAGTAATGTTGGAAGGATTCTTAATTGAGTATCCTCTCCATAAAACCCAAGGTGGTTCTTCTAACTATGACTTAGGGCTTATCTCCAATATATGGGATAGAGCATAATAGGGAGTGTTAGTTTTGAAGTCATCTTCCAATTAGTGGGAGGTGCAATTTGCAAGGCAGGAATGGTACTTAGCTGCAGATGAAGAGATCTCAAAGACGACCGATGATGTTCCCGCTACAAGGATGGAAGCTTTCCAAGGACCAGCAGAACAAGACTACATGGTGAGCAAGCGAGTTAAAGATATTGCAAGTTTTCGCGAAGTAGAGTCATTCAATTTTTTTGTTAAATTCATTTTCTATTTTAAATTCAGTTCTCGTTAAACCGTCGTCATTTATAGTAAATATAATAAATAGTATTTTTCTAGTTCACTTTAATCAATCTGCCTTAATTAGCCTTTTGATTTCTAATTCTCCTGCTTAATGATTAGTGCACTATCACCCCACCCCTGTGATAAGAGTCCGTCCAAGCTTGATTATAAATTTTTATCTTTAAGTCCTCAACTTAAAGATTGGCGCCCTTAGCTTGCTTGGTTGCATTTCTCGTTCGATGATTGTTCTCCGAGAGGGGAAGTCACATAAATGCCGCTCCAACGTGTGGCGAGAAAATCATTAAGTACGGAGCAGTTAATGACAGTAACGATATCAGAATTCGTATTATGGGCAAAATTTGGATATCCACGTTGCATTAGGAGTGTTTGATTGTGGGAAGGGTCATGGCTGATCAGACGAAAGAGGAGAGGATGTTGCGCAGTGGACGGGCGATAAAAGGCAATAATGTATTGAGTTCAGAGGAAGAGTTGTGTAGTCTAGTAGAGGAAATTGAAGATAGAAGTGTAAGTAGTATGGAGAGTGAAGGCAAGCAGAAATAAGTCAGTATGGAGTCAGATGATAGTAGGATGGGGGGCGAAGCGGAAGTAAACACTAACAATGAAAGTAATAATAATGATCAGTTAATGGGAATGATGCGGTTAATGTTAAGTAAGATAGAGGACAGTAAAACTGAAATAAAAAGTGAATTGGAACAAATTAAAACAGATGTAGAACAAACTAAATATGAGCTTAAAAGTGAATTAGAACAAACTAAATCTGAGCTTAAAGGTGAATTAGAACAAACTAAATCTGAACTGAAAGAACAGTTAGAACAAACTAAAGCTGAATTAAGCAGGGAGATGAGGGAAAATAAGGAGGAAGCGAATCGGAGAATGGACGAACACAGTAGGCAGTTACGCGATCTGGTGGTAAAAAATGAACATTTTAATAAGCGATTAGAGGACCAGAAAAATGAATATGTACGGCAAGGGAAAGAGGTAGAAGAAAAGTTTGCGGAGCAGAGAAGTGAATTCCTGGAATTAATGGGGAAGGAAAACAACTCTACTAGGGAGGAAGTAATGAGGCAGGTCACTAGTATTGATAAGAGAGTTGAGACTCAAAGAGGGGAAATACGGATATTCAAAGACCACGTCCAACAAGAGATTGACACGGTTAAGCTTAGAATAGAAGATGAGACCCGGGCAAGTGAAGAAAGGTTTGCGATAGCTGAAGAGAATAAGATTGAAATTAGGACATTGAAAGAGAAGCAGGTTAATTTGGAGAGAGAAATTGATAGGAGAGACAGAGATGTAGAATGCCGGATGGAGAAAGCAGAAAATAAGTTAAAACAGGTGGCAAAGGATAAACAGGTTTTCACGGGAAGGCAATGTCTAGGAAATAGCTACATTAGGGAAATTGAACTACCTAAATTTAATGGGAAACAAACGAATCCGCTAGATTTCCTTAAGATGATAGAAAAACGATTTGAAAAGCGTCTAGAGGAAGGGTCTATGGACTGGGAAGACGTTATGGAAAATATTGACCATGCTTTTGTAGGAGAAACTCGGTCTTGGTTCATGGTATATAGGCAAACGATGACGAACCTGAAAGAATTCAGAAATAAGTTTAGAGAGAAATTCTGGAATGAAGCTATACAAGCTCGGGAGAGAGAAAGGGTGGTATTTGGGAGGTACAAACAGCATGAAGGAGTTACTATGACCGAGTACTTCCTGGCACATGTCATGATTTGTCAGAACTTAGATGGTATAACCGAGGGGTCTGATGTAGTAAGACTACTTTTGAGACATTTTCCGGACAGGGTGAGAGAAGCGGCCTGCATGCAAAAAGTTGGAACTATTCAGGAGATGGAGAACCTACTAGGCAGTTTTGATGCGTTAGGTAACCTTAGGAGTAGAACGGAGAATATTCAGAACTTTAGTCATCACAACGGAATGAGACATAACGGTAGAACACAGAATCACGAAGCTCGCAATCAGTTCAGACCTCAGCAGAACAGCAGGAGCGGAGCACCTGAATATAGGACAGGAAATTCCCAACGGAGGCCAGAGCAATGTACTAATGAGTCCAACGTCAATACACAAAGGGAACCTTTAAACTAACTAGAGGCTGTAATGTTAGGTCAGAATTCCAGCCTAGTACGAAGGTAGCGAAGTGTCTTGCCATGGAAGTGTTACCATATGACCTAGATGTTAGAGACGATTTGTTGTATGAACCCGAGCAGAATAATGGAGATTCAAGTAATAAAGTAGTCAATCCCGTTGTTGAATTGAAAGTCTGGGGGGCGTGGGTTAAAGTTTTGATTGATTCTGGTAGCCAAATATCATGTATTAGTTCTCAGTGGTATGAGTCATTAGTGAAACAGGGTATTCAGTTGGAGGAAATGCCTGTTAAGTCTACTTTCATCATTACGGCTGTTGGAAAGAAGTCTAAGCAAATTTGTAAACAAGTAGTTGTTCCGATCTGTATTAATAATTTTATTAGCGTTCAGATATGTTTGGTAATTCCGCATTTGATATTTGATCTTATCTTGGGATCTGACCGGTTAACGTTAAAATTGGCTCAGTTAAATTACAATGATCTAGTGCTAAATTTGAGGTGGAATAATGAGGATATCAAGGTCAAGTTTGAGGAGGAAATTCAGAGGAAAACGGAAGTTAGTACAGTGTGGAGAATGAGAGAGGTTTCTAAAGTTAATGAAGAGGCTAGTGAGGGCCTGAAGTTGTGCCAGTTGTGGATTAATGAGGATAAAATATGTGGCTTGAAAGAAGCCGTAAGTAGAAATCAGTTGAATGAAGTCCAGAAGGACAAGTTATTTGAAGTGTTATGTGAACACGTGGAGATTTTCTCCGAGAAACCTGGTGTTACCCATCTGTATGAACATTCTTTTTCTGTGCTGGATAAGACTCCATTCAGCGGACCGCGGTATCCGATACCACACAAATATGCCAAAGCCGTAGAGGATCAAATTCAAGCTATGTTAGCAGACGATGTGATTGAATTATCAAACAGTCAATATGTTAATCCCTTAATTGCCGTGCCTAAGTCTGATGGATCAATACGTTTGTGTATTGAATGCGAGAACGTAGTGAGAGTGTTAGGTTTGCCTGAGGAACCACCTCGTAATGCTGAATTTTACGTCCGACTGGCACGGGAGAACCTGATTAAATCTGGAGATAAACATAAAAGGCAGCAGAAACGTAAGGTACTGGATAACTTTGAGGTAGGTGATCTGGTTTTGGTGAGAGTTCCAATGTTGTCAAATAGTGAGGATAAGGTAACAAAGAAATTTTTTCTTTTATATCAAGGCCCTTATAAAGTACATAGAAAACTAGGACCCTGTGCTTACAAGTTAGCGGATGGCGAGAGCGTAATGAATGGTTCATATAACATTAGTAGTTTACGGAGATACCTGTCGTGTGAGGTGGCTGAACCGGATTGTGAGATATAGGTCAGTAACTCGGGGAAGTTGCTACTTGTTATGTCAGACTACGAGCGGAATGAGTTTACGTCTCAATTGTGGTGGTATTTCCTAGTTGTGTTTGTAAACAAGGGAGGTGTTTGTGTGGCGGTAGAGTTACGCTCGTTCATTGACGATAGATCATCTGTTTTCCGTATGTGAGGCCATGAAATTTTATATATTTGTTTTCTGAGATGTTACAGAAGGCTAATTAAAGCTGACGACGGCAAATAATTAATTTTCCCGTATGTGCATTTCTAACTTGCAATAATTTTACCGTGAGCTTAAATCACGTGTGTATTTGTGTGAAGTGTATTGCATCCTGCTTCAAGATAAGGTTGAAACATTCGAAAGAGTGATAAAAGTGTAAATTGTTTGTATCATTTGTTTTCCATGGTTTTAATGTAAAAGATTGGAAGAGAACGTGTTACTGCTATCTAGCAAAGAATGTCGGAGAGATGGGGAGTAAAAGGACAAATAGACACTCGGCAGAGTTTGTAATCTGAATTGTATATATATTATGTTATATTCTCTAGGATAATCTTGTTTTTTACAAAAATGGAAAGTTGCTTGTGTTGGGCATAATTTAGCATCTAAACCTCAAGATGAATTGAAATAACAGACATTCGCAATGGTAAGCAGTCTAAGAGAGATATGGAAAGAGTGAGATATAATTAATTGTATGAAAATACTGTCGCTCGTTATGGGCAGGTAATAGAGGTATTTCAAGTCAATGTGGGAGTAAGTGTGTGAGTTCTCAACTCATGTGATATTTGTTAAGAACTCATGGGGGCGTATGTAACGTTCCAGACGTTACAGTGTAATTATGTTAATTTTATTATGTGTAATTAATTCAGGAATTCAACGTCATGATATTTATTTTGGTATGTAATTGTATTATAATTCATGTTTAATCATTTGCTCACTATCATTTCATTACTTTGTAACTACGACTTGTAAACGAGGGCTGAATATCCTAATATTCACTTAGATTCTTGCGACATTAGTTTAAAATTAACTTGCAGTAGATTTCCTCTATCTTGCCACATCACCGAGGAAGAAGGAAGGACAAATTTAGACACCAAGTTCTGGGAAAAGCGAGCACGTGTTCACGCGTCCTAACGATGCTACCGTATTTCGACCAGAATTATTCAAACTAATCACCGCCTATATTTTCAAAGGAGCGTCATGTTGCCATGGATACTGAGTGAAAGGACTAATAGAAGAACAGTTAATATCATGGTTAAGACCCGTCAACTCTAATATCTGGAGTGGGGAGAGACGTGTCATCTGATTGGACCACGTGTAGCGACCTGTAATTAGAGCCAGAGTAGGTTATAAAAGGGCGTGTTGGAGCTCTTGGCTTCATCTTCTACGAGTCTTCTACGGATCTTCTACGAGACTTCTACGTGTTTCTGATCGATATTATTCTACAATCTTCTACGTGATTCTTATTGAGTTTCTACAATCTTCTACATAATCTACTTGATTCTTCGTCTCGATACTTAGGAAATTCTGAATGAGGGGTGTATAGCCACTCTCATCAGGAAGTACGTACAGCTCGGCTACGAGACCGGTTTGAACCAGTCTAAGTCAATAGGTAGTAGTAATCTAGATAGAAATGAAACTTCAGAGCACATTTTCAGTAATGTTGGAAGGATTCTTAATTGAGTATCCTC
Source organism: Anabrus simplex (assembly GCF_040414725.1). NCBI lineage: Eukaryota > Metazoa > Arthropoda > Insecta > Orthoptera > Tettigoniidae > Anabrus > Anabrus simplex. The sequence goes on from NC_090265.1 coordinate 193,798,925, forward strand.
TCCATAAAACCCAAGGTGGTTCTTCTAACTATGACTTAGGGCTTATCTCCAATATATGGGATAGAGCATAATAGGGAGTGTTAGTTTTGAAGTCATCTTCCAATTAGTGGGAGGTGCAATTTGCAAGGCAGGAATGGTACTTAGCTGCAGATGAAGAGATCTCAAAGACGACCGATGATGTTCCCGCTACAAGGATGGAAGCTTTCCAAGGACCAGCAGAACAAGACTACATGGTGAGCAAGCGAGTTAAAGATATTGCAAGTTTTCGCGAAGTAGAGTCATTCAATTTTTTTGTTAAATTCATTTTCTATTTTAAATTCAGTTCTCGTTAAACCGTCGTCATTTATAGTAAATATAATAAATAGTATTTTTCTAGTTCACTTTAATCAATCTGCCTTAATTAGCCTTTTGATTTCTAATTCTCCTGCTTAATGATTAGTGCACTATCACCCCACCCCTGTGATAAGAGTCCGTCCAAGCTTGATTATAAATTTTTATCTTTAAGTCCTCAACTTAAAGATTGGCGCCCTTAGCTTGCTTGGTTGCATTTCTCGTTCGATGATTGTTCTCCGAGAGGGGAAGTCACAAGTTGTGCCTTTTCAAATTGTTTTGTATTACTCTAGACATCCTTTACGAAGACTTAACTTTTATAAAGTCTCAGATATTCTTCAAAGGAAGTTATAATAAACAATAATAATAATAATCATCGCCACGTAAGCACTGATTACGGACAAATTAAATTGTGAATACCACCTGAAACATAATGCTGGACTCATTTAACCAACACACTCTACTCGTAGGGAATGGTTGCAACTATCTGGCATTAAGAGAGACGTGATTGTTTAGCACGCTGTGGTGTTTGCAGCAAGGTAAACCTAACATTCGAGTTCAGAACTTGTAACATGCAGGATCAGTTTCGAAGCAATAGCGTAGATTATTCCGTTAGTACAGAGATGCGAGACCTATTCTTCGTTGCCTAGTGTGGCTACATGGTACTAATCTAGCTACGAGCATATCATTCTTATTTCTATACTCTTAAGGCATTCGTAGTTAAAGTTTAACTTATTAAGGTTTAATTTCCTTAAGTCTCAAAAGTCACTTTTCACCTTTAGAAAGAAAGCATACATCAGATAGGAATAAATGCATGCGATTTTTATATGGAAAATGGCTACAACGAATGAAGCAACTGCACTTATTGTCAGCATTATGACGCACCCATTCAACCAAACAACTGCGCACGTTCGACTCTAAGAACGATTGGACTTAATACGTAGGGCACATGAAACAGCACATAGTAATCTTTACAGCAAAGTGCAGGCAGGTTCCACCACATACGCTGCTGCAAGCAAGAATGACTCACCTCTACCGTGCTCAGATATACATTAACAAAGGAGGTGGTCATTTTGAACAGTTCCTTCATTAATCGAATGGCCATACATAAGCGTATTGCACCTCTGTTGGTACTGCAAAGATCTTTTAAGAGCCACTTAAAAATGAACATAACAGAGCACCTGTACATGAGAACTGATCTTGATTTAGATTTGTCTTCAACAACGCCACTCAAATGAACATTTAACAACGGGATAAACATATTTCCCTATATCGGACTCGAACTTCCAACTAACGAGCGCCGCTTTCTTCGTCTAACTTAGAGCACGCTCAGCTATCACAAGTCGTTTGCCAGCGTTATATCAACATTACCTCTAGTCATTCAGCCATCATATTCTCTTTACATGAACTTTCTGTAATACAGAATTTTCACGATTCTTTACAATCATTCTGTATTTTATCATTAATGCTGATTTCGTTGACACGAATAAACGAATTATAGAATGCGTAGTAAGGAAGATATGGCTGTGAGTAGCTAAGGTGAATGTTTTTAGGTCAGGCTATATTCTACGGATTGCATACAACTGAGTGAATATTGGCAGCTGTACCACTCGGTATACGTCATGGAAACATACATTCATACAGTGTGGTACGGTAAGGTTCATTTTCATTTACACATAAACATAGGAAATTTAACACAACAAAAATTGATCTGATGGACTGCATATCCATATCTGACTAGGAGGCGTGACCAGTCTTAAGGGAGATTATTGGTTAGGAAGAGCATTGCGAGATACGCGGTTTTGCTCGCGCAGAGACGATATGCCTGGTGTTCCAGTCTACAAATCTCTGCTTCAACAGATCCGTCAATTAGAGACAACTTTGGCGCAGTTTACATGCATCCAATTCAAACCTCCAAATAATCTGTCCACTAGTATGTACGTACCAACAATTCGAGCTCTGTTGACTTGAGGAAGCATTGCAGCAATGTTAATAACGGAATAACTTACCCACCCCTGAAAGAGGAAGATTAATGACCCCATCCCCAGCAGTAGGAAGACGAACCCGTGTTTGTTTACATAACCTGACCGGCTCAGACGGTTGAGGCGTTGGCCTTCTAACCCCAACTTGGCAGGTTCGATCCTGGCTCAGTCCGGTGGTATTTGAAGGTGCTCAAATACGACAGCCTCGTGTCGGTAGATTTACTGGCATGTAAAAGAACTCCTGCGGGACTAAATTCCGGCACCTCGGCGTCTCCGAAAACCAAAAAAAGTAGTTAGTGAGACGTAAAGCAAATAACATTATTATTATTATTATTATTATTATAATTATTATTATTATTATTATTATTATTATTATTATTATAACCCGACCTGGTTCTGTACTACATTGCAACAAATGTGCTGTGGTCTGCTCTGCTCCACATTACACAATATGGAATTAACACTGAAGACACATTTCTTGAGGTTTGTCCTGAATCTCTTTACATCTGAACACAATATGCTGAATGGTTTTCAAGTCACTCAATCTGCCATGTGACCACTATTCGTCTGGCTTTTAGATACTGACTTCTATACCACAATTTTGAACCTGCAAGTATCACAGTATATCTTGCGAAGCATCTTCTTGATCTGAGGTGTTGATATGTTCGGTGATATCCAAACAGAGGATGAATCTGAGATGGAGGTGCTATACCTCCTGCAATAGCTTTTTCGGAGGTGTGGGACGTAGACAACCAGCGAGTGTTTATAAAAAATAGACTATCGTTTTAACTGGAGAATTAACATTCAATTTTATTAATCATACATTGGTCTGTCGTATAGGTGGTCTTGTTCACACTATCGAACGTCAATCGTTTCAAGGATGGGCCTTATGTTAGGCGCAATTTCAGCATTTGTCGAAACTTTATGTGGGACACCACGCAATACCTCAGGAAGCATCCTGCCTCTTTCTGGGTTCAGAACGGGGGCTTAAAACCGAGTGGCCTGCCTGACGCCATATGATTTTTCAGATGATAGTTACTTTGCAAGCGCGTCGGCCTCTCACCGCTGGATACCGTGGTTCAAATCCCGGTCACTCCAAGTGAGATTTGTGCTGGACAAAGCGGAGGCGGGGCAGGTTTTTCTCCGGGTACTCCGGTTTTCCCTGTCATCTTTCATTCCAGCAACACTCTCCATTATTATTTCATAGCATTTATCACTCATTTTCATTTTCAGTTACTTTGTAAACTAATAATAATAGGCCTAATAATAATAATAATAATAATAATAATAATAATAATAATAATAATAATAATAATAATAATAATAATAATAATAATAATGGCGTGTGTAGCCTTATAGGCGTCCAGCATGTCCGTAATATAGGGCCCTACCTAAGATGAATTGTAGTGTTGAAGACGGCACAAATACCCAGCCCCCGAGCCACAGGAATTAGCCAATGAAAGTTAAAATCCCCAACCCGGCCGGGAAGCGAAGCTAGGATCCCTTAAACTAAAGGCCAGCATTTTCACCATTTAGCCATGGATCCAAACACGTTTATGATTTGTCCTTATTTGCAGCCTGAATTTATACGTAGTCACTTTTTTTTTCCAGGTAATTATGTTCAGCCTTCCCTATATAATTCACCATGCGAACTATCTTGCTTGTTTGGCAGGCTACTTGTCGATTTGAGTGTGGTATTAAAACATAATCACTATTAATATGAATATGATCGTCGCCATAAGACCTATCTGTGTCGGTGCGACGTAAAGCCCATAGCAAAAATAATAATAATAATAATAATAATAATAATAATAATAATAATAATAATAATAATAATATAACCGGGCGAGTTGGCCGTGCGCGTAGAGGCGCGCGGCTGTGAGCTTGCATTCGGGAGATAGTAGGTTCGAATCCCACTATCGGCAGCCCTGAAAATGGTTTTCCGTGGTTTCCCAATTTCACACCAGGCAAATGCTGGGGCTGTACCTTAATTAAGGCCACGGCCGCTTCCTTCCAACTCCTAGGCCTTTCCTATCCCATCGTCGCTATAAGACCTATCTGTGTCGGTGCGACGTAAAGCCCCTAGGAAAAAAAAATATGAATATGCATCCGAATTTGCAAGCGATAGCCTTGAAACCAAGATTTTTATATTAAAAAATAGTATAACTTATGTTAGTTTGAAGCCTATCAGTGTTATAACGTATACCAGTAATATTAAAAGAAGCGTTTTGACAGATGGGGCTGGAGGGAGGAGCAACTCCAGTGCCATTACACGGTGTTAGCATATTCCTGCATTCCTTTCTCATTGGCCTCATTCCCGGCTCACTTCTTCGTACGTTCAGACACCTGTGTTCTGTTGTATATTGTTTCTAAATGCTATTTGTTCGGGGCGTCGACCTATGAAGATATTTTGCCCCTACTTGCACCGTATGTGAGGAACCTGCGTGGATTATGTAAATGGAGGAAGTGTAAAGTGTTGAATGTGAGGCCAGGGATATTAATAATTTACAATTAAAACCCCTAACCCAGCCGGGAATTGAACCCGAGGCCGCCGGGTGACAGGCGGACACGTTGCCTCCTACACCGCGGGGCCGTACTCTGTTGTATGTAACTGAGAAGTGAGAGGTTTGGCAACTCCTAGCAACATGAGCTGGCCAGCAGGTTCATTTCCATGACAACCGCAGTGGGTACACTCACGTTTCCATGACAACCATACCCCATATCCCTTCTCCCCGCCCTGGCACGCATTAAACGGACCTATCTCTGAAAACTGTCAGAACGCATTTTTTAAATATTACGACCATAGTTTAACTTACAGGCTACGAATTTCACCACAAAATGTGAAGTTAGGTAGGCCTACTTATCTGGCTGCGTTTGTAAAATGCAAAAAATCGAAGTTCTAGAAAAGATTTGTTTTGTTCTGTGAACTTTATTTTTTTCACTACCGTTTAAAATTCATGTATGGGATTTGTGGAGTACTTAGGTGCAATTTGGGACTTGACTGGGGATTTAACGCAGGTTGCCCGGCCTGTCATCACGCTTTGATACTAGAGAGAAGTCTGCTCTAAGTCGGAGGGATTCGATCTCGAGACACTAGATCACAGCGTCATAAATAACGTATTAAACTACAGTCAACGGTGCAGTGGATGGAGGTTGAAATGCAACGTTTTGCACAAGTTTAAACGTGTTTTAACGGTGTGAAGAGGAATATCTGTGTAGATAAGTTAAATGTGAGCAGAAACTCATATTGGTATCTGGTGAGTTCATCAAGGTTCAAACAATGCTGTCGTACCCAGTAGGGCGTCGCATTGTCCGTTGAATTCATGATGTAAACCGAGCGTGTCTAGTTGGTGTAGCTTAACCCACTTATACTCACAACTTTTACTGCAGAATAATGTAACTTATTTTCAAAGTATCACTATATTAAAACTAGTACCTCAATCATCTATAGTGGCATTATTTGGCAATCCTCATTAGTTTGTCTAGTTTTGCAGTGCAGATATAGAGGAATTTAAGGCTTCATCTTTCGTAATGTAAACGTAATTTCATACATTTTGTAGTAATGAAAGTAAAACCAAACAGAATACTAAAGAATGTAATGTACATTTATATTTTCTGCTGCCCTGCGTAATATTTACCTACCGCTGATGAATCCAGCACTTATTATGTTAGTAGTTGGATTGCTATCATACGTCCTTGACATAACAGTCACTGAACCAGGCATGTCGGAATATATATCAACAGCGTTCAATAGAAAATGAAAACAAGAAGAAAATAGGACCTCGAAAAAATATTGTGGTTTCTAATAATAATATTAATAATAAATATCGTCCCTCAACCGGTAAAAGGTTGTATTCCTATCAATTATTCTCCTTAAGACTGGTCACGCCTCCCAGCCACGTATGGATATGCAGTCCATCAGAACAAATTTTGTTGTGTTCATTTTCCTTTGCCTATGTGTCAAGAAAAATGAACCTTATAGTACCGTACTGTAGGAATGTACGTTTGCATTACGTATTTACGCACTCCTAGTGTACAATGCATGTAGGCCTATGGTTCATTTTCCTTTACAGATCGGCATAGGAAAATGAACACAACAAACTTTGTTCTGGTGGACTGCATATCCGTTCCTGGCTGGGAGGCGTGACCAGTCTTAAGGAGAATAATCGATAGGAAGAGCTTTGTGGAATACAACGTTTTACCGGTGAAGCGACGATATTATTATATATTTTACATTTTAATTTACGCCGCACCGACACAGATAGGAAAGGGCTAAGAGTTAGAAGGAAGCTGCTGTGGCCTTAATTAAGATACAGCCCCAGCATTTGCCTGGTGTGAATATGGGGAACCACGGAAAAACATATTCAAGCTGCCGACAGTGGGATTCGAACCCACTGTCTCATGAATGCAAGCTTACAGCCACGCGACCCTAGCCGCATAGCCACTTGCTCGGTATTGATAAAATAATCGGCGTATATGCAAGCAAAGGGAGGCGTATTGGGATGAGTCAAATTACGACATGCAGTTCGTTCAATATGGCGCTTCTTGAGTGTTGAGATTAGATAACGTTTGTTATACATGGCTTACTTGTCGCCAATAGCAGTAAAGGGAGGAGCAGGAATGTTTCATAGGGGAGGAGATTTCCATACGTAAGTCATAAACTGTTGACGCAATTGGTAAACTACGATAATACACGCCCAAGATTCACCAGTCTTTGGGCGTGCATCGTGAGAATTATCAGTTCTTTCCTTAACCCTTGGCTGGGACAGATTAGTAAAGTGAGAGAGATCTATCACCTGTAAACTTAGATGGTTTATTTAGTACTCCATTGTATTTTGATTCCTCACTGATAATGTATTTTCTTAAGCTTCGTTAGTTAATATGTTTTAATGTATTTATTTAAATTTTCACCGCCAGAATACAATGGGCTTTATTTTTGCAGATCAGAATTTTTCAAAATTCTTCTAGATTCTTAATTTGTTAATTCAATGTGTATCTTGCTGAATAGCTTTATTACAAAAATTGTAATAATGTGACAATCTCGTCGTTGAAGAAATAAAACCTCGTATGTCACAAAGCTCTTTCTACCCATTATTTTCCTTAAGACTGGTCACGCCCCCCAGCCACACATGGACATGCTTGTGAAGTATTTACGCACTCCTACAGTAGCCTGTTCTGTATTTAATGTTCATTTTCTTTTACACCTTGCATAGCAAAATGAACACATGACTGCATATCGATGGCTTACTTCTAAAACCTCGTATATCCCAACGCTCTTCCTATCCGTTATTTTCCCTAAAAGTGGTCACGCCTCCCAGCCACATGTGCATATGTAGCCGATCAGGACAATTTTCGTTGTGTTCACTTTCCTATTCTTATATGTAAAGGAAAGTGAACCGTAAGTACTACCGTTAAATTCGCTTGCAAACAATATCGTCCCTGTTCTGCCAAAACGGCGAATGTTACAATGCTCTTCTTATCCATTATTTCCCTTAAGAATGGTCACGCCTTCCAGCTATATATTGATATGCGATCCATCAGAACAATTTTCGTTGAGTTCATTTTCCTATGCGCGTGTGTAAAGGAAAATGAACCTTAAATACATCACACTCTAGGAGTGGGTAAATATCGTCCAAACATGCATTCCTTCAGTATGGTACAGTAAGGTTCATTTTCCTTTACACACGCACATAGGAAAATGAACTCTACGGAAATTGTTCTAATGGATCGAATATCAATATATGGCTGGAAGGCGTGACCAGTCTTAAGGGAAATAATGGATAGGAAGAGCATTGTAACATTCGCCGTTTTGGCAGAACAGGGACGATATCGTCGCTCGACCGGTAAAGGTTGTATTCCACAAAGCTCTTCCTATCAATTATTCTCCTTAAGACTGGTCACGCCTCCCAGCCATGTATGGATATGCAGTCCATCAGAACAAATTTTGTTGTGTTCATTTTCCTATGCCCATGTGTAAAGGAAAATGAACCTTACAGTACCGTACTGTAGGAATGTACGTTTGCATTACGTATTTACGCACTCCTAGTGTACAATGCATGTAAGGTTCATTTTCGTTTAATTATTGACATAGGAAAACGAACACAACGGACATTGTTCTGATGGACTGCGTACCCATATGTGGCTGGGAGGCGTGACCAGTCTTAAGGGGAATAATGGATACAAGAGTATTCTGGGATACAACGTTTTACCGGTGAAGCGACGATATGCTTACAATACGGCATGGCAAGGTCTAATCCTTTACACATCAGTACATGAAAAAACACAACGAAAAGTATTCTGATGGACTGCATATCCACATGTGGGTGGGAGGCGTAACCAGTCTTAAGGAATATAATGGGGAGGAAGACTATCGGGACATACGAGGTTTTAGAATTAAGCCATCGATATCCATATTCTTGACTTACTAAGAAAAACTTCTAACTCCCAATGCTCTTCCTAGCCATTATTATTTCCCTTAGGACTGGCCACGCCTCCTAGCTGCATATGGAGATGCAGTTCATCAGAACAATTTTCGTTGGGTTCATTTTCCTATGCGGTTGTGTAAAGGAAATTGAACCTTACCGTACCGCACTCTAGGAATGCATGTTTGGGGGCGTATTTACGCAGTCCTACAGTATTTAAGGCTCATTTTCCTTTAAGCATACATATTCGCATAGGAAAATGAACAAAACGAAAATTGTTCTGATGGACTGCATATCGATGGCTTACTTCTAAAACCTCGTATGTTGCAACGTTCTTCCTACCCATTATATTCCTTAAGGCTAATCACGCCTCTCAACCACATGTGGATATATCCATCAGAACAATTTTGGTTGTGTTCATTTTCCTATGCGGGTGTGTAAAGGAAAATAGACCTTACCATACCGTGTTGGAGTTTGCATGACGTATTTATCACTCCTACAGTATAATGGATTTAAGGTTCATTTTCCTTTACAGTTTAGCATAGGAAAATGAACTCAACGATAATTGTTCTGATGGGCTGCGTATCAATATGTGGCTGGGAGGCGTGACCAGTCACAAGGAAAAGAATGGCTAGGAACAGCATTAGGAGATACGAGGTTTTAGAAGTAAGCCGTCGATAAATCCATATGTGGCTGGGAGGCGTGACCTGTTTTAAGGACAATAATAGACAAGAAGAGAATTGTGACATACGAGGTGTCATTGCTTCTTCACCAACGATATTTTATAAACTACCAACAGAATGTACCCATCGTGGACGTGCCAGATGTTCACGATAGTTAGGCTACCGTAGCTCGGTTTCAAGTTAAGGATCGTGAGTGTCATTTTAGTGTTTGAAATTAATTCAGTATCTCCTGATATGCAACATTGTTAGTTGTGATTTGTATTACGTTGGTAGCTAGGGGAAGGGAAGCAATTCGCTTCGGTACCGAACATATGTAAGTTAATTACAATTCAGGCAATTATGGATTATTTCATGAACCGAGCGAAGCGGCCGCGTGTGTTAACGCGCTGTGGCTATGGAACCAATCTCTGCATTTGGGAGGCGAGTTGGTCCGAACACCATCGTCTGAGAACTGTTTTCTGTGGTTTCTTTGTTTCACTTCCAGGCAAATGCCAAGGCAGTTCCTAGTCATAGACCACAGCCGATTTCTACCACCTTCTTACTCATTTCCATTCATCATTCATTCATTTCATCTTCAATAACTTCTCAATTGACGTTGAAGACAGGAAGGGCATCCGTCCGTAAAACATGCCGTAAAATATCTCACCTCATCCCCGAGCCCGCATCAGGAAACAGGACTAAGGGGTAGACAGACATACATTAATGTTTTCCGGCCTTCCCATTTATTATGTATAGGGATAACCATAATTTATCACTAGGACTCGAATTTCCTTGACCGGGAAAATGGAAATATGTATGCACATTTGCCCTAAAATAAGATATACAATCTTCGAAATATGATGCAAAAGAAATTAAATATTAAATATGTTTATTTATTTATTATGCTACAAGGAAAACTGGTAAATGTTAACTCCTATTGACCAAAGCAGACCGTTTTCCCTGTAATTAACATAATTAACTGAACTAATTTTTCCGCTCAAAACAAAAAAAAAGTATTTACTTGCGTTCGCATTTCACTAAAGAAAAGACGAATTAAGACTTTCTTCCACATAATCCTACATCTTTGTTCGGAAAGGAAATATGTAAACTGTTGTTATGCAGGATATTCATCCTTTTCTGAAGGATAAAAGTGAAATTAAATGACGAATGGCTTTTAGTGCCAGGAGTGTCCGAGATCTTTTGATTTGAAACCCGTAGGCGACCTGCGCGTCGTGATGAAGATGAAATGATGATGAAGACGACACATACACCCAGCCCCCGTGCCAGCGAAATTAACCAATAATGGTTAAAATTCCCGAACTTGCCGGGAATCGAACCCGGGACCCCTGTGGCCAAAGGCCAGCACGCTAACCATTTAGCCATGGAGCCGGACTCTGAAGGATTTATACTATTATAGACAGTAAAGACTAGCATGCCAAACACCGTGCTCAAACGAGCGTTTGACTGCCAACTCACCTGCAAGGTCAACGCTTGTTGCTCAAAGGGCTTTATCAGGAAATTATATACTGTTGATCTTGAAGAATAGATTGAAAACAGGAAAATTTTATCTGATGATTTTTATGTTGCACTATTGGTCATTAAGTAGAAATGAAACAGGCTGGTTCTGCAGAAGTAAGGCGGTAATGTGGGTGACGTTCAAATTGGGGCTATTTTAGCACGGCCTAAAGGCGTTGTTTCCCAGAAGAGAAGTGTGCGTGCTATTGATTCACGTCTCGGAGCGCAGTTCACTCGACACGGAAAGCTGACGGGCTGTCGCGTGGTCCTACGGGGGGTCGTGGGATCGATCTCCATACACACGTCATCTTTCAACGTTATATCCAGGAGGGACTCGGAAATGTCGGAGTTATTGCTCATCTCCTTAGTAGATACTAATTATTCTCCAGTTCACACCTCAGACAATTATTATTTGGTGGCAGCGGAGGGGTATGAAACTCCTAGAGGGAAGTTTTAAAAAAAATTCAACATTAGGTCGCACCTTTGCAAATGGCTGCAAAATTCACGTAATATAGTTAATTGCCAATAGAATAGAGACTCTATTCGATTCGAATGTACGTGCATGGTTGGAAATTCTATATCAGACTAAAGGAATTTTTATCTAACGACGAAATGCTCCACTTAATTACAAATTTTGATTCGAAACCTAGATTACCAATTCCAAGATCCGAATCATCGTCAAAGAGAAATGCGGTATTTCCGCAATCCCTTGAGATAGGTTCTATTTATCATTAGATACAAGATGATTTAATAATAATAATAATAATAATAATAATAATAATAATAATAATAATAATAATAATAATAATAATAATAATGTTACTGATTTTAGACCGAGTGGAGTAGCCGCACGCGTTAACGCGCTACGGCTATAGAGCCAAGTTCTGCATTCGGGACACGACTGGTTTCAGACCCTACCCTCGGCTGTTCTGAGAAGTGGTTTTCTGTCTTTTCCCATTTTCAATTCCAGGCAAATGCCGGGACAGTTCTTATTCACAGACCACCGTCGATTCCTTCCACCTCCTTAGTTAATTTCATAGATTTCATCTTCAGTAGCTCCTCAACTGAGGTTTGAGTTAGGAAGGGCTTACAGCCGTAAAATCATCCTATATAACTTCGTCGCTGTTCGGGCAAAAGGTCATATTTCACAATGCTCTTCCTATAAATTACTTTCCTTAAGATTGGTCACGCCTCCCAGCCACATATGTAATTATATGCAGTCCTTCAGAACAATTTTTGTTGTGTTAATTTTTGTATGCTGACGTGTAAAAGAAAATGAACCTTAAGTACATTATAGACTACTGTAGGTGTGAGTAATAATAATAATAATAATAATGTTATTTGCTTTACGTCACACTAACTACTATTTTAAGGTCTTCGGAGACGCGGAAGTGCCGGAATTTAGTCCCGCGGGAGTTCTTTTACGTAAATATACCGACACGAGGCTGACGTATTTGTGCACCTTCGCCACCGGTAGAGCGCTGCCCTTCTGATCCAAACTTGGCAGTTTCTATCCTGGCTCAGTCGGGTGGTATTTGAAGGTGATTAAATACGCTAGCCTCTTGTCGGCAGATTTACTGGCACTTAAAAGAACTCCTGTGGGGACAAAATTATGGCACCTCGGCATTTCCGGAAACCATTTAAAATGTAGTCAGTGGAACAAAAAACAAATAGCATCATATTCCTATTATTGCCCAGATGTTCCTGGAAAGGTTCGTTACTTGTATTGCCTTACAGTGCTGGTGTGATAGATGCTTTCCACTACGAACCTCACAGACATTGGGTAACAATTGAGTCAGTGTTACAGACCGATAGTCAAAAATATGGAAGACTAGTGCTACCCCAGAGCAACTCAAGTTGCTCTGTATCTCAATCAGGCCGCCAGATTTTGAAGAACATCACAACATCTGGTCCGTCCTGAACAGAATACGGACAAACGTGGAGGATACGCAGACTCATTTCATAAATGGGTTTTGACATGTTCAGTCAGCTGTGATTATGGTGCCGAACGTCAGACTGTTCAGCAGATCATCTAAACGTGTCTACTACCAGCATTTCCTCGCAACCCAAAACTAAGTTCCTGATGGTAAGTTCTCAAATAATAGTTATTTACGTTATAAGGACCAAAAGTAAGTTTTAAAGTACGTATGCATTGAGATGTTTTCGAAACGAATACGTGAAACACTTCCGCTTTTACAATTAGTATAGCTCTAGACTGTGGCGTCGTAGCATATCGTGTGAGGTATCGCTTGATTTGTCTCAGTTGGTTCTACACATGTACGGAAAGAACAAAATCAAATGATAAACATTTGAGGAAATTGTGGTGCTACAAAATGTGAAAAAATGTAGTGACGTATGGAAAATGAATGGCTTCGAAATTATCTAAACAGTATTCATGAGAATAGAGCGCCATGTAAGAAATTCCAAAAAGTCCAAAGTCACCGCTATCGAACGTCAAAATGCTTATCAAAGGCGTCTCAAATTTAAGGTGGCCGAGCGTCGAGCGGCGAGTTCTTAGCTGCTTGAGCCCCTCCCGAGCACATCCACAGCCCCAGTTTTGGAACTCATTATCTAGAAGATTAACAAATTTGTTTAGAATGAAAAAATACCCCACTTTGACGTTTTATGGAGACAGTAAAGCTCTATAAATAATAAATAATGACTGAAATTGAAAAAAAACTGAAATATTATTTAACGATGTAATTACTATTGCCATTAAATTTGCGATGTCTTAATTCGCGGCTGTTAGGGGAAAAGGTTATATCACATAATGCTCTTCCTATCCATTGTTTTCCTTAAGACTGGTCACGCCTCATATGGATATGCAGTCCATCAGAACAATTTTCGTTGTGTTCATTTTCTTATGCTGACGTTAAAGGAAAATGAATCTTAAGTACATTATACTGCAAGAGTGCATAAATAGGTCATGCAAACATACATTCCTAGGGTGCGGTACGCTAAGGTTCATTTTCCTTCACGCGTAAGCATAGGTAATTGAACACAACGAATATTATTCTGATGGACTAAATATCCATATGCGGCTGGGAAGCGTGACCGGTCTTAAAGAAAATAAAGGATGGGAAGAGCATTGTGAGATAATGATGGTTTACTTCTAAACCCTTGTATGTCCCAACGCTCTTTCTATTAATTATATTCCTTAAATCTGGTCTCACATCCCAGCAACATGTGGATATGCAGCCCATCAGAACAATTTTCGTTGTGTTCATTTTCTTATGCTGACGTTAAAGGAAAATGAACCTTAAATACATTATACTGCAGGAGTGCGTAAATTCGCTTGCAAACAACATCCCTACACTACGGTATGGTAAGATCTATTTTCGTTTACACACGGGCACAGGAAAATGAACACAGCGAAAATTATTCTGATGGATTTCATATAAATGAGTGACTGGGAGGCGTGACCATTCTTAAGGAAGATAATGGATAGGACGGGCACTGGGATATACGAGGTTTTAGGAGTAAGCCATCGATATAACCTTTTGCCCGAACAGCGAAGAATTGATCTTCCTACCAAGTTTCATTTTAATCGGTTCGATCTAATCTGAACTGTCCTCTTGTTAGTTTCCCTAATTGAGTAACCGTTATGATAGAGTATTTCTTTATAACAACTATCTTTCTGCTTTGCCTGACGTCAGTATGAGGATAGCTTGAGTTGCAGGCTCACGTCAGCTTGCCGTGCCCTCAACCCCTGCAACTCCTCCCTTCAGGCGGGCGGGTTTATCGAACTTTGCACAAGATCACGTTGCATATTAAAATGGCTTTAGATGAAAATGGTAGCTCTATCGGCGGGTAAAAAGAGGGAAAAATGCCTGAAGGAAGACACAAGAGGGTAAAAGAGTGGATTGCTACTGAGTGTTTTGATAATAGAGCAACGTTGCTAAGTGATGCAGGAGAAGATCTCCACGTAGTCATAAAATTCGATATTTCCCTCATGAGTCCATGAATCTTGAGGAGGGACGTTGTTTTGAATGAACAATGGAAATAATTTTTATTCCTATATACACAGTTCTATCACCTACATCTGTTGTCGTTTAATCCATCACTCCCTAGAGAGGTTTGATGCAGTTCTCCATCCCATGTTAATAATTGTTTATGTAACTACTGCAGCTTGCACCTACAACAACAATAATAATAATAATAATAATAATAATAATAATAATAATAATAATAATAATAATAATGTATCTACGTCTCTTCAAAGACGCCGACGTGTCGGAAATTTGCCTCACATGATTTATTTTACGTGCCAATAAATAAACTGGGATCGAACATATTTCCTTGGGCTAAAAAGCCAGCACTCATTCATCTGATCAACTCAAATTGGCATTCACGCTATATTCATTCACCAGTTATCATATAATCCACATGAGACAAAGCAGAAATTGAGTAGACAAAATAGGAGATGAGTCTTAACTACAGGTAAAAAAAGACTTGAAGTGTGCTCAAGCCTCGAAAATGAATCATAACAATTACACCAAATTAGTGGAATATAATCTTTACATTCGTGTAGCCAACATTATAATGAATAATTTGTTGACATTTCGTTTAAAGAAAGCGGAACGATTATCAGAAGCATAACAGTTTGAATTTTTGCAATTGATTCTTCCTCGTGGATATATTGAAACTACTGTAATTGTTACTGGAAAATTAAATTCTTTTTCGAGTTCTCATTCAGTGATACGAGAATTTGCTTCTGTATATGGTATTCTTGACCGTCACCACGCAAGATGGAAGATTGTCCTTGGCCTTAGATTGTCCTTGGCCTTTCATCCTGAAGCCTCGAAAATGCCTGACGAACAGCAAACTCGAAATAATCCTTCACCGTCCCCTGCCTGAATCACATTTGGTGAATTTGTATCACGCTTTGACCACGTATGTACAAATGATAAAGTAGAATTGCTCGAAAATTACTTCTAAGCTACATAGACCACTCTCACGTAACATCATTCTTAATATCCTATTGCCTCTGAATGGAAAGTTAAGCGGGTTAGATCTGACCGAAAACGGAGTGGGAATTTGGTGTACCGGCGAATTTGGAAAAGGGGCAGTGTGTTGTTTGTGTGGTATAAAGCTAAATGTTGACGGCAATCATACTTGCACTGAAGTCAACTGCAACGGAAGTGAATTAATATATTGTCGTTGAAGAAACAAAACCTCGTATGTCGCAGTACATTTCCTATCCATTGTTTTTCTGAAGTCTGGTCACGCCGCCCAGCCACATAAGGATAGAACAATTTTCGCTGTGTTCAATTTTATAAGCATGTGAGTAAAGGAAAATGAACCTTTCTGTACCGTACTGTAGGAATATATGTTTGCGCGACGTATTTAAGCACTCCTACAGTATCCTGTATTTAATGTTCAATTTACGTATTCTCATAAATAAATGAACCCAACGAACATTGTTCTGATGGGTTGCATATCCATGTGTGGCTGGGAGGTGTGACAAGTCTTAAGGAAAATAATGGACAGGCATTTTGGCATACGAGGTACACTATTGTTTCTTCACCGACGATATGCTGAAAACCACTGAAAAGGATATAAACGTGAAAATTTGATGTCTTCAATATGTTTTAAATTGTATGTAAATCATTAGTAGAACATTTAACGCCGACTGACTGTTAATATGCAAACTACGAGGGTAAGTCAAAAAGTAAAATTCCCAGGTTCTTGCCCAGAAAGACATGAGTAAAACTTTCTGCAACTTACGTATTCCCTACTTTGCAGGCCCATCGATAGATGGCGCACTGGTGCACTTGTCGATGAAACAAACCTTGTCTCGGGGGCTGTAGAAATTTGGTGAACGTAATTGAAAGAGTGGTCACAGGGAGAGGAGCCAGCAATAATACAGCTTTTGTGGGCAGAAGGATCAGAACCTATCAACATTCACCGGAGGATATGCGGAGAGAAAGTGATGTTCATCCAATATATCGTCGTTGCCGGGACAAAACCTCTTATGTGATAATATTTTTGGAGATATACTGACCCGCAGCACATACATTATGAAGAGCGAGAATGCTTTGACCATATTCACACAATATTGGACCTAAGATGACAGAACCTTACCGGCCAAAGTTCTAAGCTAAAATATTTCACATAGGAGGTTTTGTTTCGGCAGCGACGATATACGAAATTGGCATCATGATTGTGCAGAAGGCTGAACGGCTGTGATAAACAAATAATAGAGTCAACATAACTTAATTTGAGATTCAGGGAGCAGGTATATGCCGCTGAGTCAGTTAGAGTGCATTAGAGACGAAATGGTGCGGGAAAACAGGTAAATAAGTGGCGTATGGCTTTTAGTGCCGGGAGTGTCTGAGGACAAGTTCGGCTCGCCAGTGCAGGTCCTTTGATTTGACGCCCATGGCGACCTGGGGATGAAATGATGATGAAGACGACACATACACCCGGCCCCCGTAATAGTGAAATTAACCAATGTTGTTTAAAATTCCCAACTCTGCCGGGAATCGAACCCGTGACCCCTGTGACCAGAGGCCAGCACGCTACCAATTTAGCCATGGAGACGGACAGGAAAACTGGTGTCGGAAGCTGAGTCAATTCGAAGTCATTTCGATGTGCCCTGGAGAAAAAAGGGTACGGGAAAACAGGCGTGTGACACTGAGCCAGTCGGAGATGCACTAGAGATGAAAGCTTCTTGAACAACAGGTATTTGACACTGAGTCAGTTCGATGTGCACTGGAGAGGGTGCGGGGAAACATGTGTGTGACACTGAGTCAGTTCGAGGTGCGCATGGGGTGAAAGGATGCGGGAAAACAGGTGCGTGACACTGAGTCAGTTCGAGGATAAAAAGGTGCGGGAAAACAGGTTTGTGACACTGAGTCAGTTCAAAGTGCACTTGAGATGAAAGGATGCGGGAAAACAGGCGCGTGACACTGAGTCAGTTAGAGGTGCACTTGAGATGAAAGTATGCGGGAAAACAGGTGCGTGACACTGAGTCAGTTAGAGGTGCACTTGAGATGAAAGTATGCGGGAAAACAGGTGCGTGACACTGAGTCAGTTAGAGGTGTACTGGAGATAAATGGGTGCGGGAAAACAGGCGCGTGACACTGAGTCAGTTAGAGGTACACTTGAGATGAAAGTATGCGGGAAAACAGGTGCGTGACACTGAGTCAGTTAGAGGTGTACTGGATATGAATGGGTGCGGGAAAATAGAGGCGTGACACTGAGACAGTGCGAGGTGCACTGCATATAAGAGGGTGCGGGAAAACAGGTCCGTGACACTGAGTCACTTCGAGGTGCACTTGAGATGAAAGTATGCGGGAAAACATGTGCTTAACACTGAGTCAGTGAGAGGTGTACTGGAGATGAATGGGTGCGGGAAAATAGGTGCGTGGCACTGAGTCAGTTCGAGGTGCACTGGATATAAGAGGGTGCGGGAAAACAGGTCCGTGACACTGAGTCAGTTCGAGGTGAACTGTAGATGAATGGGTGCGGGAAAATAGGTGCGTGACACTGAGTCAGTTAGAGGTGTACTGGAGATGAATGCGTGCGGGAAAATAGGTGCGTGACACTGATATACTGGAGGTGCATTGTATATAAGAGGGTGCTGGAAAACAGGTGAGTGACACTGAGTCAGTTCGAGGTGTACTGGATATAAGAGGGTGTGGGAAAACAGGTCCGTGACACCGAGTCAGTTCGAGGTGAACTGGATATAAGAGGGTGCGGGAAAACAGGTGAGTGACACTGAGTCAGTTCGAGGTGTACTGGATATAAGAGGGTGCTGGAAAACAGGTGAGTGACACTGAGTCAGTTCGAGGTGCACTGGATATAAGAGGGTGCGGGAAAACAGGTCCGTGACACTGAGTCAGTTCGAGGTGAACTGGAGATGAATGGGTGCGGGAACATAGGTGCGTGACACTGATATACTTGGAGGTGCATTGGATATAAGAGGGTGCTGAAAAACAGGTGAGTGACACTGAGTCAGTTCGAGGTGTACTGGATATAAGAGGGTGTGGGAAAACAGGTCCGTGACACCGAGTCAGTTCGAGGTGAACTGGATATAAGAGGGTGCGGGAAAACAGGTGCGTGACACTGAGTCAGTTAGAGGTGTACTGGAGATGAATGGATGCGGGAAAACAGGTGTGTGATACTGAGTCAGTTCTAGTTGCACTGGATATAAGAGGGTGCAGGCAAACAGGTGAGTGATACTGAGTCAGTTAGAGGTGCACTGGATATAAGAAGGTGCGGGAAAACAGGTCCGTGACACTGAGTCAGTTCGAGGTGAACTGGAGATGAATGGGTGCGGGAACATAGGTGCGTGACACTGAGTCAGTTCGAGGATAAAAAGGCGCGGGAAAACAGGTGTGTGACACTGAGACAGTTCGAGGTGCACTTGAAATGAAATGATACGGGAAAACAGGTGCGTGACACTGAGTCAGTTCGAGGATAAAAAGCGCGGGAAAACAGGTGTGTGACACTGAGTCAGTTCAAAGTGCACTTGAGATGAAAGGATGCGGGAAAACAGGTGCGTGACACTGAGTCAGTCCGAGGTGCACTGGATATAAGAAGGTGCAGGCAAACAGGTGAGTGATACTGAGTCAGTTAGAGGTGCACTGGATATAAGAAGGTGCGGGAAAACAGGTCCGTGACACTGAGTCAGTTCGAGGTGAACTGGAGATGAATGGGTGCGGGAACATAGGTGCGTGACACTGAGTCAGTTAGAGGTGTACTGGAGATGAATGGGTGCGGGAAAACAGGTGCTTGACACTGAGTCAGTTCGATGTGCACTGGATACAAGAAGGTGCGGGAAAACAGGTCCGTGACACTGAGTCAGTTCGAGGTGCACTGGATATAAGAGGGTGCGGGAAAACAGGTGCTTGACACTGAGTCAGTTCGATGTGCACTGGATATAAGAAGGTGCGGGAAAACAGGTCCGTGACACTGAGTCAGTTCGAGGTGAACTGGAGATGAATGGGTGCGGGAAAATAGGTGCGTGACACTGAGTCAGTTCGAGGATAAAAAGGCGCGGGAAAACAGGTGTGTGACACTGAGACAGTTCGAGGTGCACTTGAAATGAAATGATACGGGAAAACAGGTGCGTGACACTGAGTCAGTTCGAGGATAAAAAGCGCGGGAAAACAGGTGTGTGACACTGAGTCAGTTCAAAGTGCACTTGAGATGAAAGGATGCGGGAAAACAGGTGCGTGACACTGAGTCAGTCCGAGGTGCACTGGATATAAGAAGGTGCGGGAAAACAGGTCCGTGACACTGAGTCAGTTCGAGGTGCACTGGATATAAGAGGGTGCGGCCCAGGTGCGTGACACTGAGTCAGTTCGAGGTGCACTGAGATGAAAGGATGCGGGAAAACAGGTGCGTGACACTGAGTCAGTTCGAGGTGCACTATAGATGAAAGGGTGCGGGAAAACAGGTGTGTGTGACCCTTAGTCAGTTGGAGGTGCACTGGAGATGAATGGGTGCTGAAAAACAGGTGTTTGACAATGAGTCAGTTCGAGGTGCACTGAGATGAAAGTATGCGGGAAAACAGGTGCTTGACACTGAGTCAGTTCGAGGTGCACTGGAGATAAGAGGGTGCGGCCCAGGTGCGTGACACTGAGTCAGTTCGAGGTGCACTGGAGGTGAAAGGGTGCGGGAAAACAGGTGTGTGACCCTTAGTCAGTTGGAGGTGCACTGGAGATGAATGGGTGCTGAAAAACAGGTGTTTGACAATGAGTCATTTCGATGTGCACTGGGGAAAAAGGTGCGGGGAAACAAGTGCGTGACACTGAGTTCGATGTGCATTGGATATAAAAGGGTGCGGGAAAGCAGGTGTGTGATACCGAGTCAACTGGAGGTGTACTGGAGGTGTACTGGAGGTGGAAGGGTGCTGGAGAACAGGTGTGTGATAGCAGTTGGAGGTGCACTGGAGATGAAAGGGTGCTGGAGAACAGGTGTGTGACCCTTAGTCAGTTGGAGGTGCACTGGAGATGAAAGGGTGCTGGAGAACAGGTGTGTGACACTGAGTCAGTTGTAGGTTCACTGGAGATGAAAGGGTGCTGGAGAACAGGTGTGTGATACTGAGTCAGCTGGAGGTTCACTGGAGATGGAAGGGTGCGGGAAAACAGGTGTGTGACGCCGAGTCACTTCTAGGCACGCTGGACATGAAAGGGTGCGGGAGAACCAGTGAATTGCGCTGAGTCAATTAGAGGTGCACTGGAGACGGTAGGGCTCAATGAGTAGGATGTCAGTTTCTAACGTCAGGGAATGCAAACGTTCATTCCATGCTTTGATAAATGTTCGAATTACTTCAAGGATGATGTCAAAAATGAAGAGTTGTTGTCGAAATGAAACAGTATTCACTTTGAACTATCTGTAATCATTCATCTACAAAACAAAACAGAGAAACTTACTTCATGACTTTCCCTCATATTTGTAAAAGTATTTTTTAAGCTTGAACATGCGAAAGGGGGAAATGTCGAGAAACACCAATCAGAATTTTCCTTGCAAGATTACCTCCACTGATAATTAACTGCGGAGGAGGGTAGGGTTCATTTTGGCAAGAAGTGGATCCCCTTCTGGTGACGGGTTCGGTGCTCTCTTCGGTGTCGTATGTGGATGTATAACTGTGACTTTTCATGAAGAGGTATTATCCGCAAATTTGTGGTGCATGTGTACTGAGAAGGGTGCAGAATTGTGAGTTTAAGGTAACTATAAATTTGGTAAGTGTGAGCTAAGGCAATTTGTTCAAAAGTTGAGACGCGCACATAAGGTTTGCTCTAACCACTTACTTAAGAGCGGTGAAAGTAATTTTATGTTATGTGGGGTCTCATAATCATCATCCAAGTTCCAGGATCCACGAACGTTTTTTCTAACCATAAAAGGAGAAATATGTTGAATATGGTAAGAAAGGAAATATTAGCAGCTTATGAACGGATTTCGGGCAGTTTCATCAAGTACAAAACATAGCGACCGAGAAAGAAACTTACCACCTCTACATAAATATTGCGGAAGTATATCACGACACCTTAGCCCCTATAGACATCAGAACCAATCAGGATGAGAATATCATTCTTTAAAAGACAGAGAGAACAATATCATTATGTTTCCTCTGCGTCAAATTTACTGTACTCCTTGTGAGTGCGTGTGCGCGCGTGTGTGTAAGAAAGAAAGAGAGAGAGAGAGAGAGAGAGAGAGAGAGACAGAGAGAGGGTTTTAGGGAAATAATATTCAACACAATGCCGCTGGTCCCTAGCCTGGGTATAAATATGAGGGAAAGTTGTATTGCTATAGCCTATACTATTTCATTGAGACATACTGTAATTCAGCGTTTTCACACAGCCTAACATGTAACTGTCAAGGATACAGTAAGAAAATGATTTCTTCTTCTTCTTCTACTAACGCTTGTGGATTTGGCCCCGTTTTATCGCCGGATGCCCTTCCTGATGCCAACCTATGTGCAGGGTTATATTCATTATTGCGTGTTTCTATAGTGGTTGGTAGTGTAAGTGGCAAATGTCCTAAGATGCCCCAAAGTCAATTATGTTAGAAAATGCGCAAAGCGGTTAAAGCAATGATATACAGATGGGACTGCTAGTGCGATTTATATATGTTTTTATATATCTTTTTCCATTTGTATGTTTGTACAACGTAGACTGGAAGTTCGAATATCATTCATCCTTGTGTTTAATTTGGGTAACAACAAACAAGTGTTCGTGATACTATATAATACTGCTTTATCGTTCGCGACGTAAAATCTACATGAACCAAAAGCGAAATCTTTATCCATGAGATTGAATTAATTTTAAATATATATGTACTGCATCAGATCTTTCACAGAAGTCGAGGCTAATTCTGTCCCCTGTATTTGGACTGAGATAGCAAGTGATTTACATGCTGTCCGGCTCAAGAAGTGAGACACGCGAGATTTCTAACAGTCTAGAGCTCAGATCACGGTTACATGATGCAGTAACAATATAATAAATAACAGTTATAAACATGCATGGTGGATATAGAATGACGTAATCCGCAGAGAGTCGCTTTCTGAAACATGCTCGAACATATAGTAATATAATATTACCAAAGAAATACTTTTTTGTGAGATTGTTGAGGTGATTGTTATTTAAATCGTATTATTAGCTTTGAATTTAGTCCGCCTGGTGGTCATGATCGTTAAAGGGTTGAAGTCTAAGCGGTCTGTCACCGTGGTTAGGCGGTTCGAGTCCCGGTGGTGGAAAAAATTCACCATCAAAATGTTGGCCGACAGGATAGGGGAGGTGGTGGTATACAATTTATAATCACTAGATTGCGTGCCAAACGTCTGAATTAATTTCAAACCTCTCCGCAGGGCTCCTACTTTATCGAGTGAGGGAATATGACGCTGTTGATGGTGATTCGTGCGTCAGATGGGGACGTTAAACCTTGAGCAGATCCCTTGGTGCTATTCGGCAGGAGTAGGCTACGTGCCGGCACCGGGTTTCATCCTCTCCCTTCCTGCTGTCATCTGTCACGTCATTCATGTCATCTCATTAGCTCCTCTGATGAGCTTGACTTCAGGAAAGGCATCCGATCATAAAAACCCGCTGCGAAAGATTCATCTCACCTCATACCTGACCCCGTAGAGAAACGGGGCAAGGGCTGAACAAACAAACATTAGCTCTGAATTTTAGTGAAGAACATTTTTCGTCATCGGTGTTACAGCAACAAAAGGTACGACCTCGACCATGAAAGTTTGAGGAAAGGCTGTATAAAGAATGAAACATTCAACTAATGGTGCCTGGCTGAGTGGCTCAGACGGTTGAGGGGCAGACCTTCTGACCCCAAATTGGCAGGTTCGATTCTCGCTCAGCCCGATGGAATTTGAAGGTGCCCAAATACGCCAGCTCGTGTCGGTTGATTTACTGGCACGTTAAAGAACTCCTATAGGACAAAATTCCGGCATCTCGGCGTCATCAAAAACCGTCAAAAGGAGTTAGTGGGACGTAAAAAACAATAACAATATTCAGCTAATGGTTCTTATTACTATATATGTTGTATCTTATTTTCGATGGATAATAACTTGGATCTATGACAGGCCTATCAGGAACTCTGGACACTACGGGAGGTTTGCGGCAAGTACGGCAGTCATGCTAGAGAATTACTTTGCCCTGGGTCGGTGGGTTAGTGTACTGTTTCTGCTGTATAAACAGAAAAGTATAACCCTGACTTACTTTTACATGACAGTTCTTACCTTCAATTCTGTTTTTTTGATAGTGATTTAATGTCGCAATAACACAGCAAAGGTTTCCACGACGAAAGGATAGGAAAGGGATAGGATTGCGAAGGTACCGGCCGAGGCCGGAATTTATTCCTGGCGTGAAAATGGGAAACCACGAAAAGCCATCTTCAGGGCTGCCGACGGTTGGATTCGAACCCAACATCTCCCGATGCAAGCTCAGAGATACGCGACCTAAACCGCACGGTCAACTGGCTCGGTACCTCCAATTCATGCTGAATGTAAAATTACAAATGTAAATAGTTCATTGAATGGGATAATTAAGAATCTCAACACTCATGTTGCATAAAGGACTTTTTCCCTCAACATAGTTAATGATTGCGTATAAACATATAATGTTCATGTTCTTGCGGAAAGAAAACTGAGGAGGGGAGAACTTGCGTATAAAATTAGGCTATACTTGTTATAACTGAGATTATATTGATCATGGATCAATAACGTAAATATTATATCGTCGCTGCCGGGACGAAACCTCCTATGTGAAATATTTTAGCTTAGAACTTCGGCCGGTAAGGTATTATCATCTAAGGTGCAATATTGTGTGAATATGGTCAAGGCATTCTTGCTCTTCATAATGTAGTATATGTTGTGCGGGTCAGTATATCTCCTTAAATATTATCACATAGGAGGTTTTGTCCCGGCAGCGACGATATATAACCCACATTCACAAGGAATTATTTGATGTTTCGTCATGTTTCCCTTTATAAGAAATTAAGTACTTAATAAATGACCTTCTGTAGTAACAAATAAACAAGATTTTACCATTATTTGGAGTCAACTAATATAAATATAGGCTGATAAATTGAGCTAGTAAAATAGACTACGGTGAATAAAATAAACACGAAACTAACTCTGCTCTTACTGTATATATCGTCGTAGAAGAAACAAATCCCGTATGCCGCAATGCTCTTCCTATCCATTATTGTCCATAAGAATTTCACCCCTCCCAGCTACATATCGATACGCAGTTCATCAGAACTGTTTTTGTTGTGTTCATTTTCCTAACCATGTTTATAAAGGAGAATGAATCTTACCGCGCTGTAGTAATGTATGTTTACGTGACGTATTTTCGCACTTCTACAGTATACGGTATTTAAGATTAAATTTACATATTCGCATAGGAAAATGAACACAGCAAACATTATTCTGATGGACTGCATATCGACCATTATGAAACAACACCGCGTATCTGAAAATGCTCTTCCTATCCATTATGTTACTTAAGACTGGTCACGCCTCCCAGCCACATATGGATATGCAATCCATCAGAACAATTTTCGTTGAGTTCATTTTCCTATGCCCACGTCTAAAGGAAAATGAACCTTACTGTACCGTACTGTAGGAATGTACGTTTGCATGACATAACCCCCTCTTAGAGTATGGTGTATTTAAGGTTGATTTTTGTTTACACAAGAGCATAGGAAAATGAACTCAACGAAAATTGTTCTGATAGATTGCATATCGATGCTGCGGGACAAAACCTCCTATGTGAAATATTTTATATTATAACTTTGGCCGTAAGGTTCTGTACAATATTGTGTGAATATTGTCAAGGCATTCTCGCTCTTCATAATGTATGTGCTGCGGGTCAGTATATCTCCAAAAATATTATCACGTAGGAAGTTTTGCCTCCCCCTCCGAACCATGTGATCTTGCCGCGGTGGGGAGGCTTGCGTGTCCCAATGAAGCAGATAGCTGAGCCGCAGGTACAACCATATCGGATGGGTATCTGTTGAGAGACCAGACTAAGGAATGGTTCATCGAATGGGGGGTAGCAGCCTTTCGTAAATTGCAAGGGCGGCAGTCTAGATGATTGACTGATAGGGCCTTGTAATGATACTCAACATGGCTTAGCTGTGTTGATACTGCTACACGGCTGAAAGCAACGGGAAACTACATCCGTAAACTCCCGAGGACATGCAGCTCTCTCTGTATGAATGCTGTACTGATGATGGCTACCTCCCGGGTAAAACCTACCGGAGGTAAACTAGTCCCCCATTCGGACCTCCCGGTGGGAACTACACGAGAGGGGGCGATCATCAGGAAGATGGATACTGACATTCTGCGAGTCGGAGCGTGGAATGTTAGAAGTTTGAATCGTTGTGGTAGATTAGAGAATCTGAAATGGGAGATGGATAGACTAAATTTAGATGTAATTGGTATAAGTGAAATGAAATGGCGTATGGCTTTTAGTGCCGGGAGTGTCCGAGGACATGTTCGGCTCGCCAGATGCAGGTTTTTTATTTGACACCCGTAGGTGACCTGCGCGTCGTGATGAGGATGAAATGATGATGAAGACGACACACACACCCAGCCCCCGTGCCAACGAAATTAACCAATTAAGGTTAAAATTCCCGACCCTGCCGGGAATCGAACCCGGGACCCATGTGACCGAAGGCCAGCACGCTAACCATTTAGCCATGGAGAAGTGAAGTACGTTGACAGGAAGAACAGGATTTTTGGTCAGGCGACTACCGAATTATCAACACAAAATCAAGCAGGGGATTTCTTTTTATTTTTGCTAGTTGCTTTACGTCGCACCGACACAGAGAGGTCTTATGGCGACGATAGGACAGGAAAGGCCTAGGAGTTGGAAGGAAGCGTCCGTGGCCTTAATTAAGGTATAGCCCCAGCATTTGCCTGGTGTAAAAACGGGAAACCACGGAAAACCATCTTCAGGGCTGCCGACCGTGAGCAGGGGAAATGCAGGAGTTGGTTTAATAATGAATAAGAAAGTAAGGCAGCGGGTAAGCTACTGCGACCAGCATTGTGAAAGAATTATTGTCATCAAGATAGACACCATACCAATGCCCACCACAATAGTGCAGGGCTATATGCCTACTAGCTCAGCGGATGATGAGGAAGTCGAAAGAATATGTGAAGAGATAGAAGATTTAATACAATATGTAAAAGGTGACGAGGATCTAATTGTGATGGGAGACTGGAATGCAGTGGTAGGCCAAGGAAGAGAAGGTAATACAGTAGGAGAATTTGGATTGGGACAAAGTAACGAAAGAGGAAGTCGGCTGGTTGAATTCTGCACTGATCATAATTTCGTCCTTGCGAATACTTGGTTCAAACACCACAAACGACGGCTGTATACGTGGACGAGACCTGGAGACACTGGAAGGTATCAAATAGACTTCATTATGATTAGGCAGAGATTCAGAAACCAGGAGCAGACGTGGACTCTGACCACAACTTGTTGGTCATGAAATGCCATCTGAAGTTGAAGAAATTGAAGAAAGGAAAGAATGCAAAAAGATGGGATCTAGACAAGTTGAATGAAAATCGTGTTAGGGATTGTTTCAAAGAACATGTTGCACAAGGACAAAATGAAAAGGCTGAAGGAAACACAACAGAGGAAGAGTGGATAGTCATTAAAAGTGAAGTCAGTAGGGCTGGTGAAGAAATGTTAGGAAGAAAGAAAAGATCAACTAAGAATCAGTGGATAACTCAGGAGATACTAGACCTTATTGATGAACGACGAAAATACAAGAATGCTAGAAATGAAGAAGGCAGAAAATAATACAGGGGATTAAAGAATGAAGTGAATAGAAAGTGCAAGGTAGCTAAGGAAGAATGGCTGAAGGAGAAGTGCAAGGATGTCGAAGGTTGTATGGTTCTAGGAAAGGTAGATGCTGCATACAGGAAAATCAAGGAAATCTTTGGAGAAAGGAAATCTAGGTGTGTGAATATTAAGAGTTCAGGTGGAAAGCCACTTCTAGGGAAGGAATACAAAGCACGAAGACGGCAGGAACATATCCAACAGTTGTATCAATGTAAAGATGTAGATAATTTGGTTCTGGAACAAGAAGAGGCTGTTGATGCTGATGCTGAGACCCAATTTTGAGGTCAGAGTTTGACAGAGCTGTGAGCGACCTAAATAGGAACAAAGCACCTGCAATTGGTGACATTCCCTCTGAATTACTGACTGCTTTAGTAGAAACCAGCATGGCAAGGTTATTCCATTTAATGTGTAAGATGTATGAGACAGGAGAAGTCCCATCCGATTTTCGTCAAAATGTTGTTTTACCTACTCCCAAGAAAGCCGGTGCTGACAAGTGTGAAAACTACCGCACCATTAGTTTAGTATCTCATGCCTGCAACATTTTAACACGTATTATTTACAGAAGAATGGAAAGACAAGTTGAAGCTGAGTTGGGAGAAGATCAATTTGGCTTCAGAAGAAATGTAGGAACACGTGCAGCAATCCTGACTTTACGTCTGATCTTAGAGGATCGAATCAAGAAAGACAAGCCCACGTACATGGAATTCGTAGATCTAGAAAAGGCATTTGATAATGTTGATTGGACCAAGCTATTTATGATTCTGAAGATGATAGGGATCAGATACCGAGAACGAAGAATTATCTACAATCTGTATAAAAATCAGTCTTCAATGATAAGAATCGAGGGCTTTGAAAAAGAAGCAGCAATCCAAAAAGGA
The DNA here is from genome assembly GCF_040414725.1 of Anabrus simplex. Lineage (NCBI taxonomy): Eukaryota > Metazoa > Arthropoda > Insecta > Orthoptera > Tettigoniidae > Anabrus > Anabrus simplex. The sequence continues at coordinate 193,827,531 of NC_090265.1, forward strand.
GTGAGGCAAGGCTGCGATTCCCCCCCCCCTCCTTTTCAATGTTTACATAGAACAGGCAGTAAAGGAAATCAAAGATAAATTTGGAAAGGGAATCCCAATCCAAGGAGAGGAAATCAAAACCTTGAGATTTGCTGATGATATTGTTGTTTTATCTGAGACTGCAGAACTTGAGAAGCTGCTGAATGGTATGGACGAAGTCTTGGGTAAGGAGTACAAGATGAAAATAAGTCCAAAACAAAAGTAATGGAGTGCAATCGAACGAAGGCAGGTGATACAGGAAATATTAAATTAGGAAATTAAGTCTTAAAGGATGTAAATGAATATTGTTACTTGGGTAGTAAAAAAACTAACGATGGCCGAAGTAACGAGGACATAAAATGCAGATTAGCACAAGCAAGGAAGGGCAAGAAATTTGCTCACTTCAAACATTGATATAGGAATGAGAAAGATGTTTTTGAAGACTTTCGTGTGGAGCGTGGCATTGTATGGAAGTGAAAAGTGGTCGATAACTAGCTCAGAAAAAGAGAATAGAAGGTTTGAAATGTGGTGTTACAGAAGAATGCTGAAGGTGAGATGGATAGATCGGATCACGAATGTTGAGATACTGAATCGAATTGGCGAGAGGAGATCGATTTGGCTAAATTTGACGAGAAGGAGAGATAGAATGATAGGACACATCTTAAGACACCCAGGACTTGTTCAGTTGGTTTTTGAAGAAAGTGTAGGTGCGTCTGGAAAAACCACTGTGTGATAATATTTCAGCATGAATCACTAACCAGAAAGGTTCTATCACCTAAGGTTCAGTACTGCATGAACTATGTCAACGACGATATTTATTAATCTGAGTTTAATTTCTTTGCTATTTGCTTTACGTTGCACCGACACAGATAGGTGTTATGGTGACGATGGGACAGGAAAGGCCTAGGAATGGGAAGGAAGTGGTCATGGCCACAATTAAGGTACAGTACCAGCATTTTCCTGGTATGAAAATAGGAAACCACGGAAGACCATACTCTGGGCTACCAACAATGGTGTTCGAACCACTATCTCCTGGAAGCGAGTGCACAGCTGCGGGCCCCTAACCGTACGGCCAACTCGCCCGGTTTTAATTTCTTTAATATTTATCGATACTTCAGATTATCACGTAAAGTACATAAATAAAAAGCCAATTTTCGGTCAGTATTTACTGCTTTTAATAAAAATGAAGCTACATTGTCCCCAGGCAGGCGATTCGGTTTTTTCTAGCTACTGCAAGGTGGTGCAATGACCGAATGCGTGCATAGTATTGTGACGTACCCACTTCGCCCACAGATGTATGACAAATTTATAACGTGGCGGGTCACTTTAATATTAAAATAAATAAATGATATGTCATTGTTTCTCCAGAAACAGTATCCCAAGGGCGCCAGTCTTCAAGCTTATGGCTTGAAAACAAAAGTAGATAATTAATAATAATAATAATAATAATAATAATAATAATAAATAAAAATACGTAATGAGACTCAAAAAACTCCCAGGGGTGGGGTGAACGGAACACAAATCATTAAGTACACTAACTTGGAATTTAAGGATCATTAATAATCATTTCATAAAATACAAATTAAAACAGCTATTTATTAAGATGAAAACGTGACGTAACGGCGTATTAACGAAATCTGAACTTATGGAAGCAAAAGAAAAAGTGAATGAAATTAACTTTAAGAAAATGAACTGTTGCGCGAAGACTTGCAGTAACTTATGCCATAAGCTCACCAAATGTAGACTCTGTTGTCTTGAAGCTGAAGATGGGTGGATCTCTCGTACAGGCTGCCTCATCTGTTGTTGGATTCCAGTCCTACATCCACATTTCCTGTTTATACCACTTCCTATTGTAATCCTTACATAAAGTCGTAATGAGTCCTAATTTTAAATGCAAAACCACCATGGGTTATGTTCATGGAGAGAATACACTTGTATTCTTCCGAATTACGGAACAGTAGCGTAGCTAAACTCATAATAAAAGCTCTCCTGCCCTATACCAGTCAGAACCGGTCTCCCGTTGACTACCTCTCGTCATTGAGATAACAAGTCCCAATGAGAGTAACTTTTGAGTAGAATATACTCAGATGCGAAGTGAACTAAGTTAAAATCTTCTCCGATGTGTAGACGTAGAATCGTAGTAAGAGTATCTTCCAAGCGTGAGAATCAGAATCAGAATCTGAATAAGAATGTGAGTCTGAAAGAGAGTCTGAATGTGAGAATGTTAAGTGTCCTCTCCAGCCCTTGTCGGTGGTATATATCGGTTCAAAAGTCTCCTTCCATCAGCCATATCACATGGTCCAGTAAGATTCGAGGTCTCATCCCTTCTCCGATGTATTGCTGTGGATCCATCACGTTGCTTCATTACGTTCATTCACATAGGCTGAACTTTCCCGCTGAAATAAAGCGTCTCGAAGCTGAGTTTGAAAAGTGGGTGTTAATAATGTATCAACTGTCTTTTCATGAGGTGGAGAGGGTAATATCTCTCGTAACCTCGATGACGTACTTTTCCTGGAACTGGGCTGAAATTAGCCTGCTGACTCTGGACACCTCACAACGGCTATTGGAAAATTTACTGCAAGTTATAAATATGCGTGATGTTGAAATACTTTACCCAATAATTTGTTCGTTCAGAATACGTTATAGCCGCGATACAAAGAAATGAAATGATGATTGAAATGGATGATAAAAGCCCTATATATATACATATTAATTTAAAATGACCTATCAGTGATTAAATATATACATATTATCAATTAAATATATAGTTCAATAATTAAAAACATTCAGTGATGTCCCAAACATCACAGTATAAGCAAGAGGTGGAGTTTATGTTGCGCTGCTTTTTATAGGCTGGAGATTTGAGATGCCTTTTTAAAATAAGCTGTTGTTTTCAGTTGAGCACATGTGTCACGTATATACACCCTGTTACCCCTGTAATTATGTTAAAAGAACATTTTGTGTTATAAAATCCCACAGAGAAGTACGCTTCCTCTCTCTTCAACTCAGCAAAAATAGAGGCACTTATTTATATTCATCCCTCTGAAAGGATTGAACTCTCGATTTCAACAGTCTTATTCTTCTTCTTTTCCTACCGCTTTTTCCCACACCTGTGGGGTCACCGGTGCGAACTACGTCACACACATATATGTATGTATGTATGTATGTATGTATGTATGTATGTATGTATGTATGTATGTATGTATGTATATTTAGCCCTGTTTTACTGCCGGATGCCCTTCCTGACGCCAACCCTATATGGAGGGATGTAATCACTATTGCGAGTTTCCGGTGGTGGTCGGTAGTGTAGTATGTTGTGTGAATATGAAGAGGAGGATGTTGGGACGGACACAAATACACAGTTCCCGAGCCAGAAGAATTAATCAGAAGCGATCAAAATCCCCGACCCAACCGGGAATCGAACCCAGGAACCTTTCAATCGAAGGCCCGTACGCTGACCATTCAGCTAACGAGAATGTCCTCAATTTCAACAGTACAGTATGTATTTTTAAATACGAGTGTCAGTCAATATTAATTGAGAATTATCAATGTAGTAAGAAAAGCTACATCGTAGGTTATTCAGTATACTGGTACTTTAACGTACACACCATTTACAGTTATCTGAAAACTTGCAGGAAGCGGCAGAAAAATGTGACAGAAAAGTGTGATTAGCTGCCACCCCCGGAGGCCCGGGTTCGATTCCCGGCTCTGCCACGAAATTTGAAAAGTGGTACGAGGGCTGGAACGGGGTCCACTCAGCCTCGGGAGATCAGCTGAGTAGTGGTGGGTTCGATTCCCACCTCAGCCATCCTGGAAGTGGTTTTCCGTGGTTTCCCACTTCTCCTCCAGGCAAATACCGGGATGGTACCTAACTTAAGGCCACGGCCGCTTCCTTCCCTCTTCCTTATCTATCCCTTCCTACCTTCCTATCCCCCCGCAAGGCACCTGTTAAGCATAACAGGTGAGGCCGCCTGAACGAGGTACTGGTCATCCTCCCCAGTTGTATCCCCGACCCAATATCTCACGCTCCAGGACACTGCCCTTGAGGCGGTAGAGGTGGGATCCCTCGCTGAGTCCGAGGGAAAAACCAACCCTGGAGGGTAAACAGATTAAGAAAGAAAGAAAGACACATTTCTATCAATTGGCAGTGAATTGACATATCTGTAATTGTTCCTAAACTTTCACGTTTTCTATCATACCGTGACCACCTTTTTCTGTCAAAAGAAAATGGCCTTTTGAACCAATCAGGTGTGCCTCTTGTACCGTTTTTGGATTGTACGAGGAATTCTATATCGGACTAACCGCACATAAAATTCCTGTAAGATGTTGCGCAAGACAGGACTAAATGACATTTAATTCCTAGGTGGTTGCATATATTTGGGGAAAATAGGGGCAGGTGTATCACCCGGTATATTTTTAAATTGATTGACTACGGCATCTTCACTTCATTACGGAAAATGAGTAATGAAGAAGTGCGAAATTTGTTGGATGATGAAAGTGACGGATCTGGTTTTGAGGTTATTGAGAATGAACCGACGGATTAAGAGTTAGATCAGCTATTTCATCACATCAAATATAGGAAAGTGAAAGTGATGACGAATCTCCCATAAAGAAACCTATCATAACCAAGTAGTCTAAGGTCACGCCTCCAAATGATTGCATGCCAATAAATTTTCCGTAATATTTTCAAGAATATTGCTCTCAGAGTGATGAAACGTTTGCTAGTGCATTACAAATACATTATTGACAGTCTGTATATCGACGGTGCGCGAGCAATACCTCGTATCTCACAACGTTAAATACTAGCAATTGTTTAAAAAAAAAAGGCTCGGTATCGTTCTTAAATACACTAACGTTGCTTTAATTCAGATATATTTCCGGCGGCTAAGAGGTAGCAAAGTGGACTGAAAAGGAAGAAATTGCGGCTTTAATTGAGATGCAATCCCAGCATTTACCTGGTGTGAATATGGAGGACCATATTTAGAGCTGCCAATGGGTTCGAGCTGACTATCTCCTGCATTCACGCTAGCTGTTACGTGGGCCGTACCACATAACCAGCTCACTCGGTTCGAAACGTTCCAAATGGCGATGAAGCATTAGGAGAAAACAGATAGTTACGTTCATTATGATGAATACTGAGTGGGCGTGAATTCGTTGAACAAGTCGATTCTGAAAAGTCTTCCTTCTGTCAAAATGAGACTACTGAAAGCTTCATCATGGTAGAACCAAACAAACAAATGCTCGAATGAATAGATTCTAGTTCCATCAAAAGATGGCAACAGGCAGATAAAATATTATAATTAACAAATTAATTAAACAGAAGTCAGACGACTGGCACACTTTATACCCTCAACGAGAGACTGCAACTAATGCGAGAGTTTCAGGCCGAAGAAAGTTACATGGGGAAGGGGATTGAGTCGGAGAGCGGTGAAGCGTTTCTGACCCAAGGAGACAATGGCTAGGTTGTGCGACATCCTCCAATTAAATTGTCTGCCTCAGGTGTACGTGTCAAGTTCAGCGTCTTCACACATCGTTTGAACAGTGACACTAGCTAGCACGGGGTGATTAGCCTCTGGGCTATTTTAGCCTGCTCTGTCGTGAGACTCCCACTTGTAAACTGCGTTAATTGAAACCTCATGATAAAGTATGCCTGAGAATTATGTGAGTTTCAATTCAGAGGTTCATACTTCTATTCTGTGAACAATGAGACCCTACCATTACCGTAACTACAATTCCTGCTCATATTGATGGATGCACCCTAAACTCATTAATTTCCGAGGATGGTTTTTATGATTATTATTATTAATTGTTATTATTATTCCTTGATAAAGGCAGAAGATATACGCGCATCCGAATGCCTTAGTCACAACAGGAATTCATAAGCTTTGGAGATGGAACGATAGGAAAAATCCTCAGAAAGATACTGTATTAGGTGCCAGAAAAGCAGACGACATCCGGAAAAAAAGGAGGAATGAGGAACTGTACTCATAGAGCAATGAACTGAGAAATGAAGTGGGGAAAAGACCCTTGAAGTTTGTTTGGAATGTCCATAGCATGAGTGATAACAGATTGATGAAGAGTAACAGGTAATGTTACTCTTCAAAAGATAAACACGCACACACACACACACCCCTCTCTGTTTCACAAGATCCTGATTCACGGATCGAATCTCGTCTACGTACCTAATGTTTTTGTTTTTGCTGTTTCTTGAACAGGCCCACGGTATTCTTTCCCCTTACTACAAACGACAGGCAACTAATGAAGACGTGTGAAAAAGAAATTACGTTTATTTGATAGCAAGCCTTTACCCAACATTAAATATAAAACGGATCAATTATTGGGTGTTCCATTGATACTAAACTCGTGATCATCAATTATAACTGTAGCTAAGTAGTAGGCCTAGGTACTTGAAATAATGAATCAGTAATAAACATAAGGCACTAATATTTTCAACACAATGTTCTATCTCACAGATAGAAGCAATTGATAATACACACATTATTCCACCAATATTGTAAAATACATACATACAGTACATATATATTTTAAATATTTGTTCGTGGTGTCGACCTTTGGAGATCTTTTGCCACAACTTTTACCATATGATAGGAACCTGCGTGTAAGTGTAATTGCGGAAGTGTAGAGTGTTGAATGTGTGGAAAGGAACGTTAAGGACGACACGAACACCCAGTCCCCAGGCCAGGGATATTAATAAATTACAATGAAAACCACTGACCCGGCCGGGAATCGAACCCGTGACCGCCGGCTGACAGGTGGACGCGTTGCCCCCTACACCGTGGAGCCGAACAAAAATACATTTTTTTTGGCTATTTTGTTTTACGTCGCGCCGACACAGATATGTCTTATGGCGACGATGGGAGAGGAAAGGCGTAGGAATTGGAAGGAAGCGGCCGTGGCCTTAATTAAGGTACAGCCCCCGCATTTGCCTGGTGTGAAAATGGGAAACCACGGAAAACCATCTTCAGGGCTGCCGTCAGTGGGGCTCGAACCCACTATCTCCCGATTACTGGATACTGGCCGCACTTAAGCGACTGCAGCTATCGAGCTCGGTATACATATCTTTAACAAGCTTGTAACGAAAATAACGTACAAACTGAACGTTTAAACAAATCCATAACCACTAATATAGATGCGAGATTCGATGAGTGAAACTGAGAGCTCGCTTGATACGCTGTGCTTTCGGCATGCGAATATGTCACGTGATGGTCTTGTAAAGCACTCTTGAAATATTCAATTTCTATTTTCTCCAAATTGGGTGCGAGTTGCGCCTGGCAATATGAACCGGTGAAAATACTTGTCATGGCCTAAATGTTTGTTGAAATTGAAAAAAAAATCGCTGGGGATACGTTGATAAGATCTCTGTGTAAATAGTAACTGGTTATCTCTACGGCTGGCCGTCTTTGCTTTCAGAAATTAACCTCATACTAATTTTTGGTGTAGGCTAAAATGAAAGTCTCATTATTTTCTTTTGGCTCCTTGATGGAGAATCGAACTCGCGTCCTTTCAAGTGAACCTAGCGTGCCTTTATGTCCTCGGCTAGGCAGCCCATTTAAATGTCAGGTAGGGAATAAAGAAACAGGAAGGGAAGTAAAATTTCTAGAACACATAATATCGTCCCCGTTCTGCCAAAACGGTGAATGTTACAATGCTCTTCCTATCCATTATTTCCCTTAAGACTGGTCACGCCTTCCAGCTATATATAGATATGCGGTCCATCAGAACAATTTTCGTTGAGTTCATTTTCCTATGCGGGTGTGTAAAGGAAAATTAACCTTAAATACATCACACTCTAGGAATGGGTAAATGTTATGCAAACATACATTCCTTCAGTATGGTACAGCATTTTCCTTTACACACGCACATAGGAAAATGAAATCAACGGAAATTGTTCTGACGGACCGAATATCAATATGTGGCTGGAAGGCGTGACCAGTCTTAAGGGAAACAATGGATAGGAAGAGCATTGTAACATTCGCCGTTTTGGCAGAACAGGGACGATATGTATTCTCCCAGTGTCTCACAACGTTTTACTTGGACATTTCCTGGCCTTCTACGTGTGCGCTTATCTTCACTGAAGCCTCTGCTGGGATACTGATTTCGGATGTTTGTGAAATAGGGGTCATGTGAGGCGAATGGCGGATGATAGATAATCTAGAAGAATAATGGAATCACCCTTGCAACGTAAGAGAAGTATATGAAGACTTGGGCGATGATGATTAGACACAGTTGTAGAATTTGTCTAGGCACAGAGCTAGTTTGCAAAAAATAGAGAGTTGTGGAGGGGCTTAGTTAATTCACAGAGGACTGATGACTTACAGTTTAAAAACATAACAGTCTACAATAAAGATGTAGCAAGCAAGCTTGTAGGTTTTACTTAATTTTGATAGCATGATCACAGCCAGGATATTCATTTTTATAGCGGCGTGACTTTTCAATTTCAAAATTCTAAATAGCCGAACTAAAGTTTAAGACTACATTGTGTTTTATAATAACATTTTACTGAAGGGTGTATTGACAAGTAACCATATCTCTATATATCGATGACCTAGTTCCAATACAACATATGTGACAATGCTGTTCCTAGCCATTATTATCCTTAAGACTGGTCACGCCTCCCAGGCACATAATATGGATATGCAGTCTATCAGAACAAAATTCGCTGTGTTGATTTTGTGCTAGTGTGTCAAGGAAAATTAACCTTAAATGAATTATACTGTAGGAGTGCGTATATACTTCATGAAAACATAAATTCCTGCAGTACGGTACAATAAGGTTCTTTGTCCTTTACATACCTATAGCAAAATGAAAACAACGAAAATTTTTGTGATGGATTGCATATCAATATATTACCGGGAAGCGTGACCAGTCTTAAGGAAAATAGTGGATAGGAATAGCATTGTCAGATACATTGTATTAGAAATAGGCCGTCGATATGCTGTAATAAGTACCCGTACATTCGTCTCCTCGTCCTGAGGTGGTGCATCTCTTTAAAGGCACACATCCAATGGAGGTGAGCTGCTTGAACCTATTTAATTACATGCCAGCCCTCCTGCCAATCTTAAATTTCTGGTAGTACCGGGAATCGAACTCGGGTCCCCAAGAACGGCATTTATTAGTGCTAACCATTACGCTTCGCAGGTAGGAATATTCTGTAGTAGTGGTTAATAATTAATCATCTCTTGAGTAGGTTATATTTTGCTCATTCTCAGTGGAAAGACGGTGTTTAATGTGGACAGAGACACTGCTGTCGAAGAGTCCCAGGTCTACATTTAACCCTTATTTCACTGTTACTTGGCTGGCCAGAAATGAATTGGGATTTACAACTGAATTATTAGATGGAATGACTGTTTTGTTTAGGATTACTTATTAATACGAGTGTGAATTTTCTTTTTATCGGAGACAATAAAATTATTATTTTCGGTTGTTTTCAGGTGAAGTAATTTGAAGACAAAATTTCTCCAACTTACTCCGTAATAATAATGTTATTGGTTTTAAGTCCCACTAACTACTTTTATGGTTTTCGGAAATACCTATGTGTCGGAATCAATCACTACTGATCTGCATTTAGGGCAGTCGCCCAGGTGGCAGATTCCCCATCTGTTGTTTTCGTAGCCTTTTCTTAAATGATTTCAAAGAAATTGGAAATGTATTGAACATCTCCCTTGATAAGTTATTCCAGTCCCTAACTCCCTTTCCCATAAATGAATATTTGCCCCAATTTGTCCTCTTGAATTCCAACTTTATCATTATGTTGTGATATTTCCTACTTTTAAAGACGCCACTCAAACTTATTCGCCTACTGATGTCATTCCACGCCATCTCTCCGCTGACAGCTCGGAACTCACCATATAGTCGAGCAGCTCGTCTTATTTCTTCCAATGCTTCCCAGCCCAAACTTTGCAACATTTTTATAACGCTACTCTTTTGTCGGAAATCATCCAGAACAAATCGAGCTACTTTTCTTTGGATTTTTCCAGCTCTTCAATCAGGTAAGCCTGGTGAGTTTCCCATACACTGGAACCATACTCTAGTTGGGGTCATATCAGATACTTATTTGCCCTCTCCTTTACCTCCTTACTACAACCCCTAAACACCCTCATAACCATGTGCAGAGATCTGTACCCTTTGTTTACAATCCCATTTATGTGATTACCCCAATGAAGATCTTTCCTTATATTAACAACTAGATACTTACAACGATCCCTAAAAGGAACTTTCACCCCATCAAAGCAGTACTTGAAACTGAGAGGACTTTTCCTATTTGTGAAACTCACAACCTGACTTTTAACCCCGTTTATCAACATACCATTGCCTGCTGTCCATCTCACAACATTTTCGAGGTCACGTTGCAGATGCTCACAATCTTGTAACATTACTCTATACAGAATAACAACATCCGCAAAAGGCCTTAGGCTACCTCTGATTTCACTCGTTTACTCACATCATTTATATATATAAGGAAACATAAAGGTCCAATAATACTACCTTGAGGAATTCTCCTCTTAATTATTACAGGGTCAGATAAAGCTTCACCTACTCTGAGATCTATTTTCTAGAAATATAGCAACCCATTCAGTCACTCTTTTGTCTAGTCCAATTGCACTCATTTTTGCCAGTAGTCTCCCATGATCCACCCTATCAAATGCTTTAGACAGGTCAATCGCGATACAGTCCATTTGACCTCCAGAATCCATGATATCTGCTATATCTTGCTGGAATCCTACAAGTTGAGCTTCAGTAGAATAACCTTTCCTAAAACCGAATTGCCTTCTATCGAACCAGTTATTAATTTCACAAACATGTCTAATATAATCAGAAAGAATGCCTTCCCAAAGCTTACATACAACGCATGTCAAACTTATTGGCCTGTAATTTTTAGCTTTATGTCTGTCACCCTTTCCTTTTTACACAGGGGCTACTACTCGTATAGCAACTCTCCATTCATTTGGTGTCCTGCAGGAGTTCTTTTACGTGCCAGTAAATCTGCCGACGTGCGGCTGACGTATTTCAGGACATGCAATACCACCGGACTGAGCCTGGATCGAACCTGCCACGTTGGGCTACGTAGTCTAGCCAACATATCGTCGTTGCTGGGACAAAACCTCCTATGTGATAATATTATTGGAAATATACTGACCCGCAGCACATACATTATGAAGAGCGAAACTGCCTTGACAATTGTCACACAATATTGCACCTTAGATGACAGAACCTTACCCGCCATAGGTTCTAAGCTAAAGTATTTCACATAGGAGTTTTTGTCCCGGCAGCGACGATATTCTGTCAGTGACGAGTACGACAGATAACAATCCATACATTTTAGGAACTCAGCATTCCTTGAGTAACAGAGTGTGTAAATAGATGCTATACCAAGGAAATTCCCTGGCAGTTTATAATAATAGATTCTAAGATCTGTTTAGGATTTCATCAGTTTTAAGGGGAGCAATCGGAACTTCCAGTGTCGCTCGTATGTGCTATGCAAAGGGAAGTATCCCTTTTTTTTCTTTTTTTGTTTACTCCCGAAGGCAATTTCACTAATGGAGTAGCGTGGTGTGCCCACCACCTGCACCTCGTTGGCTCACCACTGTGTCCACATTACTTTACTCCCCTCAAATGTGTATCTGATTCTCCACGTTGTAGACATTCAGGATAATGATATGTAAAATGCAATCTGAGTATAGAGACTAACTGGAGCCTAGCTTTTCCCGCATAAACGAATAAGGAAGAGAAAAAATGCATTTAAGAAGTATTATTGAGATACTAATGCTAATGCTATTAGGGAGATTACTCCCTATCGTGTAAAACCTTGTGTTTGCGTCGCTCATGTCCCGAAGTTAAGAAGATAAATGTAGCCTCTGAAACCTTGTACGTTTCGAAATATCTAGGAAGAGAAAGAATAATGAGTATCACTTGACTTGTACGATGGATTTCTGGACAATGGGCAGAGCAGAGCTGAAGCACAGCAACATCAGAAAGAAACCTATAAACTGGCCTTCAAATAGTTTCTTCTTTCATATCAAGCGAAATGACGATCAGACAGGAGTTTGAAAAGTTGCTTGTGGTAAATGAACTGGTAAATAAATTATGTCTAAGCGTGATAAGAGATGATACCATAACATATATTACCGGTGGCGATTCACCTAAAAGACATTTATCTGTAATGAAATGGCTTATGGATTCTAGTGTCGGCAGTGTCCGAGGACAATTTCGGCACGCCAGATGCAGGTCTTTTTATTTGACTCCCGTAGGCGACCTGCGCGCCTTGATGAGGATGAAATTGTCCCGCGTATCTGACAATATTCTTCCTATCCATTATGTTCCTTATGAATGGTCACGCCCCCCAATCACATAATGCCATGCAGTCCATCAGAACAATTTTTGTTGAGTTCATTTTCCAATGCGCGTGTGTATAGGAAAATTAACCTTACTGTACCGTACTGTTGGAATGTATGTTTGCATGACATAACCCCCTGTAGAGTATATGTATTTAAGGTTCACTTTACTTTACACATTCACATAGGAAAATGAACTCAACGAAAATTGTTCTGGTAGACTGCATATCGTCGCTGCCGGGACAAAACCTCCTATGTGAAATATTTTAGCTTAGAACCTTGGCCGGTAAGGTTCTGTCATCTAAGGTGCAATATTTTGTGACAATTGTCAAGGCATTCTCGCTCTTTATAATGTATGTGCTGCGGGTGAGTATATCTCCAATAATATTATCACATAGGAGGTTTTGTCCCGGCAACGACAATATACATGTATGGCCCGGAGGCGTGACCAGACTTAAGGAAAATATTCGACAGAAAGAGCAATTGTCAGATAAGCGGGATTATTTCCTAAGGGACAAAATTATGATGAAGACGACACATACACTCAGCCCTCGTGCCAGCGAAATTAACCAGTTATGGTTAAAATTCTCGACCCCTTCGGGAATCGAGCCCGGGACCCCTGTGAACAAAGGCCAGCACGCTAACCATTTAGCCATGGAGCCGGACGATTTATGTGTAGTTGCATTCTTTCGAGTCATAACTTCAAGGTAATACTAAAATTATTTGTTGAATTCAAAACAAATCTGAGGAGATCAATGAAATACTCTGTTAACCTAAATTTGACTTCATCCTTCGGAGGCAAAATTGTTCTAGAATCACAATATTCGTTCGGTTATATAACTTGGGAAGACGAAATATTGCGGGAACAGGATAGATTGGGTGTGTAATTCAGTATGAACAGCCTTAGAAAGTCAGAGCAATTAGGACAGAAGTTAGGCGGTAAATAAATCTTGAATATTACCAAATGCATGTAATCAAATACTTGGGTTATATCGTTAGGTGACCATCCAGATAAGTTAATTCCCAATAAATAATAACATAATAGACGTGAAGGTAAAATAAGTAAATTGAACGTTATTTATTTCATCGCGCCGGTCGAGGTTATCACGAACACCCAGAAGGGCAGTTCCTCATCTGTCTCCACCAGTATTATTTCGTTAATATGACTTCTAAATACTTGGAGTACCATATAGAGGATTTTTGTGTGTTCCATTGGCTATCAACTAATTAGTAACGATCGATAGAAGTCACTGGAGAGACAAACGTCGCACCAATAAAGGCGGTTTTAGGCGATTATAACGAAGCAGATATGATTGGCATTTTCATTGATGAATAATTTGTTGAACTTCGAGGACTATTTTTACTCTACCGGAATCGCACATTCGTTTCCTTCAAGCTAACAGATTGCTTTCCTCGGTGGCAGCTTCCTCACCCTGAGTTGGAGCTGTTACGCGTACGGTACAACCCAATGATACGCTATAGAAGATCTGTGGTTAAATGAAACTCAGCAGCTCACAGAGACCCGTTAAACTATTAGATACGTACAGGTACGTTCACTTAGGTCCATTCAGTCAATAACTGCTCGTTGTAATACAGCGACCGGGAGGGCTAAACGTAAACGTAGTATAGACTTGGATTGCAGTCAGTAAGCTAGCTACTATTAACGACATCACCCATGTGTATGCTAAAAAGAAGGCCAACATACTGCGGAGAAAGTTATTTCAGAGAAGTGCGAGTGTATGGTTAAATAACCTGAAAGATTAATATAGATTAATATAGATTAATATAGATTAATATAGCCTACACGGAGTATGACGAGTATGATTGCAAAAACTGAATATGTGGTTAAGGGCAAAGCTGTAGGAAGAAATACATTCCGACACGGATTTAGGAAACAAATAATAATAATAATGATAATAATAATAATAATAATAATAATAATAATAATAATAATAATAATAATAATAATAATAATAATAATAATAATATTTCGTTGACAACAAAGCAACCACGTTAATTCAACAAACATTGACAGACACAACCTTTAAAGTGAAATGCATAGATGAAATCTCTGAACCTTTTGAAATTAGAACAGGTGTTAGACAATGTGATAGGCTGTCCCCACTCCTGTTCAACCTAGTACTAGACAAGGTCATTAAAACTTGGCAGAAAGAAGTACCTGGAATCCATATGGGAACAAAAGTTAAACGGATAAAGATAAAATGCCTTGCTTTCGCTGACGACCTAGCAATAACTACCCGAACTCCTGAGGAAGCCAGACATGCCATCGAGAAGCTTCATGAGATTGCTGTCAAAACTAGCCTCCACATCTCTTACCAAAAAACATAGTACATGGACTCCAAGAACTCAAGCCTGGTGTCACTTGTGACCCAATATGGCAGCGTCACACAAGTAAAATAGTTTAAGTACTTAGGTTAAGTTATCGGGAGCACTGGCAACGAAAGAGAAGCCAAAAGAAACCGTGCTGAAAAATTACGTGAAGCCTATACACTTACTGAGCAAATGTCATGGGATAGCGGAGCACTGATGCGCAGGTGTGTTGTCTGCGCACCACACGCCCCCTGTGCCAGCGCCAGTTGTATAGGAGACCTTGTGAGCAGTAGCTGTGCATGTGACAGGTGTAACATGGAACGTCGTCGTGAGCTGACACCGTTCGAACGGGGTATGACGGATGGGAAGTGCGATTTCGGAAGCGGTGCGGGAATTCGGCTTCACACGATCAGCCATGTCCAGGGTGTATCGTGAATGGATGAATTCGGATGTCACCGTCCACAACAGACGAACGACCGGTCGTCCAGCCACCCTCGATGACCGTGACCGGCGACATCTGAGACGGATTTTCAATAGTCATAGACGGGCAACCGTGCAACAAATTACGGCTCAATTCAGCACAGGCCGTGCTAGACACGTCTCCCAGTGGACAGTTCGTAGGAACATGGGTTCTATGGGGTATGGGAGCCGGCGCCGCACACGGGTACCACTGTTAACCCAACGTCATCGGGCACAACGACGCGCATTTGTCGCCAGTCGCCAGGGATGGACACTGGAACAATGGCGTAACGTGGTATGGTCGGACGAATCACGATTTCAAGTGCACCATATCGATGGGAGACACCGTGTATGGCGCAGACCACATGAATCGATGGATCCCGCCTGCCTCGAAGGTGTGGTCCAGGGCGCTGGTGTCTCTGTTATGGTCTGGGCTGCATTTTCCTGGTATGGAATGGGCCCCCTAGTTGTTCTGGAAGAGACTTTGAATGGTACGCGGTATGTTGAGCTGCTTGAAGACCATCTCCACCCATTTTTGGCCTTCCAGCGCCCACACGGTTCTGCGGTGTTACAAGATAATAACGCGCCGCCACATCGCTCCCACGTCGCCCGGGAATGATTCCAGGAACATGCAGCGGAGGTCCAACGACTGCCATGGCCACCCAGGAGCCCCGATATGAACCCTATCGAGCATATCTAGGATGTCCTGGAATGCAGGCTCCGTGCCATGGATCTTGCACCCACGAACAGACTAGCATTAGCGGCCGCTCTGCAAACGATTTGGTGTCAGCTGCGCCCAGAGGACTGCCAGGGACTTGTCGACTCACTTCCACGGCGTCTCAACGCAGTTCGCAGGACCAGAGGAGGCCTCACACGCTATTAGGTAACTATCCCATGACATTTGCTAAGTCAGTGTACAATCACCTGGAACGTTTACAACAAGAAATCACTTACCACCAAGGCCAAACTCCGACATTATAACACTGTTTTTCTCCCAGAGACACTCTACGCAATTGAAACATCATCATTAAACATCAAACATTAGATACATTGAGAAAATGGAACGACAGATATTGAGGAAAATATTCGGACCCAAGTTTGAAGATGGCATTTGGATGCGAAAAAGCTCGGAGGAACTCTATGACTGAGAGATTCACTTCACTTGCAATCAAAAGTCGTATGAAATTCTACGGACATTTAGCACGAATGGATGACTCACGATTGACCAAGAAAATCTTTTTCGTTACCAATGGAACACGACAAACCAAAGTGCGCTGGCTAGTAGATACCTAAAAAGATCTCGCAGAAGTCGACATTGACCCACTGGAAACCACAAGGACTTCATATATACAAGGGATCAACATCCACAAGTTTGCGCACAAGAAACCGACGGCAAGAAATTTGAAAATCAAAAACGCGTGGAAACAAGAAAGACGACTGGCCCTTAGTGAAAAGATGAGGAAGTTTTGGGAAGATAAGAAGAACGAGAATATCAAGGATACCAATGCTAAATAATTGTTCTACGTGCTCCTTAGAGGGCCAAACGCGTGCATGTAATTTCAATAATAATAATAATAATAATAATAATAATAATAATAATAATAATAATAATAATAATAATAATAATAATAATAATAATAATAATAATAATAATGGCGTATGGCCTCCGAAGTGTCCTGGTACAGGTCTTTCGGGTTGACGCCGTATGGGCGTCCTGCAAGTCTGTGACGATTGAGCCCTATGCATGATGAATTCTAATTATGAAGACGGCACACACACACACACACACACACACACACACACACACACACACACACCCAGCCTATGAATCATTGGAATTAACTAATGACAGTTAAAATCGCAGACCCTACCGGGAATCGAACCCGGAACCCCCTGGGCCAAAGGTCAGCACGCTAACCATTTAGCCACGGAGACGGTCTGAAAAGCAAAATACTGTATAATTTTCTAGGAAAAAGGCAGCGCTAATATTTGGAAACTGTCTCAAAAATGGATACGTCTTGGCTGCTAGTTTTTAACATTCTAACTTTCTGGAAGCCCTATAGAAATAAAGAACTAATGCATCGTTTTCCCAACGACCCTGTATAATGCAAAATTTGTTTTCTATTTGATAGCTTCCCAAATAATTTGTATGGCAAATGTGTTTTGTTGTTTAATATAACTGACAACTTAGGTGAGTTCTTGTGATGTTTTATTGCAACACGTTTCTTCAGTAACTACGTAATTCGTGTTACTGGCGCTGCTCGTCACGGACACTCCGTAGGTATTACATGAGCCTGTGTACTGTACGCTTCACTCAGAGAGAGAGATACGTGTGAGAGCCGGCTCTGCAGGAACAACCCTGTTGGTCAATGTGTGTCTTGGGTGAGCAATTAAAGACAGTGCTAAATATAAGCTACCGAGCTCGATAGCTGCAGTCGCTTAAGCGCGGCCAGTATCCAGTATTCGGGAGATAATAGGTTCAAACCCCACTGTCGGCAGCCCTGAAAATGGTTTTCCGTGGTTTCCCATTTTCACACCAGGCAAATGCTGGGGCTGTATCATAATTAAGGTCACGGCCGCTTCCTTCTCACTCCTAGCCCTTGCCTGTCCCATCGTTGCCATGAGACCTATCTGGGTCGGTGCGACGTAAAGCAACTAGCAAAAAAGTAAAATAAATATAAGCTCTTTGATATCAAATTTAATTTTTCGTTGTTTACTTCTACTGAATCTTTCCAAGTTTTGTGACAAGTGCCGTCAACGTCAGTGGTGTAAAATCGTGTTGCATTCATTGTAAAGTCCTAACATTCAGCGAGTGAAATTAAATTTGTAACGTTTTTGATTACTTCCTTTCCTTTTATCAAGGCATTTCACAAATTTTGTAACCCGAACTGCAAAACATGAAAATGTAAACACGCCGCGAACAGCAATCAACCTTCACAACAAAACGAGGCCAGTCGTCATCGACGCAATGTAGTCACATAAGCGTGAAATGACCGTGATTTTTGGCGATGGAACCTAAAATGTAGTTTCACATTGAATTGGAGATCGAACTAGCCAGAATTACGTCCCCTCAAATAAAATGAGTCCAATTAATTGTTCCTGTTGAAACATGATACCTAAGACACATATCAGAAGTTTTCCACGTTGCACAATCGTGAAATAATGATAACCTTCAACAATTTCTCATCATAAGGTTTAGTGAATCAGAGGAACCCAAAATTGCCTAAGTTTTCTGGCATCTTGATGCAATGAGTTGAACCACGTCACAACTACTGCAGGACTTTCAGAGGTTTGCTGCACGCATTTATCAAAAAATGCCCTACGACATATTCGCCGTTTAGTCCAACAGATTGAACTGTTCTCTTATTGAATTCTCTTATTGAACAGTTGACGTACTTGAATACAATTTCAATACGCACTGCTAGTATTGCACTACGTTACTTACGAAATAGCTGTTCAGCTGTTAGATGACAGCGAGTCATCGAAGAGCACTAGCAAATTTCCAAATAAATCTGCATTTTCTATTAAGAACCAAGCATATAATTCTTCAATTTTAAACTAAAAGGAAGCATTTTCTAGAAAAGAAGTTGACCACTGCTTGATGAAATGTCTTGGTAATAAAGGTTGGTGCTAATGACCAAAGGTAAACAGGGCCTGTCATAAGCCCTGGCGGGCAGTGGGGAATACTCCTGAGGGAGACCGCTTCATGAAAATGCATGTATAGAGCTAGCGAGGTGATCAGCTGAGGGAGGGGGAGGGGTGAAGCTAACACTGATGGATGAGGTGGGGGCGGGTGGTCGCCTGAATATCCTCCATCAGTATTATACACGGTTAAAACATGTATGGTGAGAAACGGAATTCCATATCGGACAATGTAAAGAGCAACTCACCAAGTATTATTGCAGTTCGTCACGGGTTTCATTCTTTCTCGGAAATAAGAAGGGTCGGTGAGAAGAAGCAGCAGGTATCTGTTGATGGATTAGTGTATCGAGGTGAGCTCAAAGCTGTTGCCAAAAAAAAAAAAAAAAACATGAAAAGAAAGAAGTATCCTGGCGACTTTTCGGAAAGCAAACAACGTTACTCTAAATGTAATGTTATTATCCACGTAAGTTACGAGAACCCCATTTTTAGGTGAAATTCAAATCACAAGGAAACTTACACTTGTATTGAACCCGTGACTGACATTATAAAGGGTTCAGTATTGACTGACATGAGATGGAATGACTGAATAAATGCTTAATCACAGAGGGTAACGTCTACCGTTTACTAAAATATTCAGAGGAGACTGCTATTATGACCGCTTAATACCCTCATTGATGCTAAAGGTAGAGATACCAATATCGATGGCTTTCTTTAAAAACCTCGTAAGTCCGAATACTCTTCCTATCCATTATATTCCTTAAGACTGGTCACGCCTCCCGGTCTCATATTTATATGCAGTCCAAAGGAATAAATTTCGTTATGGTCATTTTCCTCTGCAAATTTGTAAAGGAAAATGAACCTTAAATACATTATACTGTAGGAGTGTGTAAATTTGCCATGCAATCAACATCCCTACAATACGGGGCGGTAAGGTCCATTTTCCTTTAGACATTAGCAAAGGAAAATGAACACAGCGAAAATTATTCTGATGGACTGCATACAAATATATGACCGGCAGGCGTAACCAGTCTTAAGGAATATAATGGGTAGGAAGAACATTTGGACATACGAGGTTTTAAAAGAAAGCCATCGATTTCTTACTATCACCATCAACATCAATCATCATAAACATCATCGTGGGCATTTATTCGCTGGCGGGTGTAATAATAGTCTTATGAGTGCATCAGTGCTGTCTCATTATGGGTCCTGAAATAACCGAAGAATTCTAGAATCGCAAACTCAACCACAATCTGGCAAATCAAATCTAACAAAGCTCCACGTTGTTGTAGAACCATGGGGTCATTTATTCTCGGAGTTTCTCGTTCTCTTCTGCGTTTTAAATGTAACTCGTGCCATCGTCACAAGCATCAACGGTCACTTGAAGTCCTTCTCAAGAAGTACATTTCCGCACTGAAAAGTCTAGGGCAGTCTTCGCAAGTCTCCACTGCTGCTGCGGGTTAGAATCACACGGTGCTACATATTGTCTATCGTGTAATACGGAGCGAGTTATACGGAGTGGCCATGACTAAATGTGGGTCTATTATCATCTACTTCCTATCAGATGGATGGCCAGGATGCGAAATTAGGTTTTACTGAGCAGGGTGTGCAAGGAGAACAAGGCTTCTCTAAGGCTAATAAGATCAAGAGGTTATCCTACTTTCAACATATCGTCGCTGCACCGGCTAAACCTCGTATCCCACAATGCCCTTACTATCCATTATTCTATTTAAGACTTGTCACGCCTCCCAGTCACATACAGTATGGATATGCAGTCCATTACAACAATTTTCGTTGTGTTCATTTTTGTATGCCAATGTGTAAAGGAAATTGAATCTTACTGTACCGCGCTGTAGGAATGTATGTTTGCATGACGTCTTTACGCACTCCTACAGTGTAATGCATTTAAGGTTCATTTTCGTTTACTCGTCGTCATAGGAAAGCGAACACTACGAAAATTGTTCTGATGGACTGAGTATCCATATGTGGCTAGGAGGCGTGACCATTCTTAAGGAGAATAACGGACAGGAAGCACACTGTGGGATACGAAGTTTTGCCTGTGCAACGACGATATCATAAGGTACCCGAAAATCCACAACTTCCCTAAAAATCATAATACAAATAAATACCGACGGGAAGTGAGGTTATGTTTGACCCCGAACGTCGTGGCTGGAGAACCTGACGACAAACGACCATCTCACTAATCTGCGCAGCAATGATAGTCAGAATGATCGCCAACGTTCCGTGACGGGTACGCTAATAGAAGAAAAAAGAAGATGGTTAATTATGAATAATATACAGAGTGTTCGGAAACAACGTGAATCGAGTATATGAGCGTTAAATGGCTTGGTCATGCTGATAAATAATTGGAAAAATAATTGGTTATATCGTTCCGTTGTCATTTTATCAGCTGCTGAAGTTAGCCAATAAGATCGCTTCGCGGGCTATTTCAGATGGGTTTGGAAGGCGGTGTTGCTAAATCTGCATGTGGCTTATAACCGGCTTGAGAGCGGCAGTAGAAGAAATAAACTTCTCCAGGGGAGGGACTTCAACAAGGATCTGCCTGCTGATAGGCTCGACCCCATAACAAGCACGTCACGGTGGCATTAGCTGAAACCCATGGAAGTGTTAGTGTTTGATGCTCATTTCTCGGCATGACTCCCAAACTCGACCAAGGTATGTGAAGACATAGCAACACCACCTCGCAAAGCCCATTTGAATTCACCCGTGAAGCGATCTGATTGGCTAACTTCATCGAGATATCGACATATTTTTTTCCAAATTACCTATCAGTATGACCAACGCTTTAGCGATCATATAATCGGTTCACGCTGTTTTCGACCATCCTGTATATGATATACAGAAGGAACCGAAATTTGCGTGCTCGGGCGTCGCAGCGCCACTCTCACATGCCAGCATTAAAAAAATGTCTCTCACAAAAGTTCGTCCTGGGAGTATATCCGGCAGAAAAAGGAAGTTAAAGAGTGGCAGTCTGGCAACACTGTAACCGCATGTAGGGTAACTATCTTTGTCAGCATATACTAGTCGTGCTGTACAGTTGGTGCAGTGGATAGAGTTTTGGGTTAGCATGCAGGAGGTGGAGGGGTCGATCCTGGGTTGAGGCGTATGTTTTCTATTTCGTAAATGTAGTCCAGGTGATATGGTACCTGGCATCTTAATCGTCAACTGCGATTGCAGCGGGTCTCTAGAAACCATTTGCACTTACACACTACGATTCTAGAAATGGACGAACAATCGTTTTCATTGGTCAGCTTTGAAAGACGCCCTTTGCACGTCGTGGACATGAATATATTCGCTGTTGACAATTAAGATGCCATATCACCTGGACTACATTTACGAAATAGAAAACATAAAACCCAGGATCGACCCCTCCACCTCCTGCATGCTAATCCGAAACTCTCCACTGCACCAACTGTACAGCACGACTAGTATGTGCTGACAGAGATAGTTACCCTACATGTGGTTACAGTGTTGCCAGACTGCCACTCTTCAACGTCCTTTTTCTGCCGGATATACTCGCTGGCATGTGAGGAGTCGCGCTGCGACGCCCGAGTGCGCGAATTTCGGTTCATCCTGTATATGATGCGATATATATGATCTTAACATACTTTGTATCTCTTACATTGGGAACCACTAGAAATTTCTGATTGAAATGAAATGACGTATGGCTTTTAGTGCCTGGAGTGCCGAAGGACAAGTTCGGCTCGCCAGGTGCAGGTCTTTTGATTTGACGCTCACAGCCGACCCGCGCGTGATGATGAGGATGAAATGATGATGAAGACGACACATACACCCAGCCCTAGTGCCAACGGAATTAACCAATTATAGTTAAAATTCCCGACCCTGCCGGGAATCGAACCTGGGACCCCTGTGGCCAAAGGCCAGCAAGCTAACCATTTAGCTATGGAGCCGGACAGTTTCTGATTAATCAAATAATACTGTAACAGCAAGATTTCAGTGGTGACATCTCTGTTGGAGGATATGCAAGGCAGCTTATATTATTGATGGACATTTTTAAACAAGGTGGCCAATGTACATACTCATGTGTCACACCTCTCCACATGGCTACTCTCCTCAACTAATGCCCCAGGCGTCACGCTCTAATTTGCAGGCTAATATTATGACCCCTCCCCTCATCCATCTTCTTCTCGTAATGTCCCCTCGAAAACATTTTTCCCTCCGAAAAAAATAATGAAGCTTATAAATCACAATACTTTGGGAGAACAGAAAGAGGGGTGGAGAGAATCGCATCTGCCATTTCTGCATTCTGTTTAAGCTATCGCTGGGCGGAACTAGAATAGCTGCGGGGCATTCGTGAAGGAGTATATCTAGGTTACTTTGAGCGAACGACTGGACGAGCTTCTCCGATTAAAGATTTATCTTTAAGGTTAAGATCACTGAAGTACACGTTTGAAATTTCTGATGCCAGATTATCCCTCGACTTTGGGTGAGGACGGCAAGGGAGGCGTTATTAGCTTAGTGGCTTAGCTCCTAGATTCCCACCCTGGTGGCCGAGGTTCGAATCACGGCTGATCCTGTGTTGAGATTTTCATCTGAAAGATCACGTGGCGTCAGGAAGGGAATCCGGTCCTAAACCCCCGGCCAAAACCAAAATGAGCCTGGAAGACTCCAGCGACCCCAGAAATAACTGGGAGAAGCTGAAGAATGTTTGGGTGAGGACGGTAATACTTTAACATTTTAGGACCTTTTAATTCGACAACGCTGTCTCATAGGTTTCCTGGTCGTGGATGAGCGACTAATGTAGGACAAAGTTCCGACTCTCAGACGACAGTTAAAGCCATTATCCCATGTCTTTTTTCTTCTTGTTATGATTATCATGCTTATTCTTCGCCACTTTCCACTACGCCCTGGTAGAGTTCCAGGTTCGAACTATGTCGCTCATATGGACTTTTCCTGTTTTACGGCTGGATACACTTCCCCATCCCAAGTTATGTGTGGCGGGATACATTCACCATTGCGTGCTTTTGTGTTTGTTGGCAGTGTGGTGTTAGGGAGAAATTATTCAGATGTGGCTAAAATCTCCTAAGTAGCTGGGAATCGAACCCGGGTTCCTCTGAACCGAAGATCTGGACGCTGACCAGTCAGCTAAGTAGATAACCACTGTTATACAATATGACGTTTTTAAAAATGTCATCATGATAATTATGTTTATAATAATAAAATGTTTGCACACGGTAGCTGAGGCCATAGGATTATTATTATTATTATTATTATTATTATTATTATTATTATTATTATTATTATTATTATTATTATTATTATTATTGTGTTTAGAATACAGTATTTAGTTACTACTACATCTTGTCCAATTGTCTGAAAATGAAGTTAATTCGTAACGACGAAACAATAATATTTCTTTTAAGAATAAATGGCGGCTGCCCAGCCAAGTTAATAGAGAAGTGCTCCATTCACCTGGTGGGACGTAAGTACGATTCACTGTAAAATAAAATCCACGGCCTGTTTCCAGTCATTCGACCGGGTCAGGAATGGAATGAATGAAGCCCCATCAAGCGACGAGGATAGGAATCGTGCCGGCTGCCGAAGCCTGTCGCACTCCTCTGGGGCGATGATTAATGAATGAAAGCTTAAATGATATTGAAGAGTGTTGCTGGAATGAAATATGACAGGGAAAACCGGAGTACCCGGAGAAAAACCTGTCCCGTCTCCGGTTTGTCCCACACAAATAGCACATGGAGTGACCGGGATTTGAACCACGGAACCCAGCAATGAGAGGCCGACGCACTGCCGCCTGAACCACGGGGGCTCATTCACTATAAAGAAGTTGATAAATTTAGAAACGAGATTTCCATTTCTTGAAGTACATGACCTCGAGGTTCACTTAACCTTCACTAAAATGAGGGTAATACATAGGGGTGAATGCTGACGAGCCTAGAGCTAACCACACTATCCCACTTCGTTTCGAGTTTGTGGATAACGAAGGCCTTCATATTCCATACTGACCCGCAGCACATGCATCACTTAGAACGAGAACTTGTTCATTTGCTCATGCAATACTGAATCTCTGGTGACAGAACCATTTTTGTCCGAGTTCTAAACTGAAATATTATCACATAGCGGTTTTTCTAGGCCCAACGACATTTTACTTTTTAAGGATGAAATAGCAAAATATTACTGTTATATTGTGAATATGGAACAATTAGAGATTGCTTTAATGGATGAACATATTATTGCTATTTCGAAACGACGGGTACGTGAGGATTGTTTTTAAGGATGAAAGAAGAGTAAGGTGTTACTGCTAATTCGCAAGATGAAATGTCATTGTGCTTTCTCGGCAGTTGAACTAGCAATGCATTCTCGACGAAGAAGAAATGATACTGCTTTCTTCAGCACTACTATATTCATGTCGTATATGCTAAGGACAAAGACAGATAAATGAAAGAAAAGAGCTTGATCTAGCTTAGGAGCCATCAATTCAGTGTACTGCCGTGTAGCCTGCACAGACTTGTCCTTCAAGCGGTGTAAGCTTATGTGTAGCAGGTAAACGGGGCAATGAATTAAGTGATAACAGTAGCGTCATGCCAGGCAGTCAACCACTGAATCGTTATAATTCCTGTATATCGTCGTTGAAGAAACGACACCTAGTATGCCACAACGCTCTTCCCATCCATTATTTTCCTTAAGACTGGTTATGCTTCCCAGAGAGATGGATATGCAGTCCTGCAGAACAATTGTCGTTGTGTTCATTTTCCTACGCTTACGTATAAAGGAAGATGAACCTTACAGTGCCGTATTGTAGGACTGAATATTTGAGCGACCAATTTACTCACTCCTACGGAAAATAATGGACAGAAATATGTTTGTCAGATACGAGATATTCTTTCTTTTTTTTTTTTTTTGCTAGGGGCTTTACGTCGCACCGACACAGATAGGTCTTATGGCGACGATTGGATAGGCCTAGGAGTTGGAAGGAAACGGCCGTGGCCTTAACTAAGGTACAGCCCCAGCATTTGCCTGGTGTGAAAATGGGAAACCACGGAAAACCATCTTCAGGACTGCCGTTAGTGGGATTCGAACCTACTATCTCCCGGATGCAAGCTCACAGCCGCGTGCCTCTACGCTCACGGCCAACTCGCCCGGTGATATTCTTTCTTAAGCAACGGTATGCGTTTATATATGCACTAGCTGATGTACCCGTGCTTCGCAGCGGAATTGTACATTGTGTACAGTGTACACGTTGTGAGCAAGATTTATTAAATTGCACAGCTCTTAACGTTACCCTAGAAACGCGACGGGGAAGTCACCAAACGTATTTTCTCATATGAAGACTGGGTTACGGAATATTCATTGTAATGGTAGACCCGCTTGCCTACCATCAGTCACAATCAGGTTGGGGAGTTTTCATTATAATGGCAGGACACTCACTCTCCACCTGCCTTTTTACATCCTCAGAAAGACTCTCTTAGAGGTTTTCCGAACTAAAATGTAAATAGGTTATTACAATGACGTCAGTAGGCATGGCGCGATTAAAAGCAATGCTTTCATATGAAATACTCGATCAAATGGAAAACTACACATTTTCTCACTTTTAACGAACAGTACTACGCTGCCGATCTTACAGTCCAAAGTTCCAAAACTGTACTGACCAAGCCGCAGACAGTCGTGATCCGCGAATAATCTTCGTCTTTTCTCGGGAGGGGTGCGGGGTGTCGAATAGTGGAGAGTCGCAGGCCAAAAACTATGTCCTTTTACTAATCTATTTCCTAAGAGTACCCGATGAGTCGGAAAATTTCAATTCACTACACTGGCGGCGGAAAAATCCATCTGACTCGGATTCAAAGTTTTCCTCAAAGTCAGAGGAGAAACTCCCTCTTCACTGCTAATTTGGAATAAAATGAATGCAAAATTTAATAAAAGTTAAGAGGAAGAACATTTTCTTCAGAAACGGCTCCATTTAGGATTTAATTTTGGATTATTTAGTGAATTGTGGTGCTATAATTTGGAATAGGCCTAAATCGTAATTGTAGACCAGGTCATACTACTACTACTACGTAAGCTTCTGCCTTAAGTGCGCACACTGCTCAATCAAAACAGCGCGTCAGAGTAGGAATCGAATAGCCGGAATACTATGATGAAGGTGTGTTACGTACCAGCAGTATCAGAAAATGTATGAGCCAGAGGAAGGGCTTGCTAAAGAAGAAAGTTTTCCAACTCCCCAGCTATTTCCCGCCAATATTCAGTCAGGTACGCTGCAGTAATCTCATCTATCGGAGTTGAATGGCAGCATAAGAGACAAAGAACATCACAACAATGGTCAATGCAATGTTATTGTTGATCAATGTTACGCGCTTTCGATATTGTAGGCCTTCACATTTCGTTTCCTTCCGACTCTGAAACACCAGTCATATCATTGTCGGTACGGTAAAACTGAATAAAACATAAATGTTTGGAAATTGTATTCTCTATAACTTTGGTTATGTAGTACTTTTCGATAGGATCAATATAATAATTTCGTGTGGCTATTTCTAGCCGAGTGCAGCCCTTGTAAGGCAGACCCTCCGATGAGGGTGGGCGGCATCTGCCATGTGTAGGTAACTGCGTGTTATTGTGGTGGAGGATAGTGTTATGTGTGGTGTGTGAGTTGCAGGAAAGTTGGGGACAGCACGAACACCCAGCCCCCTGGCCATTGGAATTAACCAATTAAGTTAAAATCCCCGACCCGGCCGGGAATCGAACCAGGGACCCTCTGAACCGAAGGCCAGTACGCTGACCATTCAGCCAACGAGTCTGACGATAGGACCAATAATATAGGTATTGAAAAATTACATTTTAGATGCCTTCCCCTAAACTAAAATTTCAACGGGGGTGAATAAAATTGTTTATAGCTTAGACTGTTGTTTCTTATTCGTCCACTCTATATACCGATTTTCATTAAATTCTGTTAACCCATTTTCTCGTGGCTCGGCATTGATATGGACTTACCATCAAAAATACAAATTCATGAATATCTGTGTTATCATAGTCGGTACGGTAAAAATGTATAAGGCATAATGCTATATAACTTTAGTTATGTGGTATTTGTCGATAGGACCACAAATAATACAAATATTTGATAATTCAATGTTAGGCCTTCCCCTAAACTACCATTTCACTCAGCGTGAATAAAATTATTTATAACTTAGATTGTAGAGGCTCATCCCCCAACTCTACATACCGATTTTCATTAAATTCTCTTCAGCCATTTTCTCGTGATGTGTATACAGACAGACAGACAGACAGACAGACAGACAGACAGACAGACAGACAGACAGACAGACAGACAGACAGACAGACAGACAGACATTACGGAAAAGTAAAAAGTGCATTTCCTTGTTACTGTGGACATGACCGATACAGAAATACCATTCATTTCAAATTCTGAGCAATGTACAGACAAAACTCTCATTTTATATATCGTCGTTGCCGGGACAAAACCTCCTATGTGGTAATACTTTTGGAGATATACTGACCCGCAGCACATACATTATGAAGAGCGAGAATGTCTTGACACTACGCACACAATATTGCACCTTAGATGACAGAACCTTACCGGCCAAAGTTCTAAGCTAACACATTTTACATAGGAGGTTTTGTCCCGGCAGCGACGATATATAGATGTAGGAGAAGGAAGTCTTCAAATATTCGACCTGGAGTATCGATCATCTCGGCAAACGAACTAAATTAGATCAAGTTAGAATGTATTTGAGGTAGAAAACGCATGTGACCTATTCTATACATTTTAGGATCACATAAATAACCTTGCGAGACTCACAATTTTATAACAGTCATGGAAAAGTGATTAGAGTCGAACTAGCGGCCTGCAGCAGACCACGGAGCGTGCTCGCCAGCTGAGGGGTGGGAGGGTTCATTAACGTATAGCTGATAAGCTCTGACGTCCGTCGAGCAAGCACGCGATCCCGGTAGGGCCAGTTTCATTCAGTCGACCAAACCCTCATTAATTAATAGCCTCAGTAAAAGTAACATGTGTAAATACAGAAACTATTGATTACATTTCATTTCTTGTTGAGTGTTCAGCCACAAGAATACATTCATGTGTCGAGTTCTATAATCCGTAGTAAAAGTGCTGAGTAAATGAGCAGCATTTGTAACGCTGCATCTTGGATACTTATCCGTAGGGACATAATATCAGTGAACAATGAAATACTAGGATATGTTTTCTTAACAATGAAATAATGACAGTTAGTATCCGTCCTTGATAGCACATTTCCTCAGAAAGAAATGTCATAGGGTCACCGAAGAGGTATCCGGATTTGCCGATATAGGTAGCAGTAGGACAATTGACATCACAGCCTACAAGGAATCAGTGTAGCATAGGAAAATGAACACAACGAAAATGTTATGATGGACTGCATATCAATATGTGGCTGGGAGGCGTGGCCACTCTTAAGGGAAATAATGGATGGGAAGAGCATTATTACATTCGCGGTTTTCGAATCGCAGCGACGATATCTAACTGAATTCACACTTTACTGTAGCTAAGTTGAAAAGCTTTCACAGGAAAAATAGAGAAATTGCAACGTCTGACCTCTGCTTCACCAACGCTTTCACAGTTATGTTAACAGAGTCTCCAACTTCTCAGAATCAATACCTGGCAAGAACGGTGTTGGAACCAGGGAATATTCGGGAGGCGTGAAGGAGGGGTATGAGAGGCCGATCAGCAGCCAACTGGCCATACTCCTAATATTATTTTGTTCTTTCTGTTTTGGAAAGTTATTACTCACGAAATCCATTACCTTTATATTTCATTTAACCACAAATTATTTCTAATGAAATAAAAACTAACCGAACACAAACAAAAATCACTTGCCACTATCAACATCACTTGGAATTCGTCGCTGTTCGGGCAAAAGGTCATATCTCTCAATGCTCTTCCTATCCATTATTTTCCTTCAGACTGGTCACGCCTCCCAGCCACATTTGGATGTTTCGTCCATCGGAACAATATTCGTTCTGTTTATTTTCCTATGTTTGTGTATAAAGGAAAATGAACCTTACCGTACCGCACTCTAGGAATGTATGTTTGCATGACTTATTTACGCAGTCCTACAGTATAATGTACTTAAGGTTCATTTTCCTTTACACCACAGCATACGAAAATGAACACAACGGAAATTGTTCTGATGGACTGCATATATCCACATGTGGCTGGGAGGTGTGACCAGTCTTAAGGATAATAATGGAAATGAAGAACATTGTGAGATATCGTCGTTGCCGGGACAAAACCTCCTATGTGATAATATTTTTGGAGATATACTGACCCGCAGCACATACATTATGAAGAGCGAGATTGCCTTGACAATATTCACACAATATTGCACCTTAGATGACAGAACCTTACCGGACAAAGTTCTAAGCTAAAATAGCTCACATAGGAGGTTTTGTCTCGGCAGCGACGATATGACCTTTTGCCCGAACATCGACGAATTATCAGCGCAAAAGAAGTGCTTAATACTTTTTTACAAGTAGCTTTACGTCGCATTGACATAGTTAAGTCTTATGGTGATTATGAGCGAGTAAAGGACTAGGAGAAGGAAGGAAGAGACCGTGGCCTTAATTAAGGTACAGCCCCATTATTTGCAAAAAATGGGAGACCACGGAAAACCATCTTCAGGGCTGTCGACAGTGGGGTTCGAACCCACTATTTCCCGAATGCAGGAAGCTCACACCTACGCGCTCCTAACTGCGCGGCTAACACACCCTGTGTCTAATACCTGGAGAATGGCTAAAATAATTCTAATACCACCCACAATATGCTTTTATGCCAATGTTTGGTCACATGAGACTTACTACTACTACTACTAGTACTACTACTAGTACTACTACTACTACTACTACTACTACTACTAATAATAATAATAATTTGCCTACCCCTGCGAGAACTCTCGCATGTGGAAATCTGCCTTCCCACTCCCACCCCCACTTGCTCCCCACATCCGTATGAAGGGTGAATTTATTTCTGACTTATTAAGCTTCTTTGCATACAATGTTTGATGTAGTATCATTGGTATCAAATACCATTAACCGTAACTACCCCGGTGTATTATGCACGCCTTATGCGTTAAAACAAACATGAGTCATTATTTCCAAAAGAACATCAAACCACACCAAACCAAGCAGCGGTCAAATATTCGTGGACACTTAATCAAAGGTCGGAAAATAAGGCGGACCACGGATTTTCACATCCCCCTCCCCAATTCCTCCCCTCTTAACCTATCTGGATAAGTTTTAAAGCACTCACTACCTTACCGTACTGCTGGTTACACTCAACACAACACGATAGACCATGTCCAGCTCGGTCGTACAACTGCTAGGACTTGATGAAAAACGTAAGTTTGTGCATACACGCATACACCCATAATATTGGTCACATTGGACGTTACAACTGGGACTGAACTATGACTTAAACGGCATCTAGATTGTCACAATTCCTCTCGGAGACCTTAAAAGTATGGACTTGAAATTAATATCTGGTTGCTAGGGGATCCTTGCCCCCACAGTCGTTTTTTTTTTACAGATAGTAAGTCGTATGTGTACCGAGTTTGGTTGAGAGCTATTCTGGAACATACATACTTTCATCCATAATCTCGATCATTTTGGAGATATTCTTTTCCGCCCCATCTTACCGCCGTGTCAATGGGGCTGATATTGGATTTATATCATATCTGGAGTGTGATTATTCACCTCAGCTACCCCAAGAACTATGCATTCTGCATTAATATAGGTCGTTTTCTGTTATTTTTATACTTTACCTCTATCCATCCCCGCTCGTAAGTAGTCCTATGAATGTCTTACACAACAATATATTTTTTCCAGATGGTAAGTCATATGTGTACCAATTTTGGTTGGCAGCTATGCCCAAATGTACATGCATAATCTCGCTGCTGTACAATCCTGGAGCTGGCGTTGCCATGGTTTCGGCAGTTCATTTCTTTATCAGATTCTTAGAGCAGGGGTAGTGTGGTGCCAATTTCTCCATAATGGTTTATCAAGTTATGTTCTTTGCGTCCAGGGACTTAAAATAAGCTTCATCCTTGTACGACAAAATCGATATTTCGCCTATATTAGCCTAGTATTTTTATATCTCACTTCGTCCCTTCGTCCCTCACTCGAATTGTTTTTAAAATAAAATACAGCCCATGTCCCTCTAGGATAATGTATAATTATGTACATCAGTAAAATAATTTTTAGAATCAATCCAGTAGTTTCTGAGATTACCCCCCAGATATAGGCCTACACAAACTCACAAAATTCGCACCCTCTCTTTAATATATTAGTATAGATGAATTGCATAAAATAAACGGCATCTAGATTGTCACAATTCCTCTCGGAGACCTTAAAAGTATGGACTTGAAATTAATATCTGGTTGCTAGGGGATCCTTGCCCCCACAGTCGTTTTTTTTTTACAGATAGTAAGTCGTATGTGTACCGAGTTTGGTTGAGAGCTATTCTGGAACATACATACTTTCATCCATAATCTCGATCATTTTGGAGATATTCTTTTCCGCCCCATCTTACCGCCGTGTCAATGGGGCTGATATTGGATTTATATCATATCTGGCTTTTCAAGAAATGCAAGATTTGCCTGTAATACTGAGACGATTTGGAAGATTTTGGTACAAACCGCACCATTTAACTCCCTCCAGATTAAGAGCTTGAGTTTTGTGAAACATACACATTAGCGTATTTATGTATATAGATTATATATATGTATGTATGTATGTATGTATGTATGTATGTATGTATGTATGTATGTATGTATGTATGTATGTATGTATGTATGTATGTTGGGTATTCAGCCCGAAGGCTGGTTTGATCCTCCACAGCTCCGCCAAAAGCTGTCATAAATAGCTTAGGCGTCACTGAAGAGGCGTACAGATTATTTATAATTAAATGAATTACATAAAATAAATATATTTCCATTGGCTTTTCAAGAAATGCAAGATTTTTCCTGTACGATTTAGATGATTTAGAAGATTTTGGTGCAAACCGCACCTTTTAACTCCTTTCTGTTTATGAGCTTGAGTTTTGTGAAACATACCGTTAGCGTTTAATAATAATAATAATAATAATAATAATAATAATAATAATAATAATAATAATAATAATAATAATCCACGAACCTACTACGGTGTCGTAGCAGGCGGAGAGGTGATACTCCGACGTGGCGCGTCCCAGGTGGCGGATAGGGGGGTCCTCACCGGCTTGCCGGCGGACTTGAGCGAAATAAAATAGCTCTCGCGGACCAAACACACAACATCAAGAAATCCACTAGTGTCTGTTCTGGTATCCAGCGACTAGTGGTCTGCGTCTGTTCACCTAGTTGGTGCGACAGTGAAATATGGCTTGATCTCAACAATCAAGATTGTAATTACCGTGATCTTTATTAAAGATCACCACAACCAACTTCAACTTGAACTAATCATGATGGAACAAAAGGAAAGAAATCCGCTACCCCAGGCCCCAGTCAACGAACTGGACTTTCCTGGTCATCGGATTCTGGGGGACCAGGAACATCATGAGGAGAAGAGTCGGAGCTTCTCAAAATCTCCTCGCAAACACTACATTGGCACTCTCAATGCAAACACTCTCTTCAAACTTGGAAAACTAAAACAACTTACAGACATGCTAGAAAAATTTCACATCAAAATTCTTGCCATTCAAGAGACGCGCTTTATAGATGAAAACCATTTCGACACAGAAAATTACAGGATTTACAAAGGAAAACCTGCTGTCAGAAGAGGCATACCATTATTGTTTGGTACGGGATTTGCAGTACACAAATCAGTCGTGGATAACATCATAGACTTCAATTCCATATCAGAACGTATCTCCACACTCTCCTTCAAATCAGGTAATAAAGCATACAAAATTATCAATGCACATGCACCTACAAATGACCATAACAGAAAGAACCCACAAGAAATTGAAGACTTCCGGGAAGACATGGAAGAAGTAACCAACAACGTACCAGAAAGACATGTGAAAATTTTAATGGGTGACTTCAATGCGCAATTAGGTAAGGAGAGAAAATACAGACAAATAACAGGCCCGTACTCGGCACACATTCGCACTAACAAAAATGGGGAACACCTCATAAAATATTGTCAAAATTTTAACCTCAAAATTATGTCAACGCAATTTCAAAAGCCAAGACGAAAACTTACAACATGGAAAGCACCTAACACAGTGTGGGGAGAATTCCAAATTGATCATGTGGCCTTTTCCAAGAAAAATATGCGGGAAATTTTAAATGTCAGAACGCGTAAAGGATTCTTCCAGTCTGATCATTATTTGCTACAAGTTAAGATTAGGCCAATCCCAAGACAGAAAAAGACAGCGCAAAACAAAATAGTAAAACCTGATCCGGATTACTTGAAGATAAACAGGGAAAAAAAATCGTTGAAGAAATTCATAGGCATTCAACAGACACTTGGACAGATCTTGCGAAGACAGTTCAGAAGGCAATGCGCTGGGGACAACCTCCTAGAAAACGAAAACATAGATGGTGGAATGTAAGTTATGATCAAGCCATTGAGAGAAGAAAACAAGCATGGGAGAAGTTCAGCAGTAACAGAACATCAGAAACATGGAAGGAATTTCACTTAGTTCAGAAACAATCATCGAAGGAAATCAGAAGAGAAAAACGAGCATACGACAATAACAGGCTAAAAGAAATTAAGGAAGATTTCAAGAGAAATAACACAAGAAATTTTTACAGAACTTTCAAAGAAAATATTAAAGGCTATCAACCTCCTAGCCTTTGCTTCCGAAGAACAGACGGGTCCCTGGAAACAAACACGAAAGAAAACTGTAAAATTCTCAAGCATTACTTTGATAAACTTCTTAATTACAAGAAACCCACAGAAAAACTAACATTCCAAAAAACTACATCCAACCCCGATTCTAATCCACCCACAATAGAAGAGAGAGAGAAAATCATAAAACAAATGAAAAATAACAGTGCAGCAGGAGAGGATAGTATTATCGCCGAGATATGGAATCTCCAAGATGAAAACATCACCAAAAAATCCATAAGATTATCACAGATATTTGGGTCACAAAGAAAGTGCCAGAGGAATGGAAATGTGCATTAATCCATCCATTACATAAAAAGGGTGATAAGTCAGATCAAAATAATTACAGAGGTATTTCGCTAGTACCAGTTGCTTACAAAATTTTCTCTAATGTGCTATTAAACAGGCTAGAACCACAAGCAGATCCACAAATAGGTGAATACCAGACAGGCTTCAGAAAAGGGAGATCATACATCGAACAGATCTGGAACTTGAGAACACTTTTGGAAGTCAGACAAACAAGAAACACTGTAGTTACCTTTGTGGACTTTAAAAAAGCGTACGACTCCATAGACAGACAGACGCTCTTTGACGTACTGGAAGAATATGGCATAGACAGAAAAATCAGAGCACTTATACAACAGACACTTACAGACACCACCTCCAAGGTCAAGTTCATTTTGAGAAATTTCGAAACCCTTCCAGATACACACAGGTGTCCGACAAGGAGACGGGCTCTCACCAATCTTGTTCAACATGGTGTTGGACGAAATTATCAAGCAGTGGGAGGAACAAGTTAAAGGAATACAGTTGGGAAGAACACGTGAAACGAAAACAATCATAAAAGGTCTGGGATTTGCAGATGACATAGCCATGTATGTATGTATGTTTAGTCCTCAGCCCGAAGGCTGGTTGGATCCTCAACAGTTCCACCATCAGCTGTCATAGATGGCCTAGGCATCACTGAAGAGGCGTACTAGGGAAATGAGGAGTGAGGTAGTTTCCCGTTGCTTTCCTCACCGAGCCAGAAGTTGCTATTACACATCAGTCTGCCAAGCCCACTGAAATGCATGCACCAACTGACCCTATGAGCAATATTTTCACACCATTCATAGCAGGGACTGGCTGCAGAAGGAATGGCATTACTAGCATTACTCATACCTCAGTCACTTTCATTTTGTCAAAGCTAAGGATAAAGCTGAGACAGATCAATGAAAATAACAAAATTGCTATAGCCCATACCAGAAGACATAGTGCACTGTAAACACTAGGTCCTGCCAGCAATGGCATGACATAGCCATACTTAGCAATAATACACAAGAGGCAAAGGAAGCACTGGAACGCTTGCATGAAATAGCTGCCAAAACACGTCTACAGATATCTTACGAGAAGACCCAATACATGGAACGACAGAACAACAGTGTGCATACCATGCATACTGTATATGGATCCGTAAAAAGAGTAGAAAAATTTAAATATTTAGGGGAATACATACAAATAGGAGGATCGAACAAGGCGTCTAACATAGAACGAACGGAAAACCCCCAGAAAGCATACACACTAACACGGTCACATTATAATAAGGAAAGCATATCAAGACAGGCCAAACTTAGACACTACAAAACAGTCGTATTACCAGAAGCATTGTATGCGTCAGAAACGACCACAATTGGAGCATCAGGCATCATAGAGACAGAAAAAATAGAACGTAAAATTCTCAGAAAAATATTTGGACCAATACACAGAGATGGCATATGGATGAAATGACCTACTCACAGACATGATCGGGAAACGCAGACTAACTTTTTATGGGCACATACAGAGAATGGACAGCAACAGACTTACAAAGAAAATCTTTGATGTAGTAAACAGTTCAAGCAAGAAAACAAATTGGTATCATGAAATAGAGGAAGACTTAAGGCAGGTGGGAATCAACAGGCAAATGATAGGAGACAGAAAAGAATTCAGAAACAAAATTAGGAATACAAAATTTATAGTAAATGAGAAGAAGAAGAAGAAGAAGAAGAAGACAGGAACATTATGGACAGAACAAAGGAAACAGGAGCACAGCCAAAGGATGAAGAGATTTTGGGAAGAGAAGAGGAAGAAGAGAAAGAAGTGAAAATTGTGTCATCATGAGATATTCGAGTTCAAACACTTGTAAAGGAAAATGAACCATACCGTACCGCACTCTAGGAATGTATGTTTGCATGACTTATTGTGCACTCCTACAGTATAATGTACTTAAGGTTCATTTTCCTTTAACCCTCGCATACGAAAATGATCACAACGAAAATTGTTCTGATGGACTGCATATCCATATATGGCTGAGAGGCGTGACCAGTCTTAAGGTAAATAATGGATAGGAAGAGCATTGCAAGGTATGAACTTCTGTCCGAAAACAGATGAATTTTCTGACAGCTATAGGCCTACCCTCTTTTTCCCTTACTTATTAGTATTACATACGATAATTCACTGAATGTATTTAGTAAAAAAAAAAACCGTGAAGTAACAGCTAGTTAGGACTTTGGCCTGCCAAGACGACGACTGCCCACCAAGATAGCTTGAAGATATTGGAGTGCTTCGTTGTCTTGATGACATCCTCAGCCACATTATTGATTTTCTTGATCGGGTCCGCAGCCTTTCTTATTAATAATTCCTCAGTTGATCTCAAGAATTTTAGTGAATCCTGATCCAGTACCAAAACACTTAGACCTGCCGAAAATCGAAGTCCGATTCTCAGGGTAAGAGACATACCTGATACCCTTATAAGTTACTTACTTTTAAAGAAAAATGAACATTAAACACATTATTCTGTAGGAGTGCATAAGTACGTCATTCAAACAACATTCTTACAGTATGGTAATGTTAATGTTCCTTTATACATTCATTTGACGGAGCAAATGTCTGTGCTGTTTGGGTCACGAAGCTATCAGCTTACATTCGTGTGATAGTGGGTTCAAATCCCACCGTCAGCAGCCCTGAAGATGCTTTTCCGTGATTTCCCATTTTAACACCAGGCGAATGATGGGTCTGTAATTTAATTAAGGGCACGGTCGCTTCCTTCCCACTCCTAGCCCTTTTCTATCCCATCGTCGCCGTAAGAGCTACTTCGTTGGCTTTCTTTTAAAACCTCGTATGTCTCAATGCTCGTCCTGCCCATTATATTCCTTAAGGCTGGTCACGCCTCTCAGCCACATACTGATATGCTGTCCATAAGAATAATTTTCGTTGTGTTCATTTTCCTATGCTGATCTGTGAAGGAAAATGAACCTTATCATACAGTATTGTAGGGATGGTGTTTGCATGGCGAATTTATGCACTCCTACAGTATAATG
The DNA here is from genome assembly GCF_040414725.1 of Anabrus simplex. Taxonomy (NCBI): domain Eukaryota; kingdom Metazoa; phylum Arthropoda; class Insecta; order Orthoptera; family Tettigoniidae; genus Anabrus; species Anabrus simplex. Next base: position 193,865,524 of record NC_090265.1, read on the forward strand.
TATTTAAGGTTCGTTTTCCTTTACATAATAGCAGAGGAAAATGAACATAATGAAATTATTCTGATGGACTGGATATAAACATGTGCCTGGCAGGCGTGACCAGTCTTAAGGAATATAATGGGTAGGAAGAGCATTGGGACATACGAGGTTTTAAAAGAAAACCGTCGACTTGTGTCTGTGCGACGTAAAGCAGACTAAAAAGAAAACCATTTCCAGATAGCCTAAAGCTTGGTTCACATTGTATCCGAAGTAGACGGTGGACTCGATTAGGTAACGAGTACCCCATTGTCTGTCAAACCGCGCACTTCCTCAAGTTCAGTACCAGTACAATGAAGCCGACTTCTCTGTCCTACTTGATAACTTGGTTACTACAGACATGTTAGTACGAAAAGGGATTAACTACGGAATTTTTAGGAGACACAAAAAGCAGTGTTACTTCGTAACCTATATTTTATTCTGATTAATAGTCTGCCGCACGTCTTGATTAATTAGTACTTTTCCTTCTCTCCTCGTGATTTGTCTTGGCGGATCCATTAGCGTTACCTTGCGTTGTACTTTGGCTCACAGGATATTCTTTCTCTTTCTCTGCATAAAAGAAGACCATCTTGTCAAATAATACACTTCTTTCCGTTTAGAACTGTTTCCTTTAATCTATGCACATTGTAGAGTAAGGATTTCCTCAAATACTTAGTCAGAAAATTATTATTATTATTATTATTATTATTATTATTATTATTATTATTATTATTATTATTATTATTTCCGGCTCCTTGGCTGAATCGTCAGCGCAGTACTCTTCGGTTCAGAGGGCCGCGGGTTCGATTTCCAGCCGGGTTGGAGATTTTAACCTTAAATGGTTAATTCCCTTGGCTCGGGGACTGGGGTGCTGTCCCCAATATCCCTACAACTCACACACCACACATAACACTATCCTCCACCACAATGAAACGCAGTTACCTACACATGGCAGATGCCGCCCACCCTCATCGGAGGGTCTGTCTTACATGGGCTGCATCCGGTTGGAAATTATTATTGTTATTGTCACTATTTCGAAACTTGCAACATCACACTGCAAGATAAACTATTGCCCATGTCTTGAAGAATGCAACGCCTATGAAGAGGTGCATGGCCTATCTGATAATGATAAAAATCGACGATAATTATCATCGTACTAGTGTTGGCTACTGAATGCATGATTCGAAGCAGTGTATCGATTCATTCAAGTGTCCGAGTGAATCGATTCACAGGAACGGCGAACTCACGGCACACGATTCAGCTTACTCCCACGGACAGTGCTGAGTGGCGCACTCACTGGACGTTGACGGGGAGCCGAGCTTCCGCTGCAGCGAGACAGTGAATCATGGCACATCGAAAGAATCATGAACGAGCGCGGCTCAGTGAGACACATGATACACACAGCTCCTTATCGGCTCAGTGGACACGCGGAGAGCCGAGCTTCCGCTGCAGCGAGACAGTGAATCATGGCACATCGAAAGAATCGTGAACGAGCGCGGCTCAGTGAGACACATGATACACACGGCTCCTTATCGGCTCACTGGACACGCGGAGAGCCGAGCTGCCGCTGCAACGAGACATACAGTGAGCCATGGCACACGGAAAGAATCGCGAACGAGCCGGCTCAGTGAGACACAAGATACGCACGGCTCCTTATCGGCTCACTGCAGCGAGACATACAGTGAGCCATGCTACACTGAAAGAATCGTATGCTATAATGGACTCTCGAGCTCAGCTCATTTGAAAATAATACCCATTTGCATTCACTGTCCTCTTCTTACAGGGAGGTTTAAATAATAGATGGATTTATTTGCAGTGTTAGAAAGGTAGTCGCAACATAATTCTGAAGTAGCTAGTAAGTAGGTAGGCTATTAGGTTATACTATTTATTAGTTTAATGAATCTTAGTATTGTAACTTTGTTGACATTTGACAATTAAACTCGACTCTAGCCTGCCCTATGACTATGAGTCATGCTCATCACCACTCAAAAGTACCTGTTTTACATTGGGAAGAACGGCTCAGTATTTTCTCAGTTCATATGTCACATCGTTGCACAAGACTTCAATCATATGTGGACAGACGCAATAACAGTATGTTGAATCAGAAAACCAGCGGACTACTGTACATCTCGGGTAGCCTATACAAAATATGACGATTTAAAAAATCTCAGCTGATAGAAAAATACATATTTTCAAAAATGACTGAGCGAGTTGTCGTGCGATTAATATCGCGTGGCTATGCGCTTGCATTCGGGGGATGGTGGGTTCGAATCCCACCGTCGGCAGCCGTTAAGATGGTTTTCCGTAGTTTACCCATTTTCACACCAGGAAATGCTGGGACTGTACCTTAATTCAGGCCATGGCTGCTACCTTCCTAATCCTAACCTTTCCCACCCTGCGTCGCTGGAAACCTTCGATGTATTAGAGCAGGGCCATCCAAACAGCGCTCCCAGAGCGCTAGCGCTCTGGCCGCGCTCCAAGCCAGTGCTCCGAGCGCTTTGGGGAAGGTAGTGGTGGGAGAAGCTTGGCTGGTTGAGAGAGCGGTCTGCCCGCCGCGCCGAAGAGAGCAGTCGATCCATCAGTCGTAGTCTAGTCTACAGTGACTCTATACATATAGTGTCACTGTATTCTAGTCTAATGTGCTTTGTTGACATCGTGTAACTAAATAACTAAATCAGTTTCGCAGTTGTCATGACTGAACATCATACAAAAAAGGAGTGGTGACGCAGCAGCCTTTAAAGCAGGATGGAAAATTTCATTTTTCTGTACAGCTTATAAGGGCGTGCCAAATTTTTAGTGTGCCACCGAGATTTATTGTGTTAAAAAAGCACAACTTGGAACGGCACTACAGTGCCAACCACGGGGATGATTATGGTGATTTGACAGACGCCAGTCGCCAATCGAAGTTGGAAGAATTGAAAGAAAATTTCAAGCAGCATTGTTTTGTAAATATTATTGTTTTAATTTTTAAATGTTTGTTTATAAACGGGAAAGAAGAAATGATTGAATTATCTGAAGAATACTAAAATTGTGACTTGCCGTAGTTTTGTCTGACAGATGATTGAGGAGAGTGAGATTGGTGGACCCATTTTACGAACAAGCTACAAATGTTCGCCGCGAATTGCCAAAGCTGGGAAGCCCTTCACGGAAGGGAATGTAATCAAGGAGTGCCTAATAGATGCAGCGGCATGTATTTGTCCTATGGAGCTAGTTGAGAAATTTGATAAAATCTCTCTTCTCCTCAAACTGTGGCTCGCAGAATAGACGATATGGCCGTTGATATGGAACAGCAATTAATGGCGAAGGCAGCAAATTTTGTATCCTTTTCCATCGCCCTCGACGAATCAACCGACATTGCGGACAAAGCTCAGCTCGTTATTTTCATTCGAGGGGTAGATGACGATCTTCGGGTCACCGAGGATTTCCCAGATTGGTATCTCTCGAACACACCACTACCGGTTTCGATATTTTCCAAGCAGTGGAGGGTGTTTTTGAGTCAATGGAATTAAAATGGGATAGGTTGACGAGGGTAACGACGGATGGAGCTCCTGCTTTACGTGGTCTACGCACGGGGTTCCTCGGCTATGTAAAATTAAACATGGCTGAGAGCGGTAGTACCCTAATGGTGGCGATCCAGTGCTTTATACACCAGGAGGCAATCTGTGCAAAAGTCGCCAAGCTTAAAGACATAATGGGAACAGTTGTGCGAATGGTAAATTTTCTTCGCTCCCATGAACTCACGCACCGTCAATTCAAAGAGCACCGGGCGAGTTGTCCGTGCGGTTAGGGGCGCGCAGCTGTGAGCTCGCAATCGCGAGACAATGGGTTCGAACCCCACTGTCGGCAGGCCTGAAGATGGTTTTTGTGGTTTCCCCATTTTCACACCAGGCAAATGCCGGGGTTGTACCTTAATTAAGGCCACGACCGCTTCCTTCCCATTCCCGGGCCTTTCTTGTCCCATCGTCGCCATAAGACCTATCTGTGTCGGCGCGACGTAAAGCAAGTAGCAAGAGAAAAAAAATCAGAGTTCTTGGATGACATCGAACCGGAGTATCCGGATATCCCGCACCATGCAGAAGTAAGATGGCTGAGCAACGCGAAGTGCCTCATCGAGTTTTTTGCTTGCGGAATGCAATAGATACCTGTTATGACATGAAAGGGTGGCTCGAAGTTCTTTTGCGCGATCTTAAGTGGGTGGCGGACTTGGCCTCTTGAAGTGACTTTACTGCCCATCTCAATACTTTGAACATTTCGCTTCAGGGCGAAAAGCACATTGTCTCCGATTCGGTGGAAAAAATTTAAGCGTTCGAAAGAAAATTGATTTTATGGGAAAACCAGTTGCGTGCAAGGAACACAGGACATTTTTCATTGCTTGAAACAGTGAAATACGGTGTCGATTTGGATGAGTATTTGCAGGTAATTCGCCAACTACAAGAAGAGTTTAAAAATAGATTTTCAGAATACAGAACTCCAAGCGGTGTTAGATGTATTTCTTCGACCATTTTCTCTTAGTGCAGACAGTGCTCCACAGCTATTTCAATTAGAGTTGCTTAAACTGCAGTGCAATGTTCGTCTTAAAGACAGCTTTCTAATGTCATGAAGTTTAGAAGAATTTTGCAGCGACTTTCCGCAAGATGTATAAACATGCATGTAAAGTTCTGTCAATGATCGGCTCAACGTTCATTTGTGAGTGTTTCTTTTCGGTTCTTAAGTTTACCAAAAGTAAACATCGTGCAACGAAAAGCGATAGAAACTTGCGCAATTGTTTAAGAATAGCTGTGTCCAGAAATATTGTAGGCCTACTCAATTTGGAGATGATTGTTTGCTCCAAAAGTAAAAGCTCGTGAAAACGACTGACCAAAAGTCACGTTGTTGAATTTTCCTCTCAGATATGTTCAAATTTCAGTTTTGAATAAATCACATTAATGTATTCTTTACTTAGCACTTGATTTCGTTTCCTGCATATTCCGTACATCGGAGTACCTTTCGATTTGTAGATGCGGTATATTTTTACGGCAAAATAGCCCTATCAATATGATGTCAACAAACCCACAAAAGCCGTCGGACGCACGGCTGTACGTACGTATCTGGTCAGCGCGGTCCGAACATCGTCTGTCTCAGGTCTCCTCGCTGCCACACTGTAGTGGTGGTAGGGGAAGGAGCGCTAGTCTGACTGCCCAGTGCTCCCCGAGCGCGGGCGCGCTCTCGGAGCGCAATGGCTGGATGGCCCTGTATTAGAGTAACTAGCATTTTTTCTAAGACAGGAGTTCATAGTATGAAGACCAGATGGCAGCTGCGAGCACTGAATGCTGTTGCTGCTGTCTTACCAGCACATACTACACAGATGCAGTAGGAGCGGTGACCAATGAGCCGTGAATTGGATCACTGAATCGATTCAGTAACGTGAAAGGAATCAAATGAATCGATTCAGTAAAACGAAACGAATGTCCCATCACTACATCGTACACAAACTCTCCTATTGATACATCATCTCTCTCTCTCTCTCTCTCTCTTCTGCGTCGCTCGCACACAGTCAGATATTATGACAACGAAGGCATAGAACATAGGTAGGAATAGGAAGAAAGTTACCGTGGCCTTAATTATGGTACAACTCTAGTATTTTTCTGGTGTGAAAACAAGAAACTACGGAAAATCAATATTGTTATTGGCTTTACGTCCCACTAACTACTTTTACGGTCTGGTGCTACGGAAAATCATATACAGAGCGTCCGACAATGGGATACGAATCCACCGACTCTCCTAATACAAGCTTATATCTACGTGCCTTAAAACACTTAGCCAACTCGCTTGTCGATTCATCCTTGATACAACCATCAAGTCAGAAATTCACGAAAGCTAGCCGGAGGAAGTCAATGTCGCCAGGTAGCGCATCAACTAACTATTGATTTCTTTCGAGAAAAGTGCCATCGCAAACCAATGACTGATCTTTTTGGTGAATAGTTTTGGTCTATTTAAATCCCTTTTATACATACTTGCCACGAAAGTGCTCAAAGATTCTATCTGAACATTTTGGGACCATGCTGAAGGGCCTTAGGTTGAATTCGGTAATATTCTTAGTAAAATTACTAAATACAAATAGATGTGAATTTACATAGTAATTAACTGCATGTTTTAGGTGCTCGTGGGAACCTGGATAAGGATAGATAATAAATCCTATTTCAGCACCAAATTCGGGCAAGCTGATGTCTTTTGAATTCCGTATTAATTGCTAATAGAAAGAACATTGGAAAGTTAATTATATATATTATCATCATCGTTATTATTATTTTTTGTTGTTGTTAACGTATTTACTGTCTGTCTGTCTGTCTGTCTGTCTGTCTGTCTGTCTGTCTGTCTGTCTGTCTGTCTGTCTGTCTGTCTGTCTGTCTGTCTACTCCCTTCGTCCCGTTTCCTGATACAGGGTCGGGGATGAGGTGTGATGAAATTATATGGCATGTTTTTACAGCCCGATGTTCTTCATGACGGCAACGTCAGTTGAGAAGCTAATGAAGATGGAATGAATGATGGTAAATGATACTGGGTAAGGAGGTGGAAGGAATTAGTTTTGCCAGGAAGTGAAAATGGGAAACCACAGAATACCATTCTCACGACACCCGACGGTGGAGTTCGAATCCACTCGTCTCCCGAATGCAGAGCTTGGCTCCGTAACCACAGCGCGTTAATACGCTCGTACACTCCGATCGATGATTATTATTTATTTATTTATTTATTTATTTATTTATTTATTTATTTATTTATTAATTTATTTATTTATTTATTTTTGCGACACACATACACAGACCTCCTCTGGCTCTCTCTTCAACTTTCGACCCTACTTGCAGTGGTTATTGTCTTCCACATTCCGGGAGTTTACTTTGTTGATCTTGCTTTCTAAGTCTCATGCTGGATTCCTGGAATGTGTAAAAAATTCGTCGTATAAAAAGTATGACAATTGCATTAAGAATCATAAACACACACCGACCTTCACATTCAAGCTAGTTAACAGACTAGCTATGAGAACCATGTGTTTATTCTGACAGAAATATATCTCGTCTGAGTTCTTTCATAACGCAAAGCAATTCCCCTCTTCATTTGGGATGGGCTGATTACATCAATATTTGGCCCCTTGAAGCAACAATTTTCGTTATCTCGATTTGACAGGTGTGATGTGTTGACCACGGGGTCCTTAACTGAGACTGAAAAAGGAAATTCGGGCAGTAAAAATAAGCTAAGGGGTGGAACTGTACAGTTTATTAATCGCAGAGTTTTCAAGAACTGAAGTTTGTTTATTTATGTATGTTTCTAGTTTATTTTTAATACACTTCAGTATGTCTATTTATATTAGTGTCCTTTGAAGAAACAGAGGTGTGGATTTCATGCCCTTGACCTCCATTTGCCACCACCATACAATAAGTATGATTCTTTACTAGAGTTCGGACAAATCGTGTCTTGAAAATAGCCGTATAATATCGATGGACTAGTTCTAATACCACGTATCTAACAATGCTCTTCCTACCCATTACTTTTCTTAAGACTGGTCACGCCTCTCAGCCACATATGGATGTGCAGTCCATCAGAACAATTTTCGTTGTGTTCATTTTCCTACGCTTATGTGTAAAGGAATATAATTGGTAGTAAGAGCATTTTCAGAAACATCGTATTAGAACTAGGCCGTCGATATACAAATATTAATAACAAAATAGCGTAGTGATAAGATTGATACAAAATGCTGCAGAAAATTAAATGTTGTTAGACTGAGAGAAGATCTCTGTTAAATTAGAAAGGAAAACAGAGGATTTTTAAAATAATGCAAGACCTAAACATATAAAAGACAATGGTGAATCGCCCACTCATCAGTGCTCAGCCCGAACTGTTGTACTTAGAATCGTACATTTAGAGGACGTACTTATTTCATAACGAAGGCAATGGATAAGAAAAGATTGATAGAAATACAGACCACAAAGGGATGAAAAATGTACATGTTGTTTTGTATTGAATGCCCAAAATTGACATTCTTCACTCACTTTGTGGTCTGTTTTTTAAAGGATAGCCTAGCCTGTTGCTATTTCAAGATGGATGCAGTATTTTGGCATCTGTCTCTTACCATTGATAAGATCAAAATGTGTCTGTCACCGAAGTCTCAGTTCTATTTATGGCTGTGACAGTATTGACTAGTACTTCTGAATGTTATAAAAGATGCTGCTCATAGGACCGGTCTTATGGCCCAGTCAGGGAAGCAACGGGAAACGTCTTCACGCCTCATCTTGCCTAGTACGTCTAATTGTAGCACCACCATCGGTTTTTACAGTTTACCTACAAATGCAGACAGACAGACAGACAGACAGACAGACAGACAGACAGACAGACAGACAGGCAGACAGACAGACAGACAGACAGACAGACAGACAGACAGACAGACAGAGAATACGCATATGTCAGAAGTCACTAAATTTTGATAACGTTAGGCGAACTCCTTGTTAAAAATAAAATGAGAACGTGTTTATGTGCTTTTCAATATTCACCCTTCATCGTGGCAAAAAAGGACTGATATAACTTATGGCGCTGATTCCTCTACATTTTGAGTAGAATTGAGTTCAGTTCATTGTTTTAGAACAAAGGGAAGTAAATAAAAAATGTCTAAACAAATACTGCATATCGATGGCTTACTTTTAAAACCTCGTATGCCCCAACGTTCTTCCTACCCATTATATACCTTAAGGCTGATCACGCCACCCAGCCACATGTGGATATACAGTCCATCAGAACATTATTTTCGTTGTGTTCATTTTCCTATGCGGGTGTGTAAAGGAAAATGGACCTTACCATACCGTGTTGTATGGATGTAGTTTGCATGACGTATTTACTCTCTCCTACAGTATAATGCATTTAAGGTGACGCCGTGCGAGTTGTTAGTGCTAAATTAAATAGAATAAAATGTGCTTACAGGCAAGATAATTAAAAACGCTACGGAACAAGTTGCTGCGTGGTTTGAGTCACGTAGCTATCAGCTTGCATTCGGGAGATAGTGGGTTTGAGTCCCACTGTCTATACCTCTGAAGTTTTTCTGTGGTTTCCCCCAGGCAAAAGCTGGGGCTGTACCTTAGTCAAGACCACGTCGCTTCCTTCCCACTCCTATCGGTTTCCTATTCCATTTTCGCCATAAGACCTACTGTACTGTATCTATGTCGGTGCGACGTAGAGCAGATTGTAAAAAAAATAGAATAAGAATAAAAATGAAATATTTTCCTTTCTTATTGCAGGGGATTTATCTTTGAAAATCCGTTGCTCAGGTGTCCTATTTTAGTCTCATGGAAATATGTGTAATTATGTCATACAGGGCAATACAGCTCCTCTTTGGTTTATATTATCATTAAATTAATAACAATACACCACCATAATTCATTTCAGAACAAATAAGGGGGTTCATTTTCCCATTTCATCGTATGTCAACCAGATTTTACCTTTAATCTCTTCATAGGTCCAGTGGCAATACTATGTTGCATATACAGTGCTCTAAGGACCCAGAGCTGCCAGTGATGACTGTTTCCCCTGTGCATGGCCAGAAGATATCACGCGGCCAGCTTGACGGTTTTCTCAGTCATAGTGATTGGTTTTCTTGACCGGATCCGTTGCTGCCCATATCTAACAGTATCTCCGTTCACCTCACGAGAATGCGTGAAGCGCGTTCTTGTCCTCAGTTGAAGATTAAAATCCTTGGACTAGACGGTGATCGAATAAGGAGTGTTATGTTAAGAGATAAGCTCAGTACCTCCTACTGCCGAAGTCTAGTACAAAGATAAAGTATGTTAATCGGGCTGTGGCGAAACCGCAACATAGCTAGCAACCCAGAATAAAATATTTTCTTTCAGAACCAAAATCAGCCACAGAATGCTAAGAAAAAGCATGTATGTACTTTGAAAACTGTCTTATGCCATGTAAAGGAAGCTGTGATACAGGCTAACCTGGTTAGACCCAGATACTGGGGCTTCCATATGTGCTTTCGGTAGTCATAAATGAACAAGAAATATTGGAATCTTTACCAAAAAGGCCAAGATTAAAACCAAGTAAAACATAACATTAAATAAATTTACATTTTTTAATAAACTTAAATCCAAATTACCGTAAATTAAGAATGCATGTAGCCGGGGAGCTTCAATCAAGAATACTGAGGTGTTAATATTCTTACACTGTGTAGCACTTTGGACATATTAATGATGCGAAGCGAATAAATAGTTCTTAGTCTGCAATTGTATACGTGTTTTTGAGTGAATACCTGTGAAGTAAAATTACGCACAATTGCCTTGGAGAGGTTTCCTTATGCTAACAGTTACTTCCCTTCATACCTGTTCAATTATTAATGAAGTGTAAGAGATTTCGTCTTGTAATTGGCGCTTTGGCCACCAGTTTGCACGGGAAGGAAGGAAGGCCAGCCAGGAGCCCACACGCTACTTCACAACTTTCAATTAAAGCGTTTTAAAATCTCCTTGCATGTCTAGGGGCCATCCATATCCCCGTCAACACTCCACTTAGTGTGTACGCACTGACCGGGCCCTCCCATGGGCTTATAATTACCAACTACCAGGCTGTGTACGACAAAACAGTCGTACTCGATGTGATTCGGAGATGGAAAAGATTTTTTATGTCCCCGATCACAAAACATCTCCACATCTGTATAAGCCGCGCTGGCAGTTCCGTATCTGCTGAAATTAGTAACATATCAAATATATTAAGCTCATAGAAGCAATGCCGGAATTTTATACTCAACAATATAATTACTACGAGTGGAACAGATAATCAATTATAATACTTCATCAGTAAATTAACACAGAATGGTTACTTAAAGTAATTAGTAATGAGTAATTAGTAATAAGATTTATATTAAATTTTTATCTAGCGTAAAAGATGTTAGTCATATTTTAAATGCTGATGAAGTATTGTCGGACAGAACAGCAGACCTGAATCCAACCGTGTAAGAAGAACATCAAATAAATAAATAAATAAATAAATAAATAAATAAATAAATAAATAAATAAATAAATAAATAAATATGATAAAACTGTAAGTGTGAGTGTGAGTGAATATTTGTCTGAGGGTTTATTCCGTTGTAACTCGGTAACGCCTGATGTATCAATGAAAAGTATTGTTCGTTTAAGTGTATTCTTGACGGAAATACTAGGCTATATACTAAAAATTCCGCCTGTGGCCATTTATTGATGTATGCAGTACTTTTGCATCTGCCTTCTGCCACGGGCCGGAGCAAAATGAAGTTTCTACCGAAGTCTCGGTCTTATTGATAGCTGTAGCAGTAGGGAAGCTGCTGATGTATGGACACTTCTGAGTAATATCATTCGGATCACAACTAGTGCGCCTCCATGTTATGAAAGATGCTATTCATAGAGCCGGTCTTTTGGCCCAGTGAAGAAAACAGTGGCAAACTACCTCACTCCTTATCTTGCATAGTATGCCTCGTTTTGTGCCAACATCGGCTTTTGTGGTTTCACGTATAACCCCCTAACCTCTGGTGGTATTAGGATTCAACCAGCCTGCGGGCTGATGACCTAATAGACCTACTACAACCATAACTCAAACGAGGCAACGAAGCAAACCGGTACAGAACTCTTGATTTGAAATTTAATATTTTTAGTATTTCCAAATTATAGTAGAGAAATAAAAACTAATTAAAAATAGTTCTTAGATCTTAACTAGATCTACTGAAAGTATTTTGCCTATCTCCAATAGAGAGCTGAAAATAAACGCGTTTATGGTTCCTTCTTGACCTTTTACAGAACAGTAAAATGTTCGCAAAATCATTGCAAAAACCTGAGGCATTTCATCAGAATAACCTACCCGATAGGCGAGTAATAAAAAGCGTTTCACAGGAAGTGTTTTGAAGTTAAGAGTTTTCGAGATGTCTCCTCCGAAGGCGACACGGTTGGGTGACGTTGTGTTCATTCGACGAAACAGCTGGTCATGTTCGAAGGCTATATCCTCACTCTCAATACAGTACTACTGTACGCAGCCTCCGTGTTCGGTATATACATATAGCCCAAAATATTCCTCATTTGTGATTTTTACTACATCTCGATATATGCTTCGCTAATGCTTTATTTCAATATAAAAGTCCGGCTCCATGGCTAATGGCTAGAGTGCTGGCCTTTGGTCACAGAGGTCCCGGCAGGGCCCGGAGTTTTAACCATAATTGGTTAATTTCGCTGGCACGGGACTGGGTGTGTGTGTCGTCTTCATCATCATTTCAACCTCATCAAGACACGCAGATCGCCTACGGGAGTCAAATCGAAAGACCTGCACCTGGCGAGTCGAACTTGTCCTCGGACACTCCCGGCACTAAAAGCCATACGCCATTTCATTTTTTCAACATAAAAATTAATTTTAAAATTCTGTTCTGCTTGGATGATACGGTCTGATTAATACGTCAGTGGATGCTAGTGTGTGTATGCGTGTGAGCGTGACAGGAGGAGGCTGAAAGTAACAAGCATATTTTTGGAATTATTTGTTTTTATTATTTCGAGAATTTTATCAGTTAATGAACTTTAAATGAAAATGAACTTTAAATATAGTACACTGTAGGAGTGCGTAAATATGTCACGCCAACACTAATTCCTACAGTACGGTACGGTAAGGTTCATTTTACTCTACATGTCCGCATTGGAAAATGAGAACAACGAAAACTGTTCTGATGGACTGCATATCCTCATATGGCTGGGAGGCGTGACCAGTCTTAAGGAACATAATGGATAGGAAGAGCATTGTCACATAGGCCTACGAGGTTTTATTTCTTTAACGACGAAATGACAGAGTAGAAGAAGCTGAATCTAATTTGCTTACTCGTCGAATTTCTGAGTAGCGCCATACATCAGATGACCAAAGTAAAATGAGTTGAAATTGAACACATTAATTACAATGTTCTGAAAATAGATCTATGGACAGGAATGGTTTAAGGTTGCTACAATCTTCCAGTTTGAGAAGTGTAATTGCCAACTCATTGTAAGAGTTTTCTGTTTACTTAGGCGTCTTTGTTATACTGTAATCCAATCAACATTTCGTTCTAAACCGTACGAAGAGATCTTCGTAGTCACTGCTCCTGTGCTATGACGAGTTCGCTTGGTTGTGACGTAAGTTTGGCCCGCAAAGCTGCCCGCATTTGTCAAGCCGGCCCGACCACACTGGGCTGGTCTCAAACAGTACAAGCTGCGCAGCTCTCCTGGTCTAGAATACACTTATCACGAGAGTGCTAGAGAACCAAAATTGAATGGTTCGCTTACAAGCCACGGGAACTTGCAGCAACTATTCTAAGGATGGATTTTTTCAACCAGCACTTATACTTCTAATCGTTCCTTCACTCCTGAGATACGTGATCACTGTAGACATTTCTCTGTAAAGAACTCCATGGTTCATATCCTCACCATCTGAGTAACCATCTGTTGATAGACTGAAATCACTCCCTGTCTAAAACATGGCTACCTCCACAGTGAAACAGTAGGATTCTTTATAGTGACCCAGGATAGAGTCATAAGTAGGCCTACTCATAACTGTATAATTTAAAGAAGTGAACAACAGATGCAGGAGATATGGAGAAGCAGCTGAGGTGGTGGGCAATAATAATTGTGGACGCATGTAATAATAATAATAATACAGATAAAGAATATACTCATCAGCTTGATGAGAATGAAAATTGCGGGCTATCAAGTCAAGATTTGTGGATGAAAAAATCCCACATTATACGTACAGACCATGTGTTGTGCTCGAATACGAAAGGTTCAAGCTATACTGGAATCATCTCTGTGGACAGACATGATCATAACGTCGCTTCACCGGTAAAACGTTGTATTCCACAATACTCTTCCTATCCATTATTCTCCTTAAGATTGGTCACGCCTCCCAGCCACATATGGATACGCAGTCCATCAGAACAATGTCCGTTGTGTTCGTTTTCCTATGTCGACGATTAAACGAAAATGAACCTTACATGCATTGTACACTAGGAGTGCGTTAAAACGTAATGCAAACGTACATTCCTACAGTACGGTACTGTAATGTTCATTTTCCTTTACACATGGGCATAGGAAAATGAACACAACAAAATTTGTTCTGATGGACTGCATATCCATACGTGGCTGGGAGACGTGGCCAGTCTTAAGGAGAATAATTGACAGGAAGAGCTTTGTGGATTACAACCTTTTACCGGTCGAGCGACGATATGGTGTCAGCCTATTATAGCATACTCTTCCGGTGTATGTTTATTCATATGACTCGACAGAGTTGAGGCCTCACTGTAACTAACAACAAAAGCAGAAAGCGAGAGTTGTTGAAAGCTGCTATTATTTCCAGCATGAGCATGATCACTCTGCGTAGAATGCACCACAACGGATGAAAGTTAAATGGTTAAGACTGGAGATTACATTGTGGTGATGTAACAACAGAATTATCATCTTCACAAGAATATTTTACAGTTACCTCAAGGCATGACGCGACGAAGGCTACCGAGTATGTCTTACAAGTTGGGAAACTGTAATGCTTTCAGTAATATAAGCACGAGAGATTTGAATTTTATCCATAAATCCCAAATGGATGTGTACTGAAGATGAACCGAATGAACATCTGCACAATCTCGTGTCCTGAAATACAGTTCTTCACTCTTTGAATAGGTGCGTTACCGGAAGGACCGAGATTGAGGAAATCATATTACAAAATATAATGTTAAAAATTCCGAACGTATTTTGCTGTTGCTAGCTACTTAAGTTTGCACTGGTACAGAAGGGTGTTTGGCGGCATTGGGATAGTAATGAACTACCGTATGTCTGAGAAGGTAGTAGTGTTACTAACGATACTGTACGACCACGGTATTTGCCGGTGAGAAAACGGAAAAAATACAGAACATCATATTCAGGGTTGCTGGCTGTGGGATTCGAAATCACTGGACCTATAGGCGTGTGGACCTGGACCACGTAGCCAAGTTATTCTGTAATAATAATCTATATACAGTGGCTTAAAAACTATTGGTCTGTCCATAGCCGTGGTATGAACGGAACAGTATACTACATATAATGGTACATATAATGGAATTACACGTATGTAGATATGTAGGACAGTCAAGTACATCAGTAGGTTGAATATGGATCCAAGGAGACTCCCGCTGTTTGCAAACGGACCCGTAATACAACGGCGTGTGTCATTACACGCCAAACAAGTATTGGTCTAATAAACAATATCATCGTGACATCGTGCTGTCTGCCGCAACTCGGGCTCATTATGCCTGTGCTGACACGTTGGAAGGTAATATTCAGCATTGTTTCCGCGTTCAGCTAGGAATGAGAAAGAAAATGAAAGAAATAACGACGAAATGGAATAGAACTCATTTTGACCATTTAGATGTTAATGGCGTTGACGATAGAGCGAACATGTTAGGAATTAATTTCATTACATGTTACTAGGACCTGGATTCATTGGTTTTAATCGAAAATTTCGTCATACTTTCGTGTTCTATGCCCATGTCTAAATGGGACTTAAAGACCTGAAAAATGGCTTTATAAAAGTCCTTTTCGAAATATTTTATACAGAATTTTACACAGATTGCATCCCTGACACTAAAATACTTATGCTGATAGTGCCATGGATTAAATGCAGAATTTTATCACGGTAATACCTGGATATGTAGGCACAGCATTCATTAATAAATAAGTAAATATTCTGATAATAAATTATTTGTGTGAAGAGATGAAAATAATGAGTGGAGTAAATAAGGGGAATGAGTTGACAGGAAAACCTTGGGAACCACGAGAATGGAATCTGTGGCATCTTGCTCCATAGAAAGGTACTTCTTGTACTACAAAAATGTGATAAGAGACAACAGGAAAAAAACACACCCAAAAACTTAGAAATGAGGCTAAATGTGTCCAGCAATAGTGCAGAAATACGAAATCCGTTATTTGTCAGTGTCAGTGCAAATATTAAAATATATTGGCCTAATGCATTATTCATAAGTACCTACAAGCAAAGGTAAAGTAATTGTGTTGATGTGAATTACCTCCAGTTAATGTTGTGAAAATACCAATTTATGTGTAAAATATTGCCATAAAAATGGCGTATGGCTTTTAGTGCCGGGAGTGTCTGAGGACAAGTTTGGCTCGCCAGGTGCAGGTCTTTTGATTTGTCGCCCGTAGGCGACCTGTGCGTCGTGATGAAGATGAAATGATGATCAAAACAATGCAGAATTTTATCACTGAAATATCTGGATATGTAGGCACAGCATGCATTAATAAATAAGTAACCAACGGCCAGAACGCTAACCATTTAGCCATGGGGCCGGAAAATTTATACTAACAGATCACCGTAATTATATCACGTCGCAAATCATCTTATTGGTTTATATAAATCTCAATTATACATTTGTCATAAAATTTCTACAAAGGGTTAAAATATATTTTTTAAACATAACATATCTAACCTGTAATAAAAAAGGCCAAAATTGCTTTTATAAAAGCATAAAAATTCTGGCCCTACATATTACCGTGACTTTCTGCCAGCAGCACTTCTTTTTCAGTCTCAGTAGCGATCGAAGACCTCTCTAGCGTCTAGCACTATGTCGTTGACGAACACTGATAAGATGCGAATTCTGGCAGGTCATAAGCCCAGCTTCTATTTAGAGTGTTTCGTAACTTGAAATCCATGGATTCAATTACACCTAAAGCAATGGTAATTTATAGAGTGAACGTCTCTCCATGAGAGGTGAAAATGCCTCTAATTCTGAGAAAACACGCCCCGATTTGTGTAGTTAGCTCACAGTATTATAATCATGCCGTAAGACCAGTGGACGGGGTGTAACGTTTGCGTGCAAACTGACCGTGCATTACACGCACGCACCTCACAACAAAGAATTACAGAGGCAATGTTTTTCCAGGAGAGTTAAAGGGAAACTTAACTTTGGTCATTTCGACAGTGTGATAAAAATGCCACTTTATGTACTTCCCAGTACAACTCCTCTGGAAACTTCACGAGGGCTAAGGTTACATTTTCCTTCATTGTTCTTCGCTCTGATTACCAATTTCAGAAGCTAGGGTACATTTTTAACCAAAAATAAGTGAGTTCTATATCTTTCCGTGCTGAGAAAGAATGAAAAATTAAATGGAAAGTACAGATAATCACAATTTTATACACAAATTCACAATCTATATATTTGTGTTATGTTTGCCATAATCGTAATTCCTTCTCACTTTCTTTGCCTTCACATTAGGTACCTTCTACTGTAAATACTCAATATTTTAACAATTAAATGTCATACATTTCTTAAGGGGACCGGGAAGTGTGATAGGCTCAAAAATGTCAATTTTCGGTTTTGACCTCAAAAATATCTCTTTCGGTGCGACGTCAAACCACCAGCAAAAAATCTCCAATTTTTTTCTGAAGAGTTCGGCGTATCAATTAGCGTTCTCAAGTTATATTTTAGGCAGTAAATTTAGGTTTAAACACAACTTTGCACGCTGAATATCATTAGATGTCAGCTACCGGGCATTCTTTTTGGATTTTCCGTAAGTCATATTTTTTTGACTTTGTGTACCTTTTTCTCAAAAATTATCACATCAATGTATTTGAAACTTGGTAGTCTCTTAGGCAAAATGTAGATTTGTTTGTGGAAGTGAATTTAATCAGACATCCTGATTAGTTCATGGAGGCTAGCTTAAAGAGCACTGAAAATTTTACAGAAAATAGTTTTCAACTAGGATATAAAAAATGTCAACTCCCGTAAACAATAGGACAGTAATTTTACTTCAGAAGCTCAAAGAATGTTTAAATATCGTCGCTGCAATGGAAAACCTTGCATCCAAAAATGCCCTTTTCGTATGCCAGTGTTTGAAGGAAGTTATACCCTGCTCTACCGCGCTGGAAGAATGTTTGTTTGAATGACGTATATACGCACTCCTACAGTATAATTTTTTAAAGGTTCATTTTCCATTACACATTTGCATAGGAAAATTAACACAACGAAAATTAAGAAGATGTACAATATTATAGGGAAGGATCCACCTTTCAATACTCCGTAGTAAAAAGTAGTTACAACCTGTTTATTGGGACCGGTTTCAACACATTTCAAGTGTCATCATCAGCCAATTAGCGAAGATCTTAAAACAACTAATATGTTGAACACAGGCAAAATATTAACATTGTATCATATTGTAGCAATTCAGTTAATGTTCAAAACACAATAATCACAGTCAAGAGAGTAAACAGAACATCACTATCTTGCGCCGAAAACAAATATATTTGAAGTTCATAAGCAGGTCAAGTATGCACTTATGTAAAGTCGTTGCTAGGCAGGTCTTGTAGGCATTTATTTCTCTGGCCGAAGAGTAAAAGGTGACGTGAATGAAGTCTTAGGAAAACAGTGTAGGATTTAATTTCGTCAAAATCAAAGTGGATATATAGGTTTTAAAATAATTTAAAACGTTAAAAAAGAATAAAGCCAAATAAAAATATAATAAAAAATGGGAAGAAATAATGAAAGAAATACGAGGTTCAACTCGAAACAACTTGCCGTAGTAATTGATAAAGAAATGATAAATAGAGAAAGGGGGTGGGGAACGTTTATTAGAGGGTGGTAATGGTGGTTATTGTTATTAGAGGAAATAAAATTTGGCAACAATCCTTTATATAACACTAATTCGAGGAAAAAAGAGGAAGAGAACCGACACTTCGAAAAATGAAGATATCGGTTAAAGGAAGAAATTAAATCCTACACTGTTTTCCTAAGACTTCATTCACGTCACCTTTTACTCTTCGGCCAGAGAAACAAATGCCTACAAGACCTGCCTAGCAACGACTTTACATAAGTGCATACTTGATCTGCTTATGAACTTCAAATATATTTGTTTTCGGCGCAAGATAGTGATGTTCTGTTTACTCTCTTGACTGTGATTATTGTGTTTTGAACATTAACTGAATTGCTACAATATGATACAATGTTAATATTTTGCCTGTGTTCAATATATTAGTTGTTTTAAGATCTTCGCTAATTGGCTGATGATGACACTTGAAATGTGTTGAAACCGGTCCCAATAAACAGGTTGTAACTACTTTTTACTACGGAGTATTGAAAGGTGGATCCTTCCCTATAATATTGTACATCTTCTTATTTCTCTATTCAATACGGAACAATCATGAAGTTTTTAACTTTAAAAAACAACGAAAATTGTTCTGATGGGCTGCGTATCAATATGTGGCTGGGAAGCGTGACCAGTTTTAAGGGAAATAATTGATTGGAAGATGGCTTACTTCTAAAACCTCGTGTGTACCAATGTTCTTCCTAACCATTATATTCCTTAAGACTAGTTACGCCTCCCAGGCACATGTGAATATGCAGATATCAGAACAATTTCCGTTGTGTTCATTTTCCTATGGTTGTGTATAAATTAAAATTAACCTTAAATGCATTATATTGTAGAAGTGCGTAAATTCGCTTGCAAACAACATCCCTACAATACGGTATGGTAAGGTCTAATTTCCTTTACACATTAGCATAGGAAAATGAACACAATAAAAATGATTCTGATGGACTGCGTATACATGTCGTCCCTTAGGAAACAATACCGCGTATCTAACAACGCTACTCCAGTCCAATATTTTTCTTAAATCTTGTCACGCCTCCGAGCCACACATGGAGTCCGTCAGAACAATTTCCGTAGAGTTCATTTTCCTATGCACGCGAGTAAACAAAAATCAACCATAAATACACCATACTCTAGGAAGGGGTTATGTCATGCAAAGGTACATTCCAACAGTAAGGTAGGCTACAGTAAGAACATCTGGTAGCCTTGCAGACCTTGTCCACACAATGTGTAGATCAGGGCCATATTTCTTTCTGAATTTATATTACCCACCAGACTGTTTCAACCTGTACCAAAATTTTTTGTAGATCAGGCACCGTCATCCTAGCCCTATGTGTGAAAATACGATTATTAGGGTTACCGACGGTGGGGTTCCAGCCCACCATCCTTCGAGTGCAAGCTTATGGCTACACGATGCGTACCACGTTGGTCTCGTACGTAACATGTTTTTGCACTCAGGATTTCAGGTTCGATATCAGGCGAGGTGGGTGGATTTTAGAAGAGAACTTTACTTCTACGTGGCACCGGCACAAACAGGTCTTATGGCGACGATGGGATAGAAAAGGGTACAGCCCCAGCCTTGTGTGAAATGAGAAACCGTGAAAAACAATCTTCAGGGCTGCCAACAGTGGGGTTCGAACGCAAGCTGATAGCCACGTGACTCAAACCACACAGACACTTGCTTGATGAAAACGAAATAGATTGTATGTTGACAAGTAAAGAAACCCCGATGAACACTTCAAGTATGCACTGATCAAATTTCACTCGATATTCCAATTCATCTCAGTCTCCACGGTTCAGGTGGCACCGCGCCGGCCACTCGCCGTTGGGTTCCGTGGTTAAAATCCCGGTCACTCCATGTGATATTAGTGCTGGACAAAGCGGAGACGGGAACATTTTTCTCCGGATACTCCGGTTTTCCATGTCAACTATCATTACAGCAATACTCTCCGATATCATTTCATCTGTCAGTCATTCATCGTTGCCCCAGAGGAGTGCGACAGGTTTCAGCAGCTGGCACAAATCCTATACTTGCGGCTGGATGGGGGATTCATTCATTAGATTCCTTACCCGGTCGAATGACTGGAAACAGGCTGTGGATTTTCATTCTAATTCATCTGCGTGGAGTTCTCAATTTCACCAGTATAAGTGCTGGTTCTAGGCCTACTTAACCAGAGTGATACCACCTGTTAATGTCGAAAATGACAGGAAAATTACTATTGCTTAATTTAACGGATCTGAGATACTTCAGTCAGCAGCCCCTGAACTTTGTGTGCGTTACATTTGTTTGATAACCTGTATAGTCATCAGGGGTGGTTCGAGAAGCAGATTTACGGGGTAAAATGAGGGCCAATGATCGTATTCCAGTTTTCAGAAACTTGCCCACTGCAAAAAGCATGATTTAAAGAAGGCAATTTTTGGAATAATTATACGTAATATGAAGGTGAGAAGGTGTAATTGATCTGTGTATAGCAGGTATTTTTCCCAGTATGAATGCCAATGAAGCAGTTCCCCTTTGGCTTCATTATAGAATCTGGCTAATCTTTTTCATCCATAGGCATAGCTTCCAGAACTCGTTCCATGTCACTATCTGTCTAAAAGATTCATGTAAATAAATTCTACATTTTTAATAAATGAACTGGGAGTAAAGTGACTAGGCATTGAAAAAGGACTATGCAGTCTATAGGCTACTTCTGATGCTAATTTATTGACATTAATGTTATGCGTACATTGTTACTTGAAAATACGGATGTATACCTCAAAATTCAATAAAGTTACCTGTGGCGCCTACCAGTTTTCTCAAACGGCCGGGAATGGAGTAGGCCTACACAATTTTCTAGAAGAAGTCGCAAGGGACATTGGTGATAACATCCCGGATTCGTGCTTCCAATACTTACAGTATGCAAGGTTTAGTCCGGTTGACCTGATTCTTTGCCTAGCCCTACAGAAAGAATTCACAGGATGTGAGATCTGGACCTCTGGCAGGCCATTGAGGTCCGTATCGACGTTCCGAAAACTTCTCATCGAACCACGTACGCAAGTCATTTGCAAAATTAGGAGGTGCGCCATCCTGCATGAAAATAATATCGCTGATATTTTCCCATCCAGACACCATGGTCCATACATAATTTAAGACAACTTTCAGAATAATTATGTGTAATATGAAGTTGAGAAGGTGTAAATGATCTGTCTATAGCAGGTGTTTTTCCCAGTATGAATACCAATGAAGCAGTTCCCCTGGTACCTTGCCGCGTTTATGGTGCCATGTCCATTGACAGTTGTGGCCGTCATTCCGCACGACTCTCCATTTTCTCCCCTCCGCCATACTAGGATCGTATTCCACCCAGTAATGGCAATTGTGCGAATTGATGCATATTTCTTCGTGGAATACGGCCTCGTCACTCCAGAGAATGTTATGAAAGAGCTGCGGCAGTACTCAATTCTTCCTTTATAACATTTCGTACCGCGTATCTTGCGAGTCCGCTTTCACGAGCTGCCTGACTATGATTCGATTCGGGCTATAATTCGACATTTCCGTCACATTCTCCTCAGTCCGAGTCGTGGATGGACCGCCACTTCTTCTTGCATCCTTAACCGAATCCTTAATTTCGAGTGAAAATTCTTTATAGTCTCTGGACGAATTGAGGCATTCCTTCCCTACACGGCATGCCACCATCTTTGAGCAAGAACAATGGAATTCCACACTTCATAGCGTGCGCCGATCTGGGCTCGCTCCCTAACAAACAGTTATCGCTGGGCATGCTCACTCTCACGGACAGGGTTCGTACTTCCGATGCGCGAAAGTTCAAATCATATTTAATGACGTACATTTACATCTATTTTCATTATGATTTCATGGGCCTTAACAATTCTACAATCTTAAATCAGTAGGGCTACCTTGTTACTTTCCACCCAGATGATGATGATGATGCTTGTTGTTTAAAGGGGTCTAACATCGAGGTCATCGGCCCCTAATGGTACGAAATGAAATAACAAAAATTCAAATTCATCCACTGACCAAAATAAAAAAAAATGTCATGAAGAATGAATGGATGGACATGAACCTACAAAAAACAAAAACAAAAACAAACAAACAAACAAACAAACAAACAAACAAACAAACAAACAAACAAACAAACAAACAAACAAACAAACAAAAACAGTGGATCAGACCCAAAAAGGTAATTAATTAGAGTATTACTGACCAAGGGGCCATTTATAAAGCACAATGATGCTTGATGTCTGAAGGGGTGCTAAATTCACGTCTAAGGCCCCACAGAATGGTACATGTCGCGAGTAAAATAGACCATGGTATTTGTCATTTTGGGGTACTGATCAAAAGTAGCGAAGACTCACGGTGGTCCACACAAGATTGTACTACTCACAAGTATTGCAATTCGTACCGGGAACGCAGACCTATGGTGTTTCTCACACAATGGCGCCACTCATAACCAACGCAAACCGGTAGGGTTCCTCACCTAGGTGTACTAGTCACGGGCGTCGGTATTCCCGTGGTGTTCCTCACATAGTGGGTACCAATCACAGGCAACGCTGACCCACGGTGCCACTCATATAGCGGTACAACTCACTGGCTACGCCCAGACCCGCGGTGTTGCCCACATGGGTACAACGCACGGGTACTGGAATCCACCAGGCCAGGCTTTTTACTGCAACTAATCGCAAACCTATTTCGTACCAATTTAGTGATACTACTCGCAAGTACATGCAACCCATGGTGTTCCCCACATGATGGTACGAATCAAGAGTAGTTTCATGGTTCTAATTCAATCATCCCTTGGTCACCCCTTGTAGTTGCCTCTTACGACAGGCAGGGGATACCGCGGGTGTATTCTACATGTGCGTCCCCCACCCGCAGGGGGTAGTGTGTTTGGTCCGCGAGAGGTATTTTATTTCCCTCAAGTTCGCCGGCAAGCCGGTTAGGACTCCCCTATCCGCCACCTGGGACGCGCCACGTGGGAGTATCACCTCTCCCCCTGCTACGCTTGCGTAGCAGGTTCGTGGACTTTCCACCCACCCTATAACATTTGTGCGCCTCGCGGCTGTGGTGTCTATACCGCCAGATTCTGCAATAACAAAGGGCTCTGATAGAAATGATGTACCAGAATTTCGGCAGAGTTTGGTGTTTTAGTCTTGATCTATTCAGCAATCTAAGGACCTATAATTGGCAATTTCGATGAAATGGCGTATGGCTTTTAGTGCCGGGAGTGTCCGAGGACATGTTCGGCTCGCCAGGTGCGGGTCTTTTGATTTGACTCCCGTAGGTGACCTGCGCGTCGTGATGAGGATGAAATGATGATGAATACGACACATACACCCAGCCCCCGTGCCAGCGAAATTAACCAATGATAGTTAAAATTCACAACACTGCCGTGAATCGAACCCGGGACCCCTGTGACGAAAGGCCAGCACGCTAACCATTTAGGCATGGATCCGGAATGCAATTTCGATGTATTCGTAGGACAATCGTCATACTTGTCAGGCGCTGAATATCTATGATATGATGATGATGACGATGATGATGATGATGACCATTTCTTTTAAATTGTTTTGGGATAGGTTTAAGAAAAATGTGGCCTTTGATTATAAATCTACATACCATCCTGGAATTTACCTGCAGCTGGAATAAGGTCCAGGGTAAACATTAACAACATGGCCATAATTTTCTCTTCTATTTCTGCTATTTCCGATCTTACATTGAAATCGCCAATGAGCACTCTATTTGCTGCTTACTATGACTATTTTAATATAGTAAAATATTTCCTTATGACATTGCATTGTGTAGCTGAATCATTTATCGATAGAAGTGTGGATCTCACCATTCTCCATTTTTAGTTTATGCTAAGATTTCATGTCATACAGCAATAAAAGCATTTGTAAGTAGTTCAGTGTGAAAGCTAGTGGATCCACATGATTATTAATTATTTTCGTATAGAAAGTTGCTTCATTACGTTAATTAAAGTGCTTACGATCCATGTGGCCTGTGTTAGCATGCAATTTAGTTGGATACAATATCAGATAATTTTGAGGTCAGTTACTCTTGAATCGGCCGTGCTGTATTGTCTTCATTACTTCTCTCTAATTGCTCCTTCTATCCAAAACGTAGACAGAAGATTAGAAAAAATGCAGTGGAATTTACCAATTAACTAACACTTTCCATTGTTTCAATCGAGTGATTCTCTACAGTAGATAAGAACATCACGAGCTGTTGAACAATATACTGTGCGAAACCACAGGTGCGTTTGCGAAGAGTGAAATATAAATTATTATTCCTGGATTTTACCAGTTGATTTGTGACGGCACTGCATACTAAAATCATATTAAGCCCAGTTTTACGGCCGTGTGCTTTTTTTCTACCCGACCGTGAATCGAACCCAGAACCCTCTGAACCGAGGACCGCTACGTTTGCCATTCAAAAAGCTGGTCAGTAGAAAACTCTTGTGAAAAGCAAAGCAAGCAATGCAAAACCATTTTCGAACGCTCATGAAGGCCATTGGAGGAATGGAAGGTAAAGGCTTTCATCCAGGGCTATGTTCCTCACTAGAAGCGAAGTCTAGCTTCTAAATTTTTCGACACACTAGAAGGGAACCGAACTCATATCTTTCCGAGGAAACCAAGAATTCCCGCACCCCTTCGACTGGGTAGGAACCATAATTATTTTAATCTGTTCGATCTCGAGACTCGTAAGAAGTTTCACCAAAATGTGCTGATATCGTCGAGTTAATTCTTACTACTTCTAACAGAGCATTTCACAAGCGATTAATAAGCATCATGTTGCAAATGTGCTTCCTTGTGTGAGTAATATTCCAGTTTAATTGATTTACGTATGTACGCAAAAAAAAAAAAAAAAAAAAAAAAGAAGTAAGATTCATTTTTGAGCCCCATCGTTGCTCAGACACCCTAGTGGGGTCATGGGTGTAAGGTGTGTCACACGTGTTAACCCGATCCAGTTCCGCGGCTAGATATTCTTCCTAACACCAACCCTGTCTCACAGACCCCAGGCCCCGAACAAGAGGAATTAGCCAGGCGAAAATGAAATCCCAAGTCTGAACGGGAATTGAACCCAAGGACAACCTCAGTGCACCTTGTCTAGCATTTGCTGATTATCTCACCCCACTGGCCAACAGCATGGAGGAGGTGTGATATTCCTAACTCACTTACTAATTTTACAAATATACAAATCTGAATTTAAAATGAAAAATCTGAAAATTAATATCTATATATATAAAAATGAATGTTTGTATGTTTGTATGTTTGTATGTAAATGACACATCTCCTCCTAAACCACTGGAGCAATTCCAATCAAATTTTGAAACTTATTATTTGCTATCCGGAGACGAGCACTGTGGGGGTAAGCCACCTCTAGCCCCCTTAGGAGTGGGGGGTTAGGGGGTCAGGTAAAAAATAATCGAAAATGGTGTCGAATCCATAGTTTTTGGGGTCGCTGAGGTGAATAGTGAAACTCCCGATTTTTTAAAAGTCAAAATTCTGCTCCCATTTGGGTGGGGGGTGAGGGGGGACTGATGATGAATGTATGTGTGTAAATGACACATGTCCTCCTAAACCACTGGAGAAATTTCAATAAAAATTTGAACACATATTATTTGCTATCTGGAGACGAGCACTGTGGGGGTAAGCCACCACTACCCCCCTTAGGGGTGGGGGTTAGGTGGTTCAGGTAAAAACATAATCGAAAATAGTGTCGAATCCATAGTTTTTGGGGTCACTGAGGTGAATAGTGACACTCCCGATTTTTTAAAAGTCAAATTTCTGCTCCCATTTGGGTGGGTGGCGAGGGGGGACTGATATATGAAATTAAACGAAAATAGTGTCGAATACATAGTTTTCGGGTTTGTCGAGGTGAATTGTACACTCCGGATTTTTAGTATCAGGAGACAAACCACGTGGGGTTAAGACAGCCAAGGAAAGCTTAGGGGCGGGGGGGGCAAAGGAGGTCAGATATAAAAATTAACGAAAATAGTGTCGAATCCATACTTTTCAGGGTCGCTGAGATGAATAGTGACACTCCGGATTTTTTAAAGTCCGAGTTGAGCCCTCTTTGGGGTGGGGGTGAGGGGGGGAGTGATATATAAAAATAAACGAAAATGGTGTCGAATACATAGTTTTCGGGGTCGCCGAGGGGAATTGTACACTTCGGATTTTTAGTATCAGGAGATAAACCACGTGGGGGTAAGACAGCACAGGAAACCTTAGAGGGGGTGAGGGGGTCAGATACACAAATTAACGAAAATAGTGTCGAATCCATCCTTTTCGGGGTCGCTGGTATGAATAGTGACACTCTGGATTTTTTTAAAGTCCAAGTTCAGTCCCCTTTCGGGTGGGGGCAAGGGGGGAGTAATATATAAAATTAAACGAAAATAATGCCGAATATATAGTTTACGGGGTCGCCGATGGGAATTGTACAGTCCGGGTTTTTAGTATCAGGAGACAAACCACGTGGGGGTTAGACAGCCCAGGAAACCTTAAGGGCGGGGGGGGGGCGAGGGCGGTGAGATATTAAAATAATCGGAAGTAGTGTCGAATACATACTTTTCGGGCTCGCTGAAACGAATAGTGACACTCCGGAATTTTCAAATGTCCAAGTTCAGCCCCTTTCGGGGTGGGGGGCGATGGGGGAGTAATATATAAAAATAATAGAAAATAGTGTCGAATCCACAGTTTTCGGGGTAGCTGGGATGAATAATGACACCCCGGATTTTTTTTATCAGAAGACAAACCACGTGGGGGTAATACACCCCAAGAAACCTTAGGGGCAGGGGGGGCAAAAGGGCTCAGATAGAAAAATCATCAAAAGTAATGTTGAATCCATACTTTTCGTGGTCGCTGAGATGAATAGTCACACTCCGGAATTTTTTAAAGTCCAAGTTCAGCCCCGTTCGTGGTATGAGGCGATGGGAGAGTAATATATAAAAATAATCGAAAAGAGTGTCGAATCCGTAGTTGTCGGGGTCGCTCAGATGAATAGTGAGACTCCGGATATTTTATAAGTCTAAGTTTATCCCCCTTTGGTGTGGGGGCGAGGGAGGAGTGATATATAAAATTAATCGAAAATAGTGTCGAATACATAGTTTTCGGGGTCGCCGAGGTGAATGGTACGCTTCGCATTTTTAGTATCAGGAGACAAAAATACGTGGGGGTAGGACACCTCAGGAACGCTTAGGGGCGGGGGGGGGCGAGGGGGTGAGACATATATATAATCGAAAGTAGTGTCGAATCAATACTTTTCGGGCTCCCTGAAATGAATAGCAATACTCCGGAAATTTTTAATGTCCAAGTTCAGCCCTCTTCGTTGGGGGGGGGGATGGGGGATTGATATATAGAAATAATAGAAAATACTGTCGAATACGTAGGCTTCGGGTTCGCTGAGATGAATAGTGACACTCCGGAATTTTAGTATCAGGAAACAAACCACGTGGGGGTAATACACCTCCAGGAAACATTAGGGGTGGGGGGCGAGTGGCTGAGATATACAAATCATCGAATGTAGTGTCGATTCCATATTTTTGCGGGTCGCTGAGATGAATAGTGACACTCCGGAATTTTTTAAAGTCCAATTTTAGCCCCCATCGTGGTGGGGGAGATGGGAGAATGTTATATAAAATTAATGGAAATTAGTGTCGAATACATAGTTTTCGATTTCGCCAAGGTGAATTTTACACTTCGAAATTTTAGTATCAGGAGACAAACGACGTGGGGGTAGGACACCCCAGGAACCCTTAGGCACCGATGAGCGAGGGGGCTGAGATATAAAAATCATCGAAAGTAGTGTAGAATCCATACTTTTCGGGGTCGCTGAGATGAATAATGGCACTACGGAATTTTTTAAAGTTCAGCATCCTTCGTGTTGGGTGGCAATTGGAGAGTGATATATAAAAATAAATGAAAATAATGTTGAATCCATAGTTGTCGGGGTCTCTGAGATGAATGGTGAAACCCCGGATATTTTACAAGTCCAAGTTCATCCCCCTTTCTGGTGGGGTTGAGGGGGATTCAGATTTAAAAATAATCGAAAATAGTGTCGAAGCCATAGTTTTCGTGGTCGCTGAGATGAATAGTAACACTCCCGGTTTTTTAAAACTCAAAGTTTGACCCCCTTTAGGGGGGAGGGTAATGAGATATAATAATAATCGAATATAGTGCCTAATCCATAGTTTTCCGACTCGCTGAGATGAATAGTAACATTCCGGATTTTTTAAGTCCAGCCTCACCCCCCTTTGGTATAGAGGATGAGAAAGGGTGAAATAATAAATTGTCAAAAATGCCCCCCTTTGGCATAGAGGGTGAGAAAGGGTGAAAAAATAAAGTGTCAAATATGCCCAAGGTAATAGACGTGTGTATGTTTCAGTATGACTTTCAAGTATGACTTACTACCTGGAAAACACACTGTGGGAGTAAGACGCCCCTAGAAGCGGGTGAAATATAAAATCCATATTAATATATAGAAGACAGTTTGGCGCGATCTATATATACTGTACTATACATATATAAATTAAGGCATAAAAATGAAAAGAGACGTGAATTAATGAGACCATTCTAGGCATCCTAGAAACTTGAAACTTGGTACCAGACAACCTGATGACTTCAGGATCCCTAGAACAATCTAAAATTCTCAAAATTCTCTAAGAGGGACACGTTGGGAGTTTTCAAATCTGCATAAGAACACAGTCGGTGATATTTATCCTGAAGGATGACCTATACGTTTAATGGGCTTAAAAGTCTCCTGAAAGTCCTAATTTTTAACCCCCTCCCCCATATCAAGATGGCAGCACAATCTCCCAGACGAGTTAGAAAATAGAAATTTGGCAAAATTAAAGCTTTTTGCCTGTAATCGATGGAAGATTTACGAGATGTTAAAAAAATAATTTTTACCCCCCAAAAATATCGAAATATGGAGGCAATTTTAATGACGGTGCAGACTTTCCTTTCGAGGTGTTTGGTGGCTAGACGGTAAGTCGTATCACAAAACGGATGGCACAATCTCCGTTCAATTTAGAGTGATCTACAACTTTGATCCTATAACTTTTTGTTGTATCTCTATCCCTTATGTTAAATTTGGCGCTATTTCTGTAATTACCTAAATTTTGCACTTTGTACACGTAAATTGATGGTTTGATTCACTTATAGGAAAGATGGGATCATCAAATTCTACACGAATATTGGCCCACCCAGCCAAATTCTATGTTTGAAGCTGTCGCATAAGTATTTGAAAAGTAATTCACTGTGTGAAAACCTTACACAAATTTCACCCTATTCAACGGTTCTAAAATAATCTTGCCTTTAAATAGATGAGATACGAGGAAATACAATAGGGCCAGCCATTTAGATAGCTAAAGGAGGCCAGAGTCGTCTTTTAATACAATCCGTTTTTCAATACGAATGCACCGTTTAGCAGCAGTTATTCTGTAAACGAAGGTGAACATGCATATACTTCCGTATGCCGGTCTACATTTATTAATTTAAGTCGATTTTTAGCGATCTAGAAAGGGGTGTGTCTTACATTGTAATTAATACTTTACAAATCAAAAGTGACTCTCAGCAGGAGGGCGTCTGCTGTTGTAATCAGTACTCCCCACATCGACCTTAACTAGCAATAGGAATGGGGTAGTTCTCCAACCCCTGTGTACCGTTGTAATGTATAATTCCCTTCTTGATTTCACTAGCAGAAGGCAAGGGAGCATGCATTTTTTTAAACACTTTTACCTGATTATCTTTATCATTAGGTATAGGTGCACCTGATTATAAACAAATTTACCCATCAAAATGTGACTGACGTTACGCATAGTGAATTGCGGCAGACAAGTGGACCTGTCGTTATCATCACAACTCTGCAACTCGCACTTTACATTGGAAACAACGTCTGCGGACCTCCCTATGCTTTTTCTCGGATAACGCCAAGAGACATGCAATTAAATTTTTTTATTCACTTCATGTACAGCAATTTACTTCGATCCGTATACATTGTAGAATACCGTAGCGAAGCACGGGTACATTTGCTAGTTCATTAAATAAAAGACACAATCGTCGAACCTTGTACTCACACTTACTTCTTACCTGCTTACTTACGTTATTTGATGGGCGCCAGCTACCACTCAGTGCAGCAATAATAGAATGAGAATCTTGACTATCTCTAGGGTGTGGGGTAATGAGCTTACTTTTGACAGCATACCATATAAGTTCTGGGGAAAGGAGATTGGCGTTCGGTTCGCCCATTTAATTCGAGGTTATCTAATTCTGTCATTAAAAATGAAACGAAAATTTAATTTGGTAGAACAAAATATATATTCTTGAAATAATAGAAAAAATAGTAAGTCTTGCTGCGATAAGACAGATGAGAATATGAAAATTATGACATTGCAACTGAAACAAACTAGGCATGAATTTGAATTCTTCTTGACCGGACATTTAACAATTATACACGAAATATATCCCTCACTGGTTAACTTGACTGTACCTTCAGCACTTTGAGTGTAATTCGACGTATTCCTTAGATCCGGTGTTTACTGTAGATGTGTCACGCCTAATTTGGTGATGTATCCATGTGACTGCTTCTTCTCCATATCATATGACTTCTTTGTAAGTCTGTATGGTATGACTTCATTGTAAGCCTTCCCGTCCGTATCTTCAACTAAGAGACCAACTAACTATGGCCTCACTCTCTCAATGACCAAAGACTAATGGCTCACTGAGTCTTCTCCATTGCGTTCACTTTCCGACCAACTGTGGCCTCTGCTTCCAATTGAATAATTACTTCTTCACTGTTCAGCTTCTGTTTAACTAATGACTCCCGTTGACTGACTGAGGCCACTCCATCTCGTTCACTTAATGGCCAACTGTGGCCTCTCCTTCCAGTAGAATAATTACTTCTTCACTGTTCAGCTTCCGTTTAACTAATGACTGACGCTACAATATGCAGCCACCTTTTACAGACGTTGGTTGACGCACCTACGTAATCTCCAGAAATAACGATGACCTACTCCCACCTCGCGACAAATATTACACCCTATGGCGAAATCGCCCGGGGCGGCCTGGGTTACTCAAAGAAACTGAGCGCATCGCTAAATAAGCACGATGACGTAGCCATGATGTAGCGATGACTCTGCATTTACTCCAGCAGTATTGCACAATGTAGCAATGTCACATCCACATCTGACACACAGCAACTCTTTACTGTACATGTTTTTAGTGTTAAACTATACACACGTATATGTGCATACAGTTAACTACAATCACGCAAGCGACAAGCATTTCAGAATTGAATTGAATAAGAGTGATAATACAATAATAGTAATCTCGCAGATGAAATAATAATAATACGGACATAATAATAATAATAATAATAATAATAATAATAATAATAATAATAATAATAATAATAATAATAATAAAGGTATGATCTTGTAAAGGGATTTGAACCGTTACAGAGGCTATTCGCTAACTACAGAGCATCTACAGTATTGCAGCAAAAACCGGCTTGAGGGTCAACCTACAGAAGACGGAGTTTATCACTAATATAAAAAGCAAGCTCCTTCTACAACCCCACTAGGAAATAACACCAGAAGTAAACTTCCTGGAATTAAGTACTTACGAGACTGGGTCTGGACAAGCGAAAGCGAAATTTTGGCCACAGACACCAGATGCATCAAGTTAGAGAGGGTCTATCATTCCTGTAAAAGCATGTACACCTCCAAGTACCTCTCCAAGAAACTAAAGCTGAAGCACTACAACTCAATAGTGAGACCCTCTGTACTCTATGCCTCTGAGTGTGTGTTGATGAATAGAAATGGCCCACTCAGGAAACTAGAATTTAAGAGAGGAATATCTTGACGATGATACTAGGACCCATAAGAGAGGACGATGGTACCTACAGGATTGGGACAACGAAACCTGAGTGGACGGATGGAAAGAAGCAGACACGCAGCTAGAAAATGAAAGCGTACCGGGTCAAAAAAAGCAGAAGACCATAGCTCAGAGTTAAGACGACCCCCGTGATCCCTAGACCCTAATAGGTCAAAACGAACTGATAATAATAATAATAATAATAATAATAATAATAATAATAATAATAATAATAATAATAATAATAATAATAATATAAATACAACTTTTCTCCAACCCCCTGGCTGAATGGTCAGCACTGAGGCCTTCGGTTCAGAGGGTCCCTGGTTTGAGGATTTGATGGTTTAATTCTCGGCTGGGTCGGGGATTTCAATCATGTCTGATTACTTCTTCTGGCTCTGGGACTGGGTGTTTGTGCTTATTCCAACACTTTCCTCTTCATACTCAGACAACACACCACGTTACCAGCCACGACAGAAACGTGCAGTAGTGATTACATCCCTCCAACCACGTCGGCGTCAGGAAGGCATCCGGCCTAAAACCGGCACATATTCATACGTACTTCAAATTCACACCCACGACCCCACAACTGTGAAAAACATGGTCGAAGAATAAGAGGGAAAAGGAGAAGAAGAAGAAGCTTTCATTTTCATTTACAACCTCACCTTCACGTCTCCTGGGTTTGGTCCTTGAAAGGAAATCTTAACTCAGTACCGCCGTTAGGCTGTCTCCTGAAATCGACACAGAATTTGTCTACATTTGGGGATTTAGATTGGTCTTTGGAACGAGGAACGGGGAACTTTCAAGAATGAGAAAAAGAGGAAATAGGTTATTATTTGGAAGGAGGTGACCGAGATATCTGGAATCGAAGTGGAAAACATCGAAAAACCATTTGGAGGATGGCTAAGGTTTGAAATTTCCACGATACTGAATGTAGCTTGTTCCAGTTTTCTACCCAGATCATAAATCTTTTGCAGAGCCAGAAATAGCGGGAGCATCATTAAGTCCCTCTGACCACGAAGGCGGTATTATTATTATTATTATTATTATTATTATTATTATTATTATTATTATTATTATTATTATTATTATTATTATTATTTCAAGGGGTATTTACTTACAAATGATTGTGAAAGTTTGAAATTATATTATGTGGCAAATACCCGCCTTGTAGGCCTAAAATAGTGTATAAATCGATTTGGGGGTGTAAGTGAATGCTTTTGATGATATTGGCACATTAGCCTAAATCTGAATGTCTGCATTCTCTATATCATGAAATGTATCTCATAATATATGCCAGGTGTATTAATTATTCAAGATTCGCGTGCTACAGTCCTATTTGTTGGTTGCGCGGGTGGCCTTGATTTCTAGTACTCAGCTTATTAAAGGTTGTGTGAGCACAGACAACATTGTTGTTCGTGTCAATAATTGTGCTGCAATGACATTTGTACTGAACGATTGTAATCTCTGCTTCGTATTAAATGGTTAACCCAGAACTCTGTCATTCATTGTATTGATTGCAGCGACTAACACTGTTCAGGAGGTGAAATTATTGACACGTTTGCCTGTTAAATGTTTATGAGTTTTCTACTGTCCGCTATTAAAACACAAAATAATTATCTTGTTCTCTCGTCATAAATGATATTTATTGGAGAAAAAATAACGACCAGTGTTAATAAGGTCATTATCTATACCGTGGTATGGTGTTCTGTTCCTATTAGGAATGAACTTTATTTCCGTTAATATAAATGCGGTCTCTATATAGAGGCTATGACTGGCCAAAAAAGTCAAGAATTACCCCTCCTAAATGTAACTACAGTTGAATCTCCTTTATCCAGAACACTTTTAACCAAAATGTCGTTTAATCGAAACGCAAAACAAAAAGCAAAGTCATCTCCGTACAGGCCATGAAGGCTCTTGGAGTGATGGAAGGTAAAGGCTTCCACTATTCGTAACCTCGGCACTTGATGGGGTAGAGTGGTTAGATGTACGCCCGGCCACCTTTGCCCCCAGGAATTAACCTGGTACTCATTTTTGGTGTAGGCTGAGTGAACCTCAGGGCCATATGCAGCTCCGGAAGTGGAAATCTCATTTCTTAAATTTTACGACTTCCTGACGGGGATTCGAACCCACGTCCTTCCAGGCGAACCGAGTACGCCTTTACCGCCTCGGCCAAGCAGCCCCTTTAATCGAAACGACCAAAAATAAATATTTTCCGTAAAAACTAATTGAAGGAACATTGTTATGTTATGTTACGACAAAGGAGATGAGTAACGGCATGCGTGGATTCCAACCTTGACTGCCTCATTCCCTTCTCTGTTGCCAACTCAGTTTATGTCCCGCTTCATGGCTAAATGGTTAGCGTGCTGGCCTTTGGTCACAGGGGTACCGGGTTCGATTCCCGGCAGAGTCGGGAATTTTAACCATCATTGATTAATTTCGCTGGCACGAAGACTGGGTGTATGTGTCTTCCACATCACCATTTCATTATCATCACGACGCGCAGGTCGCCTACGTGTGTCAATTCAAAAGACCTGCACCTGGCGAGCCGAACATGTCCTCGGACACTCCCGGCACTAAGAGCCATACGCCATTTCATTTCAACTCAGTTTATGATGTTGCGAATCAAAGCCTTCCGGCGTTCTGCTAATGAAACGGTGATGTGACGTAGTGGCTAGAAAACGATGTGAAAGAAAAGAAGAAAAATAAAAGGAAAAATCACAAGGCTGTAAAAGGAAGCCAGTATGTACAGTATAAGTATACACACTATGGAGCATGTTTTGCTCTAAACATACTGTACACAGCAATATGGGATTTTTGAAATGAATTGTTAACATTGTATATGTATTGTCTTCATTTACTTTAATCTAAAACGTCAAAAATGTTTCTTAATTTGAACGAATTTAATATATAGCCATAAATGCCGTAAGTTTTGTTCGTACATTTGAATTAAAGAATAAAATTTCAAAATGTATTTTTATTAGCCAAAATTTTAATTATCCGAAATCACCTTGACCCTTTCGTTCCGGTTAATAGAGGTTCTACAGTAACTGTCAAAAATTTTAACCTTCAAACCGGTAGTTACATGCTCAACAGTTCACCCCCTTACCAGTTTGAAAATGATTGCTTCATATCATTGCCTAGCTAACTACCATACCAACGTATATGTCTTGTAGTAGGAACTAAAAACACTAAATTGTTTTCTCCTTTGTTCCCTCATAACTGCTAGCACACCGCGACTAATACTCTCATTCCCGAAGATCTTTCTATCTACTTCCTCCTAGAAGTTCGTACTGCTGTTCTTTTGATAACGAGGGTGTTGCGGGACATTCCTTATCTGCATGTCCTACAGGTAGATGTCTTTTTTCTCTTTGACGGCGTAAAGAGTAAGAATTACACCATAAACCTAATTCGTTTAAGGATCACCTGATTTAACTGCAGTAAATCTGTTCGACTCGTTGACTGAATGGTCAGCGTACTGGCCTTCGGTTCAGAGGGTCCCGGGTTCGATTCTCGACCGGGTCGGGTTTCTTCTTTTTTTTGCTATGGGCTTTACTTCGCACCAACATAGATAGATCTTATGGCGACGATGGGATAGGAAAGGCCTAGGAGTTGGAAGGAAGCGGCCGTGGCCTTAATTAAGGTACAGAGCTTGGTGTGAAAATGGGAAACCTCGGAAAACCATCTTCAGGGCTGCTGACAGTGGGATTCGAACCCACTATCTTCCGGATGCATGCTCACAGTCGCTCGCCTCTAACCGCACGGCCAACTCGCCCGATGGTCGGGTTTCTGTGCGGTCCCCAACATCCTTGCATCTCACACACCACATATAACACTATCCTCCACCACAATAACACTCAGTTACCTACTCATGACAGATGCCACCCACCCTCATCGGAGGGTCTGCCTTACAAGGGATGGACTCGGCTAGAAATAGCCACACGAAATTATTGTTACGTCAGTAAATTCCAGCGATTCTTACCAATATTTCGTAATAATAGGCCTATTCTTGAAATAGTACACAAACTTGGGGCGATGACTTTTTAAAAACTAAATTACATAAACTTCCTAATTTGTGGGGAAATATATAGTTTAAGGGGAAGGAAACTCTGAAATACGCGGACGTTCATATGACGACGATCCGGTTCAAGGAATTAATATATTGTGTACTGTAAATAAATAGACGAACGTCTACGTCCTGCAGTAGGATCGAAATCACTAAATTCTACCTACTCTCTCCTAGAAGTTCAAAACTGTTGTTCTTTCAACAAAGGGAGTGTTACGGGACAGCGGTGCTGGTGGTTATTGTTTAGAGGAAGTACAACTGCTCAACCATCCTCTAATGTTGCGGGACGCTCGTGATCTACATATCCTTCATGTAGACCTCTTTTTGTCTTCGACGGCGTAAAGAGCAATACTTATAATATCATATACGGTACTTAATTCGTTGTGAATTCAAAGATCGCGTGAGCAACTTGGGTAGATCCCAGCAATTCTTATGAATATTTCGTAATAATGTTATTGAAATAGTCTATAAACAATGAACAATGATTTATTTTAACTAAATTACATTAACATCCTAATTTATGGAACATACTTTACAGGAAAATACTACGTAGACGTATATAAGTTAAGACGTCCAACCGGTTTAAGGGATTAATGCATTGTGTAAGTTACTCTAAATAAACTGCTACATACATCAGCAAGCGAGCGAATTCAAAAGCTGTAGCACGCACATTTCTTTAAGATCCTTGACATACCAAGACAAATACTGTCCAGCTAGATGACCAACAGATATAGGAGTTGTAGGCTACATGGATAGTGTCCCCACATCCGTGTGGTTTGGTTTCCTTGACTCGGTCAGTTGCCTCTCATACCATAAAGCTACTCATTTAGCTCCACGAGGTTGAATGAACCTCATTTAAGCCTTCAGTCCAGATTAAATATCCTTGAACGAGTCGGGAATTGCACCCTTAGTCTTCGGGTAAGAGGCTGGTATGCTATCCTTACTTCACCAGGTTGGAAGTAAGCGAATAAATTAATATTTTATTAATGTTACAGAGGATAATTGAGAGCAACTGAACGAATCGACGAATAAGGGGTCGTTTGTGAGTGATCGGTGGGTTGAATGAATGAACGAATGACTGACCAATTAATGATAACAGAAATATCTTCTTCTTCTTCTTCTTCTTCTTCTTCTTCTTCTTCTTCTTCTTCTAATTATTATTTCTATCCCTGCGGTTTAAGGAGAGTTGTTTGCCTCTTTACCCGGAGGTCCCGGAATATCCTTCTCATTCTTTCAAGGTTTATAATGCTGGATTGAGACTTCGAATGGGTTTCACTCAGCCTCGTGAGGTAAATTGAGAAACTGTCTGATACGACAGCCATTGAACCACGTCAGGGCTCATAATCACTTTATCTTTCTCCTTAAAACAAATTTACCACTACCATCAGAGTACTATGTCAAGATAAGCAAGCAAGACGTCTGATGAAGTCTTCAGGCTAATTACATGCTTCTCTAGGTTATCTGAATTGACGGAAGTCACCATGCCAGATTAATAATAATAATAATAGTAATATTAATAATAATTTTTAATTTCTAATTTCATTCATTACAATCTGCTTTACGTCACACCGACACAGATAGATTCATTGTCGAGGATGGGACAGGAAAGGGCTCGGAATTGGAAGGAAGCGGCCGTGGCCTTAACTATGCTACAGTACCAGCATTTGCCAAGTGTGAAAATATTAAACCAAGGAAAACAATCTGCCGACAGTGGGGTTCGAACCCACTATCTCCCGAATGCAAGTTCACAGCTGAGCGCACCTAACCGCACGGCCAAATCACTCGTTAATAATAATAATAATAATAATAATAATAATAATAATAATAATAATAATTCTATAGACTGGACAAAAAATAGATTGGCTACAATACTCTTAACTATAACTAATACAAAGAAGGTTGGACCGAGCTCGATAGCTGCAGTCGCTTAAGTGCGGCCAGTATCCAGTATTCGGGAGATAGTAGGTTCGAACCCCACTGTCGGCAGCCCTGAAGATGGTTTTCCGTGGTTTCCCATTTTCACACCAGGCAAATGCTGGGGCTGTACCTTAATTAAGGCCACGGCCGCTTCCTTCCACTTCCTAGCCCTTCCCTGCCCCATCGTCGCCCATAAGACCTATCTGAGTCGGTGCGACGTAAAGCAACTAGCAAAAAAAAAAAGAAGGTTGGAAGAAATAAAGCAGGATATCGTCGCTGCCGGGACAAAACCTCCTATGTGAAATATTTTAGCTTAGAACTTTGGCCGGTAAGGTTTTGTCATCTAAGGTGCAATATTGTGTGAACATAGTCAAGACATTCTCGCTCTTCATAATGTATGTGCTGCGGGTCAGTATATCTCCAAAAATATTTTCACATAGGAGGTTTTGTCCCAGCAACGACGATACACAGGAAATTACCGCTACAGACGATACCATAAAATGATAGTCTTTGGAGTTCTGGTTGCAAATCACAGATTCCTGGAAAAAGCTAAAAAGACCACTGGAAAACAGTGGACAGAAGAACGGAAAAAGCACCACAGTGAATATTCACGAAGAAATTTTGGGAGAAGAAAAAGAAGAAGGGGAAGCCTTTAGACCAAGCTAACAATTTCAAACGTGCTCTTTAAATTGGGGATAACGAAGGAAGAAAGAAAGAAAGAAAGAACAATTATCTCTGACCTCCTATGGTGAATACATTTACAGCCTGTTTTCTTACACTGCTGCAGCTACACCTCCAAGAACTCTCATCAACAAATACCATTCTTAGGCAGGAGTACTCATAATTTGATGTTCGCTTCAAGTTGCTAGATGTCACCGACACCATAGTGAACTAACGAATGTGCATTTTTCACTTTCGACATTATTCAGTGTTACTGTGGGCCACATCTCATTTATTTACTTCTCAATTTGTTTTACGTCACGCCAACACAGATAGGTCTTATAGCGACGATGGGACAGGAAAAGGCTGGGAGCGGAAGGAAAGCGGCCGTGGTCGTTATTAAGGTACAGTCGTAGCATTTTCGTGGTTTGAAAATGGGAAACTACGAAAAACCATCTTCAGAGCTGCCGACAGTGGGGTTTGAACCCACTATCTCCTGAATTCAAGCTAATAGCTGCGCGACCCTAACCACACGGCCAACTCTCTCGGTCATGAGGAAGATAAAGCCTTATGGAATGACAGGTAAGTACCCTGACGTGAGACTACACTACTACTGAGGGACATAAGAACAAAAGACAATCACATAGTGAAACAGTCCATCAGGATCTTACCTAGCCAGTTCGAATGTTGCCCATCCAGTTGGTCTGAAAATAATGGAGTTACACGTGATCAACGTGGCAAAATACTCAGTCGTACTCCTTTGCGTTCTTGACCGGGTCCTTTGCCTCTCCTATCACCCATTTCCCCAGTTGGTCTCACAAGGCTGAGTGAATTTCGTTCGAGGCCAGAATTTAAATTCCTGGACTGTCCGCAACTGGAATCTGGGGTTCTCTGTGTAGGAGAAGGACATGATAACCCTAAATTGCGGTCCTTGTAGCAAAGCAAAAAAAAATCCAGAATGTTAAAAACGTGTATTTCTAAGCTTGAAAAACCATTGCTATTAGCATGAAACGAACACCAGTCACCTGACTGAGAAGCCGGTATGTTACCTGTCGGCTACTCTGTCAGCTCACGTTTCCCTGTATGAACGTTTGTAACAGCCTACATGTGAGTTCAAAACGTGTGGTCGTTTGCGTTTACATGTTCAATGAATATCCGTGTTCATCCGTGTACAGGCTTTTTAACAATGTTGAGGATTGCATGTACCCGTGTAACCATAAAACGGATTACACTCTGAGCTCTAGTTTTAAGAGACTTCAAGTGGTCTCGAAGGTTGTCTTTGACATGCTAGAAGTCATCGACACGGAGCTGCTGCATTTGAATACACACAGATGCCATTGACCTTAACCCACATCGAACCCGCTATTTTGGAAACTGTAATAAACTGTTTTACCTAGGTTGGCTCACGTTCTAACACCGCCCTTTTATTTCAGAAATGGTGAGGGCGATTATGTTGTTTGTTATTTTAAGGGGTGAATCATCAAGATCATCGGCCACTTATTTGTGTACCCTATAGGTAAACACTAACTTGAGCTTTTAGCAGAGAAAGGTAGTGAAGGATACAGAAAGACGACAGCCTAATTATCCCGAATATTGACAGGCGCTTAGAGCAGATTCTCGGTCACCCGTTTAGCGTTTACTGACACTGATGGACGAATTACCATGATGGATCCCTCCTAAGACGGGCTGAGATTTGTTCCGGGTTGATGTTGTGATATATCTTCCACATCCGGTCCATAAGCGATTAAACACTCTTGTTGCAAGATGTATTGAACCTCAAAACATGACATGGGGGCCATTATCACGTGATATTCACTGGCACTAGGCCTAATGAGTTAGGCAAAGTTGTCTCATTTACAGCGTTTAGAGACTCTGTAATGGCTAAAGAAGATATCGGAATAAATAATTCACCCAAACATTCCCTAGAATAACAAAGTCAGACACCATGATCACATTTGGGGTCATTGAAGGATAGTGTGAGGGATTTCTACTCCTATTCTGTTCACAATCGTACAGTTGAGTATTGGGTGAATTCGTTCGGAAGAAGAGCAATCGCCACATTGTGGCACGTAATATTGCAAGACCATGAATGATTAAATACACATCATCATCATCATCATCATCATCATCACCATCTGTTTACCCTCCAGGTTCGGCTTTTCCCTCGGACTCAGTGAGGGATCCCACCTCTATCGCCTCAAGGGCAGTGTCCTGGAGCTTCAGATACAACTGGGGAGAATGACCAGTACCTCGCCCAGGCGGCCTCACCTGCTATGCTGAACAGGGGCCTTGTGGTGGAGGGATAGGAAGATTGGAAGGGATAGACAAGGAAGAGGGAAGGAAGCGGCCGTGGCCTTAAGTTAGGTACCATCCCGGCATTCGCCTGGAGGAGAAGTGGGAAACCACGGAAAACCACTTCGAGGATGGCTGAGGTGGAAATCGAACCCTCCTCTACTCAGTTGACCTCCCGAGGCTGAGTGGACCACGTTCCAGCCCTCGTACCACTTTTCAAATTTTCGTGGCAGAGCCGGGAATCGAACCCGGGCCTCTTGGGGTGGCAGCTAATCACGCTAACCACTAGACCACAGAGGCGGACGAGTAAATACACACTAGTGTAAAATATGAGTGTAGGCCTATATCCATAGCACTTTGTGCTCGTTAACGTCATTCTTTATTAACACTGTTTCATGGAGAGTGTTAGGACAGCTGTTGAAAAGAAATAGGCTTTTAACGTATACGGCACTTAAGTTATGTATTCAGAAAACAAAGCTTTCTTCAGCTAATCTCACTTATATCTGTGGTCGTTGGAGCCACCCAGACTCACTTTGATTTGGGCAGGGGACGTAAGACCGAACACCTTTCCTGATGCCGCGTAATTTTTGAGATGGAAATCTCAACCCCAGCCTTCCGGGTGGGAAGCCAGCAGCTAAGCCACTGAAATAACCACGAAATCGCCCGTCGGAATTCAGAGATCAGGGATTGGTGGAATCGTGTGTTTATCCTGCTCATTAGAGGTCTAATCGCGAACCATATAGGTGAAAAACACTTCGAACGTTTAAAATGAAGGCACTTTAGTCTTCCCTTATCCTCACTTTATTGACACTAAGGATAATCAGGAAACAGGGGAGGAGCATACGGAAGCTGCGACGAACGAACACTCAGCTGTATGAGTTATCCTCAACCTTACCTCAGTCACGAGCAACTGCACTGTGCGTCTCCGCGTGTAATTTCACCACTTTAACATTAAATGAACCGGACTAAATAATAATCTGGGTGCATGCTGTTTTCATTTGTGGAATGCACGTTATTTCAACTATCCACGTACACGATTTGAGCGGGATTGGAGAATAACACGTCTGACTTCCTTTGTAAGTTCATAAATGAGCCCGTCCTTTAACAAGCCAATTCAGGAAAGTCCTATGGTACCGTAGATATATATGAGTAGACATATAGACAGATAGACGATTCATTTTACATGTTTCCCTGTCTTACCCTTGGTATAGGAAAATAACATCTTTATCGAGCTAGTTGGCCGTGCGGTTAGGGTGGCGTAGTTGTGAATTTGCATTCGGGAGATGGCGGGCTCGAATCCCACCGTCAGCAGCACTAAAGATGATTTTCCATGGTTTCCCATTTTC
Source organism: Anabrus simplex (assembly GCF_040414725.1). Lineage (NCBI taxonomy): Eukaryota > Metazoa > Arthropoda > Insecta > Orthoptera > Tettigoniidae > Anabrus > Anabrus simplex. Next base: position 193,908,315 of record NC_090265.1, read on the forward strand.
ACAACAGGCAAATGCTGGAGATGTACCTTGAGTAAGTCCACGAAAACTACCTTCCCAACAGAAATGAAGAATGTATAAAATGTTATTATTACTACTACTACTACTACTACTACTACTACTACTACTACTAATAATAATAATAATAATAATAATAATAATAATAATAATAATAATAACCCGGATAACTATGGGCCTTCTATTACATCATTTAATGTTATGTATTTGAACTTTCCACTTTAAAGAATTTTTCAGCACCCAAGTTGTAGGCGAAAAATATTACTTAGATACTAAATGGGACTTGGGATAAGGATTAATTAGCTGGGAACCACAGCTGAGTCCTACTACTGCTACTATTTTTTTCTTTTTACATTTTTGTTTTACGTCGCATCGGCACAGAAAGGTCATGGCGAAGATGGGGTAGGAAAGGCCTAGGAGTGGGAAGCATTTGCTTGGTGCGAAAATGGGAAAACACGGACAACCATCTTCAGAGCTGCCGACAGTGAGGTTCAAACCCGCTATCTCCCAGATTCAAGCTCACAGCTGCGCGCCCCTAACCGCACGGCCAAACTGCTACTACACTACTCCACTATTTCTATCAAAAGACAATGATGATGATGATGATGATAATGATAATTAATAGTAATAGAAAGATGAAAGCGAAATGAAGAGGCCCTACTGTCGTTCTACGTGCTCATCCCATGGAGATATGTTGAGCGCGCTCGTTTCAAGCTTCCGGGGTTGATTTCCTTTTAACCTCCGTGGAAGTAGGTTTCTTTCACGACTGGCCACGTATAGTATATTTACTGCTCCCCACATCCCAGCTCCCCGATTGATTATAATTAAAGAGGGTATATCTATACTCTGTTGGACTAGATTTGAATTTTATTCACCTAATTCTTACAAATCTCTAGTCCGCAAGATGATACTGAACATAGAGCTACATAAACAGCAGTGTAATGTGGCTGTAATTATAGAACGGCTGGAGCGTTAAAGTTGGATGATTTGATCAGGAAACAAATAAAAATGCTGCAACTACCACTCTGTAACTCTCCGATCTCGATGGCTTCAGTCACTTAAGTGCGGCCAGTATCCAGTATTCGGGAGACAGTGGGTTCAAAACCCCATTGTCGGCAGCCCTGAATATGGTTTTCTGTGGTTTCCCATTATCACACCAGGCAAATGCTGGGGATGTAACTTAATTAAGTACATGGCCGCATACTTCCCACTCTAGCCCTTTCCTGTCCCGTTGTCGCCATAAAACCTATCTGGGTCGGTTCGACGTAAATCATCTTGGAAAAAAAACTCTATAACTCACACCCAGTATCTTATCTCAAAAATGTCGATTACCTGATAGACTGCGATGATTAAGTCTATGAGTGCGCTAGGTACAGTATATGACAGAGTTCTACATAGGGGGTACAATTGGGCGTTGATGATAGTGGTGGTTTTTAGCTTAAGAAGAAGTACAACTAGGCAACCACCTCCGGTAAAATTATCGTAAAACCGCAAGAGAATTACATAGTTACTTCAATATGCCTGTGATGTTAAATGGTTTAGTGAAGTGCTACTTTTATTGTAGACGGTGACCACAAGAACACCCAAAAGAAAGAGATTGGGGATTTCTCTTTCGGGGGTAGACTGAAAAGAGAGATTTCAGATATTTCGTCAGGTGGATGAAAATCGGAAATCGATGGTTTTCTTTTAAAACCTCGTATGTCCAAATGTTCTTCCTACCCATTATATTCCTTAAGACTGGTTACGCCTCCCGGTCATATATTTGTATGCAGTCCATGAGAATAATTTTCGCTGTGTTCATTTTCCTTTGCTAATGTCTACAGGAAAATAGACCTTACCGCCCCGTATTGCAGGGATGTTGATTGCATGGCAAATTTACACACTCCTACAGTATAATGTATTTAAGGTTCATTTTCCTTTACAAATTGGCAGAGGAAAGTGACCATAACGAAAATTATTCTTTTGGACTGCATATAAATATGAGACCGGGAGGCGTGACCAGTCTTAAGGAATATAACGGATAATAAGAGTATTCGGACTTACGAGGTTTTTAAAGAAAGCCATCGAAATGTTTCTTACGTATATAAACATTATTACAAATTAAAAATTATTACAAATATCATACAAATTGACTGTACTATAATGATTTCAGTAAGTAAATCTGTAATCAATCTATTAAGTGAGTAAGGAAATAAGGAATAAGTTCGTTCGTAAGCAAGTAAGAAAGTAAATGAATAAGTAGGCCTAATTAAGCCAGTAAGTAAGTAGAATTAACTTACTACCAGCCACCTCACTATATTCTATTTGAAGTACAGTGGGAATGATGGAAAAGGACTGCCTTTCAGCACAGGATCAGAAAAAAATTAAAATCATTGTGGGAACACATTTATTATTATTTTGGTGTAAATTAAAAAAAAGAACAAGGAACAAAAATACATATAAAAATAAGTCTCGTCATATTCTCTATCTTTGGAACCAACCAAAGGTCAGTTATATTATAATTAACACGTAGGCTAATTTTTAAAAACAGATGTTGAAGTTTTGTCACAGGAAATAGCAAAATTAGTTCCTTGACTCAACCACCCATCTCCATAATCTTCCAGTGGTAAGATTGTTCTTACTACTGGATATACTATATTAGATAAGATTTCGTGGCAATTTAGGATCTAACTATGGTACCCCATACATGAAGACTGGCTTTAGAGTTCTAAGCTAAGCGAAAGATCTGTTTTGTTCTAACATTCATCATTTCATTCTTTTCATTCAATCTCAGAGTATTGGAGGCTAGAGCAAAATCAATGGAATGCGTGTGCTCTATTATTTCTTTCGTATATCAGTTACTTTCTTTCCCTACAAAAAAATTATATTCTCTCTGTAGATTAAATCTTCTTGTATTATCATCCTAGCCTACATATCAATATATTACTTACGTATATCTGAATTATACTGAGTGTAACAAACATATAGGAAATATGTAGGTTCGTCTCAAAAATTGAGAGGGAGAGAGCTAATATAAAGTACGGAAATATATTATTCTTTCTAACCTTCTACTAAACTTTTGAGGTCGATCCTTGTGATGGATTTGGCTGAATTTTACTGACACCAACTGTATGTGGAGGAAGTATTCATTATTGCATGACTCTGTGATGGCTGGTAGTGTGATGTGTTTTATTTAGATGGCCCTAGTCAGAGAAATTAACCATACGACCCGGCCTGGAATCTAACCCGGAGCCCTTTGACCCGAAAGTCAGTACGCTGACCATTCAGCCTAGGAGGCAGACTGTACAAAATACATTCTGCTATCTAAATAACAATGAAGTGATCGTAATAATCATGCCATCAAACTAAGAATGAATTCAACTTGGAGTAAAAGGTTTTCGTTCCTTATGGATACGATGAATTGTTTCCATAAAACCAATGTTTCGCGCTTTGTACTCAAACGTCAGCTGGCAGAATGTTCTACTGCAACTTCGTCTGCTAAAGTTAGGTCTTCTCCAACAAACACAGTCTATTTAAAAAGATATATCACAGCTTTACTCTGTTCACTAGAAGAACTAGTGATGTTCGTGTTCGGCGACTGGTACGGGAACTTCGACGTGGTAGGGTACAGGTTTCTCTACGGGTACAGGTACAGGCTTAGCAACTGGAACATGGACTGGGTATGGTACTGGCTTTGCTACGGTAACCGGTACGTGTTTGTGTACTGTAACAGGGTAAGGTTTGGGTACGTGTACTGGGTACGGCTTGTCTACTGGTACCCTGACTGGGTAGGGCACATGCTTCTCTACAGGATACGGCACTGGTTTCACAACTGTGTAAGGCACTGGCTTGTGTACTGTTACTGGATACGGTTTGTAGACAAATACCTGATACGGTCTATCAACAGGTACCTTTACTTCATACGGGACTGGTTTTTCAACAGGGTAGGGAACAGGTTTGTGAACTGTCACAGGATATGGTTTTGGGACGTACACATTATAGGGTCTATCGACAAACACTTTCTCTGTGACTGTGTAGGGCTTGTCGACAGCCACGTGTACGGGCACTTTGACGGGAACTGAGTAGGGTTGAGGTACGGGTACTTTGACGTGAACTGTATATGGAGCTGGAACTGGGACCTTCTTCTCTACGTAGACAGGGTAAGGCTTTTCTATATGGACGGGGTATGGGTGGGGTACGGGAACTTTCACTTCTACGGGTACCGGGACGGGTTTTTCTACAGGGACGTGTACTGGAACTGGTCGGACCACGGGGACCTGAACTGGATATGGGACTTTCTTCTCTACAGGGAATGGTACGGGTTTTTCGACTGCAACAGCGTAAGGTTTATCGACGGGCACTTTGACTGGGTATGGGAAAGGCTTCTCTACGGTGTATGGAACATGTTTCTCGACAGGAACTTCCACAGGAACAGGATGAGGTACGGGAACCGCTACCTTCTCCGTCAGTGTAATGGCTGGCACATGCTCCTCACTTGAACTCACACTCCCATGATCACCGCCATCCCCGAAGTCTGTACCCACTCCTCGTTTCTCTGTCTTCTTACTCTCCTGAACCTCCATCTCCGAGGAACGAACCTCTTCCTTCTTCTTCCTATCGTCCTTTTCTGTGGTGTTCTTAACGTCCTTGGAGCCAAACACTTTTTCGGGTGCAGTCGCATTATTTGAAGTTTGCTTGTCCTTGAGATGTTCAGTGTCCTTCCTCTCTTGAGCTGCTGTGGTCTTCTCCGTCACATTATGCTTCTTCTCTGCCAACACTAGCATGGCCAACGCCACCACAATGATAGCGGTCTACGACAACATACACAACATAATTAATTTTCACACACTAAATGACACTTGATGCAGAATACAACTTTCGAAGTCACAAAAAATAGGATACTTTCTATACACCTAGTAACTGAGTACACTAATATGCACTTTACAAGACTGAGAGATACCGTGAAACTGATACACAAAATAAGCCTTAATTAATTCTACAACCTGCCTGCTGGCCATGATTCTTAAGGCGTCAAGTCTACATGGTCTGACTCTTCGGATAGCTAGTTCGACTCACGCTGGTGGGATATCAGAATGTTAACCGGCAGGGTAAGAGAAGTGGTGGTATACAATTCGTTGCTGTTCGGGCAAAATGTCATATCTCACAATGCTCTTCATATCCACTATTCACTGGTCACGCCTCCCAGCCACATATGGATACGCAGTTCAGGACAATTTTCGTTGTGTTCATTTTCGTATCCTTGCGTTAAAGGAAAATGAAACTTAAAGTACATTATACTGTAGGAGGTCATGCAAGCATGCATTCCTGGCATACGGTACGGTAAGGTACTACGCCGGCCATTCAGCAAAGTGGCCGGAAGGCCAGCTGATGAAAGATCGACATTGCCTTTCTTCTGCAGAACTAAAAGGACTTACCGAAGACCGAGACACAAGAAGAACCGCAACAATCCAATCTCAGGATACAATCATGCCCTTGCCGGTAACTTTAAGGGTTGGACCTATCTTTCCCCAGTGATTGGAATTAAGAAGGGATGTTCATCACATTGTATTTCCCCCGTAAAACAATAATCACTACTCACCACCTCCGCATTATAGCCCGTTTAGGTCCTTGGATCTGCTATCTTTTCTGTTGCCAGGCTATATGGCCTGCAGATATTGGAGTGTCAAGTGTTCAGCGTAACGACGTCCTCAACCATATTTATAAGCTTTCTAGACTGGGGCTCATATCAGACAACTCCTCACTTGAACTCGCGAAGCTGAATAAACCCCGTTCCAGCGTTCAGTCCAGCCCTTACAACCATGTATTGATACGGGGTCGGGAATGAGGTGAAATTAATTGACACGCCATGTTTTAATGAAATTGGGTAAGGAGCTGGAAGGAATCGACTGTGGCCTATGAATAGGAACTGTCCCAGCATTTGCCGCAGAAAATCGTTTTCAGGACAGCTGACGGTGAGGTTCAAAACCACGCGTCTCCAAAACAGCTTGCCTGGATAGCTGTAGTGAGTTGATACGCGTGGCCAGACCGCTGGTTTCCAGCCTTCAGTCTGGGATTTAAATCCTTAGATTGACTGGGAATCGAACGCTGAGACTTCCAATAAGGGACAGACACGCCACTCCTACACCAAATAATATAATAATAGACTAATAATAATAATAATAATAATAATAATAATAATAATAATAATACAGAACATGTGGCTGTACGATTTGGGTCACGTAGCTATCAGCTTGCATTCGGGTAAAGTGGGTTCGAACCTCACTCTCGTCAGCCCTGAAGATGGTTTAACGTGGTTTCCCATTTTCACTCCAGAACAATGATGGTGCTGCACCTTAATCAAGGCAACGGTCGGTTCCTTCCCATTCCTAGCCCTTCCCTAACCCATCATCGCCATAAGACCTATGGTGCGACGTAAAGTAAACTGTAAAAAGAAGACACAAGATAAAACGAAAACTTACGACGTATAGAGCCCATTAAGAGCGTTTGTCTGTCAAGATGACTTCTGCGCAGCCAGATGACCAGCACATACTGGAGTGTCACGTCCTCTGCTTCATTTAGACCTACTGGATTTCTGACTGGGTCCACTATGATACCTCTCACATAGACCCCTCTGTGGGTGGGGGTGGTATAAAACATCCTCTGTATCCGCTGCGTATCCTAAAATGTGACTGAAAAGGGATCCATGGGCTTTTATACTGGGAGAATGGGTTGGCTATCACGGTGGTGGTGGTGGTGGTGATTATTGTTTTAAGAGGAAGTATGGCGATCACAGGTTCCCTAGTTGAGTCTGGTATCGATTCCACTTACTCGTGTCAGGCTCCTCGCTTTCATCTTTCCTATCCGACCTCTCTTGGTCAACTCACGATTTTTTCCGACCTGGACGGTATTCTCATTTCCACGCCATTTGTTGCCCTTCCCTCTCTTTTGTCGATACCTCCATTCTTCGAACTTTCGGGCCTCTTCCATTTTCCTTTTTGATTAGTGTGAATACGGGATGGCTGCCCTGTTGTACTTCATCTTAAAACAATAATCACCACCAACATCTCGTATCATATCTCAATTTAATTCATGAGAATATGTGAATCTCTTTCCAGTCGTTAATCTAAGTTGAAATCGAACCCAGGGACTCCATATAAAGAGTAATCAAGCAATCTTTACCCAAGAGGTTGTTGTTGTTGACGATGATGATGAAGATAATAATAACAACAGGATAAGAATAATGTGATTAATATCCCTGCAGCTATTATCGTTCGTAAGTTACTAGCAGTTTACACAGCCTGAAAACTTAAAGTAGCCTATCTATCCCAGCCCTAGACCTAAATAATTCACATTGCCACAGGCCTTTAATATCACAGAATAATAGACAATTTGCAGTGTTTCAAGTAAACAAGGCTGATAAACTTAGAGATGTCTCAAGCTCGCGAATCAGCACCAACTGAGGTATGCTAAAAGATTTGACTCTTAAAGTACTTCTAAGTGGCGTGTCAATGCCCTTACAGGACTTCGTTAGCGCTTGGTTTAGTGATACTGTGACCCCACTTGGTTCCGCTTTAGTGAACTCCCCACGAACAACGGAAGTTACTCGCCGCTCAATATTCTTTCAGAAATAGAATAATGCGTCATTGTTTTAGCATTTAAAAGCCAAAACTTATTTGATAACACGCATTTTTTACATTTTCTCATGTAAATGGTATGTGAATTAGGGATAGAGTGTCGGCTTCCGGATCCCAAGGTCGCGGGTTCAACCCATAATCGTATTTTTAAGTCCAGAAGAAAGTCCATTCGTCACTCATTGTCAAACGATATCGGTATCTTTGATGATACACTCGATGTCTACCCGACATAATTAATTAAAACTCAGGTCATCAATGACCAGCACTGGGGTATCGGGGTAGAAGTACCTGCCTCTAGCCCGGAGGCCCCAGATTACATTCCCGGTCAGGCCGAGGATTATAATTCTGGATTTAGTGCTGGAAATGAAGTTCACTCAGCCTCGTAAGGCCAACTGGGCAGCCGTGTAATACGAGAGGTAGCGGACCCAGTCAAGAAAGCCAAAAAAGATGGCTGAGGATATCGTCACGGTGATCACAAGTCAATTCAATGCCTACAGGCTGCCTAGCTGGGCAGCAGTAGCATTGTCAGCCCAAGGACCTAATGAGTTGTTGTGAAACGTATTTTTTTGTAATAACTTGTCCAAAAGATATCTGGTTACTGTACAATCTGGTAATGCAAAATTGGCATGTTTAAACATATACAGGCAGTATAAATGACATAAAATTAAAAATCTCTACATAAGCCAAACTATTTTCTTATCCTTTTATCGTCGTTAATATAAATAATGGTGCCTAAAACTTGGATTATGTTACGTTTCAATTAGTTTTTGTGTCCCCCTCATGTTAATTATATAAGGTACTAAATATTGTGTACATTCTTATCACAAATCACAGAGGTTCTATGTCAATCGCTCATGGTAGCAATTCAAGAGATTTAAACTTGTTGTGTTTCTGAATTTCAGTATATCACGAGAATTCTGTGACATGTATCCAGTATCCTTACAATTTTCTGAAAATGTAATTTCGAAATTTGTGTTTGAGAACATAACAGCTGTAAAAATTAAACCGATATTCTAATCTTTCCAGTGTTGAGTACATTTTATTTAATATTATCTTATCTCAAATAGCATTTAACATTGTTTCACAATTTTCTTTACGTTGCACTGACACAGGTCTTATGACGATGAAATGAAATGGCGTATGGCTTTTAGTGCCGGGAGTGTCCGAGGACATGTTCGGCTCGCTAGGTGCAGGTCTTTTGATTTGACACCCGTAGGCGGCCTGCGCGTCGTGATGAGGATGAAATGATAAGACGACACATAAACCCAGCCCCCGTGCCAGCGAATTTAACCAATCATAGTAAAAACTCCCGACCCTACCGAGAATAAAAACTCCGGACCACTGTGACCAAAGGCCAGCACGCTAACCACTTAGCCATGGAAGAGGACTTATGACGAAGATGGAAGAGGAAATGGCTAGGAGTTGGAAGGAAGCGATCGTGGCTTTAATTAAGGTACAACCCCAGTGTTTGCCTGGTGTGAAAATCGGAAAACACGGAAACAATCTTCAGGGCTGCCAACAGTGGGGTTCGAACCCACTTTCTCCCGAATGCAAGCTGAGAGCTATGTGCCTCGAACCGCGCAGCCACTTGCACGGTAAATAAAATTAACATTTCAGTATGTTAAACCAACAAAATATAAGAATTTATCCCAGCAATTACTATAAATATTTAAATATGGTTAGTTTTTTTGAGATCATCTTCTTAATTAAATCTCTCTATTTTATGCGAATGTAAAGAAAAAGTTTGTGGATAGTGAATATTGTTTTACAATTTCTTCAAATCCAATGGCTGAGTTAGCAAACCCTAAACATGGCTTTATTAAAACATTTTATTACAATACTAAATGTTAATACGTTATACTGTAGGCCTACCGTAGGCCTAACCCATATAATTCCGGAAAGGTCATTGTTCATTGCTATCCGTTAATACTTTTTTAATTCTTTACACCTTTGACTAACGCCGACTCGTTGGCTGAATAGTCTGCGTTCTGCCCTTCGGTTCAGTGGGTCACGGGTTCGATTCCCGGCTGGGTCGGGGATTTTAATCGCTTGTGATTAATTCTTCTGGCTCGAGGCTGTCCCAATACTATCCTCTCCATATTCAGACAACACACCATACTACCAACCACCGCAGAAACACGCAATAGCGATTATAACCTCCGTATAGAGTTGGCGTCAGGAAAGGCATCCGGCCGTAAAACAGGGCTAAATCCACTTGTGCGCCACAATTCGCACCCGCGACCCCACAGGTGTGGGAAAAGTGGTAGAAAAAGAAAGAAGAAGAAGACATGTTTGACTCAGGCAAGAGATTATAAAATCAAAGTTGACAGAATTTGTTGAAGCTTTCACAACGTTGAATTGTACAGTCAACTCTATTGGATCAAGTTATAGTAAAATAATTTGGAAATACGCAATTTCAAAATAGCGGTAATTCAAAGAGAGATAAAACTGATCTCTGGATAAGAATTAAATGTTTATAACATCAAATACATTTCAATTGTTGGTTGGAAATAACTTGCAAAGCTGCAAACTGTACAGTGGCAATATTTTTTTGAAATATTTTATAGACTACGTTTTCTGTTTTGGGGTATGATAATTGAGTGACATTGTAACTGGCTTCTCGCCAATGCGGCCTCGGTTAGAACCCTGACCAATGCATGTGGGATTTTTCAAAGTAAAATTAACGGATCTGTGGCTCGAATTCCACACAAAAAAAATGGGGGTCCCACGGGTATGATCACGATATCAACAGTAACGTGAAAGTAAATTCCTTCTGTTTTTGATATTTTATTGCAAAAATGATGCGTTTTTACAGCAATTCTTCGCACGTCATTCTTCAATTATTTTACGAATTAGTTGCCAAGTTTTCTAAGTTCTTTATTCCTTCAAAAGTTTTGAGGTGATTAAATATGAACATCTGCTTACAGTGGCAGAGAAGTTCCGTCAACGTTCTACAGCCTAATTTGTATTCACATCGGGTTATTGTTATTTTGAGTTACATAGCACAAGGAAATTCTCCTATTTATGGTTGATAAATTAGTTCAAAGAAGCGATACAAAAATACTTCGACGCAGAAGGAAACGTCACGTGATGCATTTGAATGGTATTGTGTCCTGATACGGTATTACTTCATTGATCCACTGCTATTGATATACTAAATATGGACAAATAAAGTAATTTCGGAAATATTCGCTCTCGGAACTTCTATCATGATATTTGCCCCGAAGTTTCTCAGTTCTTGTAATCGTGATTTATTCATTCGATTTAAAATGATGATGATGATGATGATGACGATGATGCTTGTTTTTTGCTATTTTCTTTACGTCGCTCCGACACAGATAGGTCTTATGGCGATGATAGGAAGGAAAGGCCTAGGAATGGGAAGGGAGCCGCCGTGGTCTTAATTAAGGTACAGCCCCAGCATTTGCCTGATGTGAAAATGAGAAACAATGGAAAACCACCTTCAGGCCTGCTGACAGTGGGATTCGAACCCACTATCTCCCGGATGCGAGCTCACAGCTGCGCGCTCCTAACTGCATGGCCAACTCCCCTGGTTGTTTAAAGGGGCCTAACATCTAAGGTCATTGTCCCTATTTAAAAGGAAATATATGAAATAATAATCATCTGTGTATGTTCTGCCAATATTAAGTAACGCTGAACACCGTCAGTCGAAAAGTTATCACTACCATTTGATATCTTTCTTCATCATTCTCTGTCAATTTTCAGTTGGTTAAAATTAAATACAACTCGGAAATGAAATGAAACTTCAGAATGTGCGGATATCTATCCATATGAAATCCTTTTTTAGAAGAGCTCAACTAAGTTTGTGATGATTTAGAATATATCAGCTTAACACAGATATCCTATAAGTTTAGTGTGTGTATTTGTCCGTCTCGTTGGCTGAACGGTCAGCGTACTGGCCTTCGGTTCAGAGGGTCCCGGGTTCGATTCCCGGCCGGGTCGGGGATTTTAACCTTAATTGGTTAATTCCAATGGCACGGGGCTGGGTGTATGTGTTGTCTTCATCATCATTTCATCCTCATCACGACGCGCAGGTCACCTACGGGAGTCAACTCGAAAGACCTGCACCTGGCGAGCCGAACAAGTCTTCGGACACTCCCGGCACTAAAAGCCATACGCCATTTCATTTCAGTGTGTGTATTAACTCTGCACAAAATTATGGAAAGATATTTAGATAATGATAGCGATTTTTAGGGGGAAAATATTCTGCTCTAAATACTCCTATAGAACCTTTGATGAACCCTATTAAAGATGATTCACGTTCAGTTAACTTTAAATAGAAATATTAAAAGAATGTAAGCTTTAAAATAAAATGTTAGCTGCTTTAATTGACTGCTCACATTTTACCTACTCAGAAAAAAAAATCAAAACAGCAATAGACCTCTAGTTTAGTTTCCGGTCCCCACTCTTTTATAATACTGTGGTTTTAAGTTATTTTTATTTTTTATTATAGTATACATTAACTTTACTGACCAGTCAAAACACAAATCTGGGCCGATGACCTTCGATGTTAGGCCGCTTTAAACAACAAGCATCATCATCAAACATAAATCTACTAGGTTGATTCAAGAAATGAGACACTTGATATCGAAACATAGTTCACTGTCCTAGAACGTTCACAGATTGTTTAATACTGCCCGAATTTGATTTTTAAAATGCACACAATATAGCTTTTAAACACTCATCAATATTGTAAATAATTCACTACGTAAGAATCTATCATTAACATAAAATTATGCTTTTCAAAAAGTAATACTGACAACGAAAACACTGAATAAATTAGCGGACTCAGTTACTAGATGATCACAACACTTCTATGGATATCAACAAGTGTAATAATTATACACTGACATACCAAAAACTTCATGTCGCTGTGAGTTGGTTGCTTGGCTGTACGCCAGTCCGCGACTGGATCTTCTCTCCACACTTGATGCTCGCTTTATATACTTTACGTGCTCGCGAGATCCTCACACTTTCGCTGGTTCCCAGACCATCTTGGCACTGAACATGAAAGTCACCCCTTTGTCCGAACAGCAACAATAATTAAAACAGTACATACTGCGGCGCGTTGAGCGTGACGTGCGTGTCGTAGGACAAGGACTTCCTCTTGCTGAGATCATGCCACCTGGAACCGTATACTTCTTGAAGCTTCAACTTAGCTCTCGCATTTGCTTGTACATATTATAGTGGTAACAATAGAGCAAGGAACTAGGGTAAGTGTATGATAGGAATTTAGTTTCACATACGTCCGGTTCATATTATGCTTGCATAATAGTTATCTTTATCTAAGACAAATAAAAACCCCGTATACAGCACTGTACAGATTGCTTTTAATTATTTTACTGTACAGGAAATCAATTATAACCAGTCCCTAGGACCAGTACTTTGTCTATTTAGTGCTATTGGATGCGGATGTGGTTTTTAAAATCTTGATTCTAGACAGTTACACACACATGAATCCAGAAACGAAATAACTTGATACTAAAAGTCCTGTTTGGTTGACACGGATTCGATTCCCGATTCTTCCATCTTATAAGTGATTTTCTCGTGATTTTCCATTTTGAGTCTAGATCAAACCTTGATTACTCACTGTACTATCGTAGCTCTATCTTTAATGCCGTTCTGAAATATTCAAACGGCATGAAGTGAGGAAATGATTGGCTTGTCACTGCCATATGGGTGTGGATGTCCTCAGAATTAGTGGTCTACGTAGTGTCATTCAACCCTGTCCAAAGTACATAAACATTTCCATTTGTAACTACCGTAATGTTGAACATGTCGTGTTATCCTGTTTCAGACATCATCAACGGGTGATAACTCTGCCGTTTCGACATGCTAACGTCTGAAATGGAATCTTGGTATCCCTTAAGAAGGGATACAAATTTTCGGTTATGACCCAGATCACTCAAATTTGTAGGCCGTAAATTTGTGTTTAAAATGTGGTAATTAAAAAAATTCGCCCTGTAATTTGTCATTATTTTTCAGCATGAGAAATGTAGTAATGCAGTACAGTATATTTTTGCAAACACTGTATCCTAAGATCTGAAGGGTTTAAACGATCACCACTATTAAGGGCGACACAGTGGACTGTTTAATTAAAAGACAGTCTGCTTTGCATAGCTCATGTAATCTTTAGTTGCATGCAGTATTGGGTATGATTGTAGGTGGCTACATTTTGCTAATATATGCAGGCTAGACAAGAAGACAAATCTATAGTACATATAGACCATTAAGGGCCTTTGGTGCCAAGATGACTGATGCCCAGCGAGATGATCCGCAGACAATGAAGTTTCACATGGTAAACGTCACGATTTCCTCAGTCGACAATGAAAACTGTATTTTGATGTGTGTCTTTTAGCACTTAAATAGAGAACATCATCAAAGAAAATGGCTATAATTCGTTTCAATCTACTACTTGTTTTCACGTCTCACCGACTGAGAGGGGTCTCACACCGACGATGAGATAGGACAGGAATGGGAATTGGTAGGAAGCAACCATGCCCTCAATTATGGTGCAGCCCAGCAATTGCCTCATATTAAAATGGGAAACCACGGAAAACCATTCTCAGGGCTTCGAACCCACCATCTACCGAACACAGGCTATTAGCTGCACCTCTCGTACCACATAACCCACTCACTCTGTACTCTAATTAGTTTGTTCAATTTATGACGGTTTCCCTAGATAAATCTGCATATAATTTTTATGAATAGTCAGCTTAAGATAAGTGATATGTTATAATTAAAGTAGTTGTTATTGTTGTTTCGTCTTAGAGGTTTAGAATATCATAACCGATAACTTGCAGGTTTTATTTGACGTACTACATAATAGGCGCCAGTAGACTTGTGGCCACTGTACACTTTCTCTCGCTCCCAGCTAAACCTCTAACCCATACAGCATCGTTGCTGCACTTCCTCAGTCACAACATTGTTAACTTCCATGAGCTGACCTCGCGAGGCTGAAAGACAGGATACAAATGCATACATAAATTTTTGTTCAACGTCGTACTAACACATCGAAGATTTTCAGTGACGCAAGATTGGACAAAGGATTTGGAAGATAGTGGCCGTGGCTTTATTTATGGTACAGTCCCAGCGTTTTTCTGGTGTGAAAATAGATAAATCACAGAAAAACATCGGGGCTACCCACCTTGGAATTCGAATCCATCATCTCTCGAATACAAGCTCATAGTTACGGGAACTTTGTGCCACTTTACACCATAGTACACTAAATGGTCTCATGACACTTGTTATTAATAACTAAGGTTCGTATGTTAAGGAAAAGTCATATTTCATATCTGAGCTCATTTTACCCGAAACCTAAAAAAATTAACTGTGAATGATGAGACCCTGACCCCGTTTAAAGAAATTTTATGTTGCATATAAATGCATATTTCGGCAATTTTTACTGGTTTGGTCATATTTTGCTCATTTCAGTGATATGAGGTCGTCGCTCGGCCGGTAAAAGGTTGTATTCCACAAATCTCTTCCTATCAATTATTCTCCTTAAGACTGGTCACGCCTCCCAGCCACGTATGGATATGCAGTCCATCAGAACAAATTTTGTTGTGTTCATTTTCCTATGCCCATCTGTAAAGAAAAATGAACCTTACAGTACCGTACTGTAGGAATGTACGTTTGCATTACGTATTTACGCACTCCCAGTGTACAATGCATGTAAGGTTCATTTTCGTTTAATCGTCGACATAGGAAAACGAACACAACGGACATTGTTCTGATGGACTGCGTATCCATATGTGGCTGGGAGGCGTGACCAGTCTTAAGGGGAATAATGGATAGGAAGAGTATTGTGATATACAACGTTTTACCGGTGAAGTGACGAGGTTACATTTTGTTATAATTTGAGCATTCTTGTTTAAATTGAGGCGTCGCTTTTAACAAGGTACATGTCTGCGTCGATTTTCAAACACAGGATTTCAAATTACTGTAGTAGATGTATTTTTCTTTCTTTTCCCGTTAGAGATAGGTAGGAGGTTCAGAAGACAAGATTCCGAGAAAGAGAAGATGCACGAACGTACACCGACAGATACCAAAAAGCATGCCAATACATTTGTATTTATTTAGGTAAACAGAATGAGAACTGTGATACTGAATGAATGTATGATGCTTTAATTTACCTGCTGTAGCTCTGCCAGTTGACATGATTAAATGTGTCTGCTGAATTATCGCTTATGACTTTTTTTGACAGATTTCTAATACTTTCTACCTATCCCTAAAATGCTTAAGTCATATTTTACCTTACTTTTTAGGTCATATTTCCCCGTTTTTAGGGCATATTTGCTAGCATATTTTTACTTCTTTAGGTCATAACTTTCCGAACCCTATTTAATAACTTAATACCTGTATAGGGTGGTCGGAAGTAACGTGAACCGAGTATACGAGCGTTCGAGGATTGGTCATACTGATAAATACTGCGAAAGTTTGTGTTGTTAAGTCTGCACGTGGCTTGAGAGCATCGGTCGAAATAAACAATTTTTCCAGGGAAGCGATTTGAACATGGACCTCCGGGTTGACAGGATCATGCCACAGCAAGTGCGCTACGGTGACACCGACTGAAACCCATGGTGTGTTAGTGTTCTCAAACCGGTCTTGAGCCACGTGGAAATTTAGTAACACCGCCTCTCAAAGTACATTTGTATTCGCCCGCGAAGCAATCTCATTGGCTAATTTTAGCAGGTGATAAAATGACAAGGGCGCTTGATATAGAATTATTTCTTTCAAATTATTTATCAGTAAGTTATGCCAAACCCTCTTATGCACATATTACCAGGTTCACGTTGTTTCTGATCACCCTGTATATTATCAACAAAAAAATAAGCGGGATGAGAGGAGGCTCATCACTTATAGGCTACTGTATATTCATGAGAATTATTTATCGTAGCTATTATTATAAGACTTTATCGATGTGGCCACTGAACTTCGTGAGATCTTCGAAGATAATCAAGATTGACTGTGGTCTGTACCTGTATGAGTACCTACTTACCACCTAAATATGGATTCCGACTCAGACTGTCTTAATTAATACATCATATCTAAACAGTCTACTTCATGGCTGAGTAGCGTCTTAAACTCCGGTCATCGGTGATCCGGGTCGAGGGATTTTAACCTAATATGGTTAATTCTCTTGGCTCCACTCTCGTAGGACGGTCTGCCTAACAAAGGCTGTACTAGATATTGATAGGCGCATTAAATTATTATTATTATTAGGCCTATTATTGTTATTATTATTATTATTATTATTATTATTATTATTATTATTATTATTATTATTATTATTATACAGTAGAGGATTTATAAAACAAGACCCACAGAATCAAACCAAACCAAATCAAACCAAACCAAACCCCATGACACTACAGCCCTTGAAGGGCCTTGGCCTACCAAGTGACCACTGCTCAGCCCGAAGGCCTGCAGATTACGAGGTGTCGTGTGGTCAGCACGACGAATCCTCTCGGCCATTTTCTTGGCCACAGAATCAAGACACTGAAAATGAAATGAAATGTCGTATGGCTTTTAGTGCCGGGATATCCCAGGACGGGTTCGGCTCGCCAGGTGCAGGTCTTTCTATTTTACTCCCGTAGGCGACTTGCGCGTCAAGATGAGGACGAAATGATGACGAAGACAACACATACACCCAACCCCCGTGCCACTGGAATTAACCAATTAAGGTTAAAATCCCCGACCCGGCCGGGAATCGAACGCGGGACCCTCTGAACCGAAGGCCAGTACGCTGATCGTTCAGCCAGCGAGTCTGACATCAAGACACTCAAAAACATAGACACCAGACTAAAGACCAAGATCAAGAGACAAACCACGGGAAGAGTGATTTCAGACAAGGAGAGGAAATCAAGATCCGAGAGAATGAAGTAGTACTGGGCTGAGAGAAAATCGAAAAGTCCATTGTATAATTGACTAAAGTGGTCCAATGAAGGCCACGAAATGTAAAATAAACACAAATTATTATTATTATTATTATTATTATTATTATTATTATTATTATTATTATTATTATTATTTAATGTGATTGATTTTAAGTCCCACTAACTACTATTGCGGTTTTAGGAAACGCCGAGGTGCCGGAATTGTGTACCGCAGGAGTTCATTTTCCCTACCGGTAAATCTACACACACGAGGTTGACGTATTTGAGCACCTTCAAATACTACTGGACTGAGCCAGGATCGAACCTGCCAACCTGGGCTCAGAAACATAGCGCCTTAACCATCTGAGCCACTCAACTCGGCATCATCATCATCATAATCATTATTATTATTATTATTATTATTATTATTATTATTATTATTAGTAGTAGTAGTAGTATTAGTAGTAGTAGTAGTAGTAGTAGTATTCAAACCCACCGATATAAAGTTCAGAAAATCTTTAGAATCTGCAGTTCAATAAAACAAGGATACAGTTTTCTCTTCATTCAAAGTAAATGCTGCATTATTCCCTATATTAAATTACAGGGTGTTATTCACAGAAAAATTTAAATGGTTGGTAATTACTGTCAGGATATAACGGCAGTAACAACAACGGCAGCTTTACTTTAAAACTAATATTCGCAGTTCCTCAAACAATTCAAGTCATTTCTTGCCCTACTCATTATATTAGATGTGCACCTTCGTAGTGCAAAGGTTGCCGATATTGGCCGCCATCATCGGAGGACCGGGTCCGATGCCCAGAACTGCCATAAATTTTAAAATGGTACGAGGTCTTGTATGTGGCTAAAGCGATACATGCAACTCACTTTCTTTTGAGATGTGTCTGGAAATAGATACACCATTTCGAGACGATGACACGAAGTCACTCTATCTCCTTAGAAAGGACGCTGGGAAAATACAACCGCTTACCGCCTTTTCTTCCACGAGAGCCCCTAATTGCCTTTCGTCTACCTTTCTGTTCAATGGTAACCTAGTCTTAAATCCTCATTCTCCAGTTAAAGCACTTTCCTTTTCCATGGAATTCTTCCTTGATTTTCTCATTCTCATAGTTAATTTTACGATGCTCAAGTGGTTCCCACATTACAGTGAGTAAAAAACAGAGTATTTCGCTCATAAAACTCATTAACAGCTCACCTTAAATGCGATTTTTTACGTACTAATTGTCGACCTTCTTAGATTATTACCTCTCTGTGACATCTGTACAGAGAAACATTTCTAATCTTATTTCGGAATCATCATCTGTTTCCACAAAGAATTCTTTGGGATTGATCCACCTGGGTACGAGATACGAGACATGTAGACGTAAACATGCATTGAATAGATGATGAGTTAGAACCACTATGTCGGCAAATTTGATGATTTTCCGTGGTTACCTATATACAGGATGATTCAGCTAAGTTATCCACCTCAAATACCTTCTAATCCTTTGAAGATATTGACATTCAGTTTTCAAATTCTTAAATTGTATTAAGGGGCTCATAAAATACTGTCCTTTTCCTCTCGATCACATATTTCAGGAGTACTTTTTAGTACGCAGGCCTATATATCGTCGCTTCTGTGGCAAAACAGCGAATGTGACAATGCTCTTCTTATCCATGATACCCAGTAAAACTGGTCACGCCTTCCAGCCACATATCGATGGCTTTCTTTAAAAACCTCGTAATACATTATACTGTAGGAGTGTGTAAATTTGCCATGCAATCAACATCCCTACAATTCGGTTGGTTAAGGTCCATTTTCCTTTAGACAATAGCAAAGGAAAATGAACACAGCAAAAATTATTCTGATGGACTGCATAAAAATATATGACCGGGAGGCGTGGCCAGTCTTAAGGGATATAATAGGTAGGAAGAACATTTGGACATACGAGGTTTTAAAAGAAAGCCATCGATATGGATATCGTCGCTGCCGGGACAAAACCTCCTACGTGAAATATTTTAGCTTAGAACTTCGGCCCGTAAGGTTCTGTCATCTAAGGTGCAATATTGTGTGTACAGTTTCAAGGCATTCTCACTCTTCATAATGTATGTGCTGTGGGGCAGTATATCTCCAAAAATATTATCACATAGGAGGTTTTGACCCGGCAACGACGATATGCAGTTCATCACAACCATTTTCGTTGAATTCATTTTCCTACGCGGAAGCGTAAAGGAAAATGAACCTTCAATACATCACACTATAGGAGTGGTTAAATAATGCATGTCATGCAAACATACATTCCGCAGTACGGTACAGTAAGGTCCATTTTCCTTTACAGATGCGCATAGGAAAATGAACTCAACGAAAATTGTTCTCATGGACTGCATATCAATATGTGGCTGGGAGACGTGATCAGTCTTCTTCTTCTCCTTCTTCTTCTCCTCATCCTTTTTCTTCTTCTTCTTCTTCTTCTTCTTCTTCTTCTTCTACTACTTCTACTTCTGTGTCAGGGTGAACCTTGGACTTTCCAACGAGCTTCTTCCATCCATCACGGTCACATGTTACCCTCCTCCAATTCCTGCATCCCAGCTCCAGCAGATCTTCTTCCGCTCCGTCCAACCATCTTGTTCGAGGTCTACCTCGTCCTATATGTCCTCCTGCGTTTTCGAAGAGAATCTTCTTCGTCACCTCAGACTCCTCCATTGTTGGCACATCTTTTCCTTCCTGATCGAATGATTTTTGTTACTAGAGCATCGATGTGTACAATTCTGCATTGTACCTTATTCTCCATCGTCCTTTATCATACATGTGACCAATTATTTTCATTAGAATTTTCCTCCCAAGTCCCACCAAGCAGCCTTGCGTCGGTTTCCGTCAGGGGCCATGTTTCTGAGGCCTAAGTGAGGACTGGTCAAACGAGGGTTCTATAAATAGTAAGTTTTGTTGGGCGACCAAGGAGTCTTGATCAGGACAAGTTGCTCAAGGCAAAGTATGCCTTATTTGCTGAGACCTGCCTGATCTTTATTTCAGTTGAGATATCATTAAAGCAAGTTACTGTGAGACCAAGATACTTGTAACTATCTACTCTTTCAAATACACTGACTGACAGAGCAAATGCAACACCAAGAAGGAGTGGTCAGAACTTTATGCCAATTGCAGGGTAGACTGACGTCACTGAGGTATGCTCATGATGTGAAATGCGCCGATGTGCTGCGCACGTAGCGAACGATAAATGGGACACGGCGTTGGCGAATGGCCCACTTCGTACCCTGATTTCTCAGCCGACAGTCATTGTAGAACGTGTTGTCGTGTGCCACAGGACACGTGTATAGCTAAGAATGCCAGGCCGCCGTCAACGGAGGCATTTCCAGCAGACAGACGACTTTACGAGGGGTATGGTGATCGGGCTGAGAAGGGCAGGTTGGTCGCTTCGTCAAATCGCAGCCGATACCCATAGGGATGTGTCCACGGTGCAGCGCCTGTGGCGAAGATGGTTGGCGCAGGGACATGTGGCACGTGGCACGTGCGAGGGGTCCAGGCGCAGCCCGAGTGACGTCAGCACGCGAGGATCGGCGCATCCGCCGCCAAGCGGTGGCAGCCCCGCACGCCACGTCAACCGCCATTCTTCAGCATGTGCAAGACACCCCGGCTGTTCCAATATCGACCAGAACAATTTCCCGTCGATTGGTTGAAGGAGGCCTGCACTCCCGGCGTCCGCTCAGAAGACTACCATTGACTCCACAGCATAGACGTGCACGCTTGGCATGGTGCCGGGCTAGAGCGACTTGGATGAGGGAATGGCGGAACGTCGTGTTCTCCGATGAGTCACGCTTCTGTTCTGTCAGTGATAGTCACCGCAGACGAGTGTGGCGTCGGCGTGGAGAAAGGTCAAATCCGGCAGTAACTGTGGAGCGCCCTACCGCTAGACAACGCGGCATCATGGTTTGGGGCGCTATTGCGTATGATTCCACGTCACCTCTAGTGCGTATTCAAGGCACGTTAAATGCCCACCGCTACGTGCAGCATGTGCTGCGGCCGGTGGCACTCCCGTACCTTCAGGGGCTGCCCGATGCTCTGTTTCAGCAGGATAATGCCCGCCCACACACTGCTCGCATCTCCCAACAGGCTTTACGAGGTGTACAGATGCTTCCGTGGCCAGCGTACTCTCCGAATCTCTCACCAATCGAACACGTGTGGGATCTCATTGGACGCCGTTTGCAAACTCTGCCCCAGCCTCGTACGGACGACCAACTGTGGCAAATGGTTGACAGAGAATGGAGAACCATCCCTCAGGACACCATCCGCACTCTTATTGACTCTGTACCTCGACGTGTTTCTGCGTGCATCGCCGCTCGCGGTGGTCCTACATCCTACTGAGTCGATGCCGTGCGCATTGTGTAACCTGCATATCGGTTTGAAATAAACATCAATTATTCGTCCGTGCCGTCTCTGTTTTTTTCCCAACTTTCATCCCTTTCGAACCACTCCTTCTTGGTGTTGCATTTGCTCTGTCAGTCAGTGTATATCCATCCACACCGAGAGTCGTCGACATGTTGGGTTAATGGCTTTCCCACAGGCCATCCATTTTTTGTCTTCATTTATTATTAGGCCCATCTTCCTGCTTGCTTCGTTTAAGGTTGTGAAGGCTTCTTTTAGTGCTTGTTCGCGCTACAATGCCTAAGTCATCTGCATATGCCAAGATATGCACAGACTTGTAGAGGATGGTGCCTCTGGTCTGTAGGCCTGCATCTCTGATCACCTTCTCAAGTGCTATGTTAAATAATAAGCATGCCAACGCATCTCATTGACGTAGCGCATTTTTTTATTTCCAGAGGGTCCGAATAATTTCCTCTAGCAGGAATGTAGCTTTCTACATCAGATATAATCATTTCTACCATTCTCAGCAGACAGAATTCCATGTATCTCCATTTCCTGTAGAGTACGGTCAAATACAGTAGACACAATACGCGACACTTCCGGATTTAGCCTTGTTAAAATGGGAGACAAGTCGCAAGTGGCGCTCCTAGTTTCTTGACCTGAAAATTCGCGCTAATTTCAAATACCAATGAAAATGTATATACGGAAATGGATAAATAAATTACGTCTAAAAAGAAAGTTTTACTAAGATATTAACTTCAATGTTGCTAAAGCAATTCTCGATAAATGAATGAAGAATTATTTAACAGGTTATTATTTAAAGACTGAAATTAGACATATAATCAAGATGTGAAATGGACTGCTGTGAAATGGCTTGATCTTTCATTTATGCATTACGTTCTTAGCTTTAGAATTCCTGTCTGAACGTTCACGACTAGATTTTTTTTTCTCATTTAAGAGCATTGTATCATCATATTAAAACACTTGTCAACAAAAATATCGGCACTTCCCTTACACACATGATTCAATGAATTTACATTTAAGAGCTGGACAGTTTTCCTTTTAACTTGAAGCCTACTAACAGAAAGAAAATCTATAAATTTAGCCTTAAAAACATTCAAACTTTCCCCATTAGCAATAGCCTACTTGCCATAATGCCTTTACATTAGGGTAAAGCAAATTCGCATCATCATACTGTTTCAACAAAATATGTACATTTCTTAAATCACCCATATTTTCTTCAGTGATTGACAACGAATTACGGCATTCCAAATGGGGTAACTTGGAACACAACCAGCCACACCCATATGCATATGCATTTCCCTTCATTAAATAAAACCCACAGATCACACCTACAACAACACATCGGTATTGAAGGTTAACTGCTGCACTATACAATAAAATATGCGTATTGCACCCATAAGCGAATGTGCGTAATAAACGCATGAATTAAATGTTTAATAATTCACATATTGGAATACAGCAGTAGGCTGGGAAAAGCTGGCAGTCTCACAAAGCAACATTCAGGCGCCGTTCAGACTGCAAGAAGATCCGCAGAACACGTCTTAAGGCACGGACAGCATATAACTGACCTAAGTGGTACATCCAATAATGTTTATGATGCCGACGAGAAGTGGAAACTTTCTATCCGGTTCCCACGGGAATCCGCACGGTGGAACTTGACCTACTTAGAGGTGCGAGAGAGAAACAAATAATACCCGTCATCCCTTGGCAGAAAATGGAAGAATCCATGCTGCGAAGAGCGCGAACGTCTCAGCCAATCACAACGTTGCAAATTTAAATGTTTTGTCATAGCGGGAATCTACAGCTAGCATTTCGCGATTTAGAGCCCGGAGTAGCTGTGCAAAATTGTGTCCTGACTTCCTAACAATATTTGAGGATTTATCAGTGCAAATGTGTGATTAATTAGTGGTTAAATAGGAAATTTTCAACTTTACATGGAAGGGTGGTATCGCCCAGGAAGTGAACCGTCATAGCGGGAAGATGTCATCCTCTGGCAGAAATAGAGCCAGTGACGCGCGCCGTCGTATGAATCAACCTGTGATCGTTTCTCATAGCGCAATGTAACACGTAAATCGGACCAAAATTAGGAATGTTTTGAACATATTTCCTAAAACTCTAACCTACGGACGTATGATAAATCGGTCCCAAGTGCAAGATTATTACGCCACATCCCTTCCACAGAACTATTTTCGAAGTGGGGGGAGGACTGTTTACAAAACCAACGAGCAGTGTGGTGAACTTTCAGTCTTGTACGGAGTTTAGTTCAGTCAGTTGGTGTGTGTTCTTTCAGTCTTGTATGAACGTTTTTCTTGTGTGAATTCTGAGTCTTGTAGGAACGCGATCAGAGACACTTGTTGGCATCCGAGTGAGTAATGTATTTACTTGTGAGAGTAATATTTTAGGAGAAATGAACACTTTGACAAACTTTTATTTAATTTGAATTTATGCAGAGATAATCAGGCAATTGAATTATCAAATGACAATGATAGTTATATTTTGAACACTTGCCTTAAATGAACTTACACAAACAAACCGAGAGGGACAATGGATCACGTCGTAACACGTAACTGCATAAAATTTCCCTAGTCCACGTGTAATTTGGATACTTTATGGAAAGGTCATATTTTGGAGGACGACTGTTATAGAAATTCTCCACGTATCATTGGGAACATTACAGTTAACTTTTTTTCATCATTCTCAAATAACTATTATGGCAAGCGAGATATTACGGGAGCAAAATTACTTAAAGCAGTTACAGGGAGGAGAATGACTTTGTGCTAAGACCTTGAGTCCAATGTTATGTTCAGAGGAGGTGAACAACCAACAAGCCTTTACACAAACAAACTGAGAGGGGTGTGAGAGACACAGCAGGAGGCCAGGCAGGTAGCGGAGACCAGACTTTCGACTTCACGTCAGGTGTTTTAATGCAGTGTTATTGAATAATCTTCATTGGAGTGTTAGAAAATGCGAGTGTTTATGTAAATGTGGACGTGTGCAACGCCATCATAAAAATGCAGCAAGTATGTACGTGTGATATTTCGGATAACCACATCAGCTTCAAGATGGAATACTAATTCATCATGACAGAGCCCGGAGGGTGATCCAACCTGCCTCCAGCACAAATAAGGTAAATGAGCAAAAATATAAAATTAAATATGTAGGACTATGAACCAATCGATGATCAAAATGTAGTTTAGACTGTTAGATAGGATTGTAAATAATTCACGTAATAATAATAATAATAATAATAATAATAATAATAATAATAATAATAATAATAATAATAATAATAAGTGTGAGCAAGTATTATTTGCATACTTTCTTTAAGTAAAGATGTTTTGCATATTATTTCTGGATCATTTTGAAGTAAGTCATTTTGACATATGAGAATCCTATTTTGCTAGAGATTTAAATAAGTGGTGTAGATTTGCGAATAATAATAATAATAATAATACATGTTATAATAACGTTGGTAATGAGCGATATTTTTGTTGACGTTATGATTTTGTAGATGCCGCCTTGTTGATTTTAATGTTTACTTTTGCTACTAGCGCATTCAGTTTATTATTTCATGTTATGTAATCATTATTCAGATGACCGCTTCCGGTAGCTCTCATACCTTGTATTTTCGCGACGATTTGGTTGACACGCGAGTGTTTATTTCTGTGTGTAAATGCGGTTACACATTTCGATAGCCGTGTTTTTGAGAGGCAATCTCGTTATTTCAGTAAAATAGTTAGTGACAGGAAGCCATTGATAAGTTAGCTCTGATATTTCATAATAATGTGAAGCGGAGGATGATCAAAAGATCGAGCAAAGTGAATAGTAATATCCCTGATGATCTGCGTTGAAAATGGAATATGTGATATTTGGACCATGTCATGGACAATGTCGTAAGAAATGGAGATGTGAACAACAGTTATTTCGCCCTCCTGATACGAGCGAGGCCGTATTATGAGTTACTACGTCGAGAATATTGATGAATAAATAGAATTGAGAGATGAATAATTTAACCGAGAGTGTTAAATATGTGACGACATGTGAGATGGTTGTAGGCGGAAAGCCTGTATTGTTTCAAATAGTTTCCAGGGAAAGTAGATGCTCGGAAAATATGCGAGTTGGAGCACGAGGTAATGTGTGAACAGAGCGACGAATCAATGTGTGTTTTGACAGTCATGTAAAATCATGGATGACATGTAATACCAGTAATTATTGTCCGTAAAGGTTGAATAGTGTCATGGCCAGACATTTTGCGTCTGAGGTTAGAAGATTGCCATCAAATTCACATTTTTTTGTTACTTGAAGCTGGGTAAATTTCTTTATACTCCGATATTTGCGCATTTTATGTTTAAACTTTCAGCAGGCAGCGATTTTTGGGATCTAGATTTTTGTTATTAAATCCTTTCTTTGTGTATATTTTATCACCGTATTATTTTAGAATCTGATCATACGTGAATTGTTTGTATTTGATTTAAGTAAATGAAATAGGTGTAGTCAGGTTATTTTTTTATTTCAGTATTTTTTGGAGCAGTGTTTCTCCATTGACATGTTCATTTATGTAAATAAGATTTCATGTGTTAGGGTAAAAGATCATCGATTAGTTCATTGTCAAAACCATAGTAGTGGTATGCTCATACGAGAAGACATTCAGCAATTATCAAGCCTTAGAAATCCACTACATTTCAGTTAGGAAAATGAAGCGATCTTTAATAAGCAGTTGTATCATAAGTGCCGCAAATGAATTATATAAATGAGATGGGATCTGCCTCCATCTAGTGTTGGTACCACAAATATGAATTCGCAATGAAAATGCAGGCAGTGGCAAATTAAGTAAAATTAATAATGTAAAGGGATCGCTTTCATTTGAGATGTAAACATGAGGCACTTGGCCTAATTAATTTGAGTATTTAAGTCCAGACTATCACAGGTCATGCGAGTAAGGTTTAACTAATTAAATGAGTGATTGTAACACTCAGGTTTATTTTTCAATAAATTTTCTTGTTTTCAGCCACGAGTAGTTTTAAAAAAATGTGGCAATGGTTATGTGGCAGATGAAGTACAATGTTCATGGTTGTTATGTTTTTCTTTCCTTTTCTTTTATTGTTACACATGGTTAGTGCATTCCATGATTATTTTAGAGTTGGGTGTTTCCCAACTGAATTTGAATATGGGTTAAATATTTGATAAACACCTCTGAGTCAGTGTCAATTTGATGACTAAACCAATTAATTAATTAATTACGCAAGTTTATTTTGAAAGGACATTTTCCAATGTATTACAAATCAGTTATTTAAATGAGGTGGTATTTCTGACCAGTGTTTTGAATGTGGTCACGTCATCGTCATGGAGACAGTGGTTCGATGTAATCTAGAATATTTAAATTTGATCGACCATCAGTAGAAATTTATTAAGGCAGATAATTGAGTTATTGTAATGCAGATCTTTCAATTGTTTCAAATTTTAATTTCATTTCACATTATTGTATTTTACACCATTTTACTTTCAATTTTACACTTTGCACTTTGTTCAATAAATCATTTTATTTATTTAAATTTTAACTCAGTCTTTGGGTACCGTCATTTATAGTTTAGTTTACCCCATCTTTCATATCCTCACCCCCGATCGACGTGTGGCCTATCAACCCGTGGGATATTTGGGACGCACCACCTCTGAGGAAGAAGAGTCTACATGCAGCGGTAGGTATTTTTTTAAATGTCATTGTTTACAGGAGCAGCCGGCGCACATATCAAGAAAGAAGACCACCGCATTGGGTGCCTTGAAGGGCACAGTATTATATTTTAAGCCAGTTAAAATTTGGGTCGAGCAGGTCAGAAGATTATGAAGTACTATAAAAATTTCTTTGTCTCTGGAAGAATATATATGCAAACACAATATTTCTTACATTTTCTTTTCACGAGGGGAACGGAAGAAAGACCGCGCTTTCTTCTCTACTTCATAGCTACTGCAGCCAAACACAGCACATACCTTTCCCCTCATGTTGAGAGGAGATATCGAGGAATGACACACGCTGCTATTTAATTATGTCAACTCACTGAAAATGTATAAATAACACCAAAAACTTTACACACAAATACACGTGCTCTTATGACAAAATCAGTAGTTCCCAGGTCAATCCGCTAGAGAGAGCTCTACTAGCTGTCCCCCGAAATCTCGCTGAGTGTCGCGTATTGTCTCTGCTGTATTTGGTACGGTACAGCTGGTGATTAGTGTTAAGGGAAATTATGAATATGCCTCTGTGGATCAGCGGTAGAGTGTCGGCCTCCGGATCCCAAGATAGCGGGTTCAAACCCGGCAGAGGTAGTCGGATTTTTGAAGGGCGGAAAAAAGTCCATTCGACACTCCATGTCGTACGATGTCGGCATGTAAAAGATCTCTGGTGACACATTTGGTGTTTATCCGACAAAATTAATTAAATCTCAGCCATAGACGCCCAAGAGAGTTTCGGTTTACTCGGTCTGCCATCTAGTGGGGGCCTAGAGTAAAACGGAACGTCGAAATTGACGAGCAGACAGCCAGATGGCGTCAAATTGAAATGTCTGCACACGGTAGCTGAGGCCATACGATTATTATTATTATTATTATGAATAGGAAAAGCATTGTTACATTCGCGATTTTGGTACAGCAACGACGATATTTAAAGTTCAGAAAACTAAAATAATCATATATTTTAGACTTTAATCTTCATATTTGTATCATATAGTAAAACAAAACTCTGTATCATTATCAAATTACACGGAGTACAACGGTGCTTATCAGCCACTGGAACTGGAAGTGTCCATCTTGTCTTCTACACAGTTCACATCTGGGGACAAAATTATCCTCAAATTCTTGCTTAAAAGTATGAGGGTAGCCGAACAAATGCTTCGAAAAAAATGTAAACTTCTAGATGCACGATATGTTGATCTGAAATCCATGCAGATAAAAATGGACACTGTACCACTCTTTACAAGAATGACTGAAATTTACAACTCGTAAGAGCGTTTTGTATGAGTTCAACAGAACAGAACTCATTTATTGTTGTTCATTAATTTTAATTTCATTTGTAATTTATTTTAGAAGATAAATACTTGCATAATATCGTCGCTGTTCTGGCAAAAGATCATATCTCACAAAGCTCTTCCTATTCATTACTTTCCTTAAGACTGGTCACGCCTCACAGCCACATCTGGATATGCAGTCCATCAGAACAATTTTCATTGTGTACATTTTCATATGCTAACGTGTAAAGGAAAACAAACCTTAAGCACATTATACTGTAGGAGTGAGTAAATAGGTCATGCAATCATACATTCCTAGAGTGCATACCGATAGCTTACTTCTAAAACCTCGTATGTCCCAACGCTCTTCCTATCCATTTTATTCCTCAAAAGTGGTCACGTCTCCTAGCCACATGTGGATATGCAGTCCATCAGGATGATTTTTGTTGTGTTCATTTTTCTATGATTAGATGTAAAGGTACATGAACCGTAAGTACTTTATACTGTAGGAGTGCGTAAATTCGCATGCAAACCAATATCCCTACAATACGGCATCGTATGATCTACTTTCCTTTACACACCAGCACAGGAAAATGAACACAACGAAAATTATTCTGATGGACTGCTTATAAACATGTGGTTGGGAGGCGTGACCAGTCTTAAGGAATATAATGGGGAGGAAGAACACTGGGGCAGACGAAGTTTTAGAAGTAAGCCACCGATACATTCCTACTGAAAATTCTACTCGTAATCACCTTGTTTTGTTTTTTCATGCATCATGTTCCACATTAATGACCTATGTTACAATTATATACAAAAGCGAAGAAAGTTACTCACAAACACCTGATCGGAACAGAAGGTGAACGCTTAAAAACACAGCAACCGGGAATCCAAGTTTAATCATAAGATGCCAGAAATATGGATTATAGCCAACATACTGAGTTTGATTCCTTTGCCATAGGTCAATTCTGGACGTAATTTAAATAAATTATGGAATATTTCTTTTTAAATACGAGACACTTGAAGAAAACACGGAAGAGCCCGAGATATATGGGAGATATGGACACCCTAGATATGAAAAAATAGGAAGAGCATTGTGACATTCGCGTTTTCTTTTAAAACCTAGTATGTCCCAATGATTTTCCTACCAATTATATTCCTCACGAATGGTTACGCCTCCCAGCCACATAGTTACATGCAGTCCATCAGAATAATGTGTTCATTTTCCTATACTAACGTGTAAATGAAAATGAACCTTACCGTACCGTATTGTAGGGATGTTGTTTGCGTGACGAGTTTACGCACTCGTACAGTATAATGTATTTAAGGTTAATTTCCCTTTACACATGAACATAGGAAAATGAACTCAGCGAAAATTGTTCTGATGGACTGCATATAAATATGGGGCTGGGAGGTGTGAACATTCTTAAGGAATATCGTCGCTCGACCGGTAAAAGGTTGCATTCCACAAAGCTCTTCCTATCAGTTATTCTCCTTAAGACTGGTCACGCCCCCCAGCCACGTATGGATATGCAGTCCATCAGAACAAATGTTGTTGTGTTCATTTTCCTATGCCCATGTGTAAAGGAAAATGAACCTTACAGTACCGTACTGTAGGAATGTACGTTTGCATTACGTATTTACGCACTCTTTAGTGTACAATGCATGTAAGGTTCATTTTCGTTTAATCGCCCACATAGGAAAACGAACACAACGGACATTGTTCTGATGGACTGCGTATCCATATGTGGCTGGGAGGCGTGACCATTCTTAAGGAGAATAATGGATAGGAAGAGTATTGTGGGATACAACGTTTTACCGGTGAAGCGACGATATAATGGGTAGGCAGACCATTGGGACATACGAGGTTTCAAAAGAAAGCCAACGATATGGATACGCAGTTCATCGGAACCATTTTCGTTGAGTTCATTTTCCTATGCCGGAGTGTAAAGAAAAGTGAACCTTAAATACATCATACTCTAGGAGTGGGCACGTGCTGTATGTCATGCAAACATAACGTTGAGACTACAAGCAAACGCTGGTAATTTCACGACTTAAACAGCCTAAAATAATTGAATATTTGTAATTCAAAATCGTTGAAATTAAATTATGGTTTCCTCCTGTGAAAAGTTTTGGATAATTCTCTCTAATTCAGGCAATGACATAAAATTACTGCCATTTTGGTTCAGTGCATTTTTGAAATTGCTTTTAGAAATTTATGATATTTATTAATTTTATGCCAAGTTGAGCGATTCAGTCGGAAGACTGCCGGCCACTGGAGTCCAATTTCGAGGGTTCGATACCTCCTCAATCTGGAGGTAACCTATTTGAAGGTTCTCACATACGCGAACGAAGTGTCTTCGGATGATTTACCAGAACATTTAAATACTCCTCTGGGACACAATTCCGGCACCTTAGCTTCCTCGAATAGTAGCCACTAACTACTTTTAGGTTTTCAAAGAATTCTATACCTCACGACTGGTATGTCCTGGTAAATCTATTGACATTAGTTTACATCTTCAAACACCACCGAACTGAGCTGGAGATGATTTTGTATAATTTTGAGAACTGGTGCCTCTGCCACTGTGAAAGAATGTTTAATGCCATTGTTGTGCCTTGAAATACCTTCATGTGGCATTGTTCTCGGAGAAATACCCACCTGCAGCACATCGCGTAGAACGAAAATTCGCTGATGTAGTTCATGCAATACTGAAGCTCGGATGACAGAATATTTCAGGTCAGAGTTCTAATCTGAAATATAACACATAGCGTGTTTTCTGGGCGCAACGATGATATCGCGGCTTAAGAAAAATACCATGTATCTGACAATTTTCTTTCTATTAATTATTTTCCTTAAGACTGGTCACATCTCCCAACCACATGTGGATATGCAGTCCATCAGAACAATTTTCGTTGCGTTCATTTTCCTATGCGGGTGTTTAAAGGAAAATGGACTCTACATACCGTGTTGTAGGGATGTAGTTTCCATGACGTATTTACGCACTCTTACAGTATAATGCATTTAAGGTTCATTTTCCTTTACAAAATGGCATAGGAAAATGAACTCAAGGAAAATTGTTCTGAGGGGCTGCGTATCAATATGTGGCTGGGAGGCGTGAACATACATAAGGAAAAGAATGGATAGGAACAGAATTAGGAGATACGAGGTTTTAGAAGTAAACCGTCGATATGGGGATGCAGTAAACCAGAAAAAGTTTCGTTATGTCCATTTTCCTATGTTTGTATGCAAAGGAAAATGAACCTTAAATAATGTGAGAGTTAGTAAATACGTCATGTAAACATACATTCCTTTGCCATAGGTCAATTCTGGGCGTAATTTAAATAAATTACGGAATATTTATTTTTAAAGACGAGACAATTGAAAAAATACTGGAGAACCCGAGATATATGGGAGATATGGAAACCCTAGATATGAATGAATAGGAAGAGCATTGGTACGGTAAGGTTCATTTTTCTTTACACATAAATATGGTAAAATGAACTAAACGAAAATTGTTCTGATGGACTGCATACCCATGTGTGGCTGGGAGGTGTGACCAGTCTTAAGGAAAATAATGGATAGGAAGAGTCTTGCCAAATACGTGGTATTGTTTCTTAACACGCGATACTTTGTACAATAATTTAATTTGCCATATTACCATTACCGGTAAAAATATATATTTTTAAATAGATGTATTTAATTGTTTTGCGAGTGTATCATCTTTAGAGCATCACTTTCTAACTGTTCAACGTCTCACTAACAGTACATTTGGCGACAACACAGGAATGGAATCCGTACCTAAAATTAAGGTACAGGGCTTGTAGTCGCCTGGTATGAAAGTGGCAAGCCAAGGACAATCATCTTCAGGGCTTCTGACGGGGTGTTTCAGCCTACTATATCGATGACTTAATTCTAAAACCTCGTATGTCCCAACGCTCTTCCTATCCATTATATTCCTTAAGACTAATCACGCCTCCCAGCCACATGTGGACATGCAGATATCAAAACAATTTTAGCTGTGTTCATTTTCCTATGCTTATGTGTAAAGGAAAATGTACCTTAAATACATTATACTGGAGGAGTGCGTAAATTCGCTTGCAAATAACATTGCTACGAAACGTTATGGTAAGTTTTATTTTCCTGTACACATTAGCTTAGGAAAATCAACACAACGAAAATTATTCTGAGGACTGCACATAAATATGTGGCTGGGAGGCGTGACCAGTCTTAGGAAATATAATGGGTAGGAAGTGCACCGGGACATACGAGGTTTCAGATGTAAGACATCGATATACAGAATAGAAGCTTATAATGTTATGGCCCGTATTGACTAACCAATAGCCTAAGTGGAAGAACTCTTCGTAGAAACGAACTGCAGTGCAGAAATATTTTGGGAAAGTTCTCCGTATCAGAGAAATACGATTTTTTTCATATCCATAATGCACAGCCAATTCATTCCATCTCTTTAGAATATAAACAGACTTAAGCTTCTCTACACGAATCAATAAATGTGTGTTGAATATAAGAAGCAATTGACCATTAATTTTTCTGACACTTAGTTACACAGTGACTTTTGTCCTAACTCCTCGGTCTGATGACATTATTGATGAGGCAAGAGGGAGAGAGACATGACTTTCCTCAAGGCCCTGGAGTGAATGTGACACGATATCTCGACTGCTGTCTTCAGCTTCACCTAGCGCCATTAGTTATACCTCGCTATCTGGGAACACGCTCTGTCTGAAACACCAAAACATGCTATTGTTCTACAATTATCGGCAATTAGCCCAGAGATAGAGGCCAGATTATCTTCTCTGACCTGGGTCACTTGTTCTCTGTCACACGATGCTGTCTACAGTAATGATAACTTCTGGGAAGCAGTAAAAATAACATAGCGGAGTGGTGCTGTGGATATAAACGGGTTAACGTTACCCTAGTTTCATTTCTTCATGATGTAAAAATTGAATTGAGTACACTATTCTACAATAAAGAACATTTTGAAAAACCCACTACATTGTTGTTAATAAATCTTAGGTCGTGTCCAATGATTCGGGAGTCTAATTACGATGGTAAGCCCTATATTACCTACACCTGAAAATGTGCTTTTGAGGATGGGATAAATTATTATTAGGCAAATAAGAAAACCAAAATATCTACAATAATCTACGGTTCATATAACTTATCACATAAAATAATATAATTTCGCGTGGGTATTTCGTGGTGAAGTCCTTGGGAAGCAGACCCACCGATGAGGGTGAGTGTCACCTGCGGTGTGTAGGAAATCGCGTGTTACTGCAATGGAGGACAGTGTGATGTGGTATATTAGTTGCAGGGATATTAGGGACAGCACAAACACCCCGTCCCCAAGCCATGGGAATTAACCATTTGTAAGAATAAAATCCCCAAGGCTTTCGAGAATCGAAGGTGGGGCCTTCTGAATCAAAGGCCACTACGCTGACCATTCCGCCAATGAGCTGGACATCTTACAAAAAGTTCACTATTCACAGAATACAGTGAACCAATATAGGCTCTCATCAGGATAACTGGGATAACATTTATAAAATATTGACAGTGAATTTAACTAGCACGTTTACTAAGGTGTATTAGCGCAATAATGGGACATCTCCTTTTTAAACTCAGAGATAAGAGTTCCTGGATAACAGTAGACTGACTTGCCAATTAGTTGTCATTCCTCCACTTGAAATCTCGTTATCTTGAAGACGATGAATGATACGTTTAATGCACGTAATTATTGAACACTAAACGTTGTAAATGAGTGAACAAGTTAACACAGCACACGAGAAGTTTGAAAAAACATAACTTTGAATATAAATACGTACGCATACTTCAGATAGGAACAGAACTGCTTGTTCTCACTGCAGAAGATCTGACTGACCCACTTACTTGGGGTTTCCTACATAGGACAATGAACTAAGTTACAGAACTGTACACCAGTCTTGTAACTATGACGAAGTTCTGCAGTATGAACTCACTTGGACAGCATGATGTGATTGAGGACGAATGTACTCAAGGCAGCTCTTTATAGCAGAAATAGTTGGCAGTCCCTCTTATACCTTCTTCAAACTGATCACGTCTATTCCAAACACAGATCCATAATGTCCCTATATACCCTATGTCTTCAAGGTAAGAAAGTTTGCGTATTCCAAATAACGTTCACTTTTTATTTCCAACAGTAGGAGGCAAATAACAAAAGGGAACCCTTACTCAATGTGCATTATCTTCTTTTTTTTACAATTTGATTTACGTCGCACCGGTACAACCAGGGATTATGGCGACGATGGAGTAGGAAAGAGTTAGGACTGGGAAGGAAGCAGCCGTGGCCTTAATTAAGGTACGGCCCCAGCATTTGCCTGGTGTGAAAAATGGGAAACCAAGGAAAACCATCTTCAGAGCTGCCGACAGTAGGGTTCG
Source organism: Anabrus simplex (assembly GCF_040414725.1). Lineage (NCBI taxonomy): Eukaryota > Metazoa > Arthropoda > Insecta > Orthoptera > Tettigoniidae > Anabrus > Anabrus simplex. The sequence continues at coordinate 193,943,669 of NC_090265.1, forward strand.
AATCCACCACCTCCCGAATGCAAGCCGATAGCTACGTGACCCAAACCGCGCGGCTACTTGCTCGGCTCACTGTCCTTGTACTTCGCAGCCTACAAGGCTACCGAACATTATTACCTTATAAGTTACAATACTACAAAATAAATGCTACATGCAAGTTCGACATGTCATGAAATGATACAGTTCTAGAAATATGTTCATGTTGAAATGAAATGTCGTATGGTTTTTAGTGCCGGGATATCCCAGGACGGGTTCGGCTCGCCAGGTGCAGGTCTTTCTATTTGACTCCCGTAGGCGACCTGCGCGTCGCCCGGTGCCATTGGAATTAACCAATTAAGGTTAAATTCCCCGACCCGGCCGGGAATTGAACCCGGGACCCTCTGAACCGAAGCCAGTACGCTGACTGTTCAGCCAACGAGTCGGACATGTTAATAATAGATATTGATACATGGGTCATTACAATATGATAGCTATCCATGAGTTGGTGATCAGAGGATTGTGGCGTTCAACCTATATCTTATAATACTGTATTATTATTTTTAATACCTTTTGACAATTTAGTGGTATTGTTTTCTCCTAGCAGTATTTAATTTTCTAGAACAGGAGTTCTGAGTAACATTGTAGCTCCTAATCCATAAAACTATGATAATTTCCTAAGCAGAATGTCCTTTTTTTAAATCCCAGCTTATACAGTTCATACGTGCAATTAAATACAAATAGTATAGAACAGGGAGTGAAGGTAGTCGAAGAGAAATTTAAAAAAACTCAAGTAAAGGAGAGGAAATAAAAATTTCAAGATGTAACAATATTGTTGGCTTTACGTTCCACAAACTATTTTTTTTTTCGGAGACGCCAGTGTGCCAGAATTTCACCCCGCGAGAATTCCTTACGTGCCGGTAAATCTAACAACCTTCAAATACGTACCTCTGGACTGAGCTAGAACGGTACCCCCCATGGTGGTCTCAAAAAGCCATCGATCTCTCGTCTCTGCTACACTAGGCGGGACTTCAAGATTTATGGATCACATTGTTATTTTATGTATGTAGATGATCCGGAAAATTTGTTGAGTAGTATGGATACAGCCTTGAGAAGGTACAATATGAAAATTCATATTTAAAAGGAAGGTAACTGAATATCGCTGGGTTTCTTTTAAAACCTCGTATGTCCCAATGCTCTTCCTACCCATTATATTCCTTAAGACTAGTCACGCTTCCCAGCCACATATTAATATGCAGTCCATCAGAACGACGTTCATTGTGTTAATTTCCCTATGTTCGCATGTAAAGGAAAATGAATCTTAAATATCGTCGCTGCCGGGACAAAACCTCCTATGTGAAAAAAATTAGCATAGAACTTTGGCCGGTAAGGTTCTGTCATCTAAGGTGCAATATTGTGTGAATATTGTCAAGGCATTCTCGCTCTTCATAATGTATGTGCTGCGGGTCAGTATATCTCCAAAAATATTATCACATAGGAGGTTTTGTCCCGGCAACGACGATATATTATACTGCAGGAGTGAGTAAATTCGCCAAGCATTCCATCCCTACAATACGATAAGGTAAGGTCAATTTTCCTTTAGACACAAGCATAGGAAAATGAACACAATGATAATTATTCTGATGGACTCCATATAAATATGTGTCTGGGAGACGTGATCAGTCCTATGGAATGTAATAGGAAGGAAGAGCATTGAGACATACGAGGTTTTCAAAGAATGCCAACGATATGGCCAAATTGAACTAAAGTCTTGCAGGATATATCATTAAGAAATGAACTTAAAACGAAGCAGATGAATATCGTTAGATAGGAGAATAATCAATAAAGACAGGATACCACGAATGGTAGACTTTTCCACGTAAGGAAGGCCAATAGAAAATAAATGTACTCACTTCCGAAATAAACATAATAGGAAGATGTTTCTGAAGAATTTTGTGCGGGACTTGGCATGATGGTAGATCGGATAACAAGTGAAGAGATACCTAATCAACCTGGTGACAGATTTGGTAAAAGTTGACCAGAAAAAGAAATAGATTGAACATATCTTGAGACAATTGGTTTGTTCTGGGAAGTAAACACTGTTGCTGGAGATTCTCCTTATTCTGTAGTAGGTATTAGCAGGGTCACCGATATCACGAATGTTTCAGTCTGCGACTCCACGACAAAAAGACCGTTTGTTCGTTTCAGTGACAATAAGCATTGTTGGTTGAGAAGGTGTGACTGCGAATGACATCATCACTGATTTTCCACCTAAGCGGTCACGGTTCGAATCCCGGCTGTCTTTGTGTGCTTGTGTGTGTTATTTTTTACATGAAAGGTCACGTTCCACATTCCTGTGGTTCGAATTCCACCTACAACCGGAGGATCTGTGACAATTATAGTATATCAACAATCATATAAACTACAAGCTTTTTCTTTTTTGTTCTGCTAAAATCATTATCGGATTGCAATTGAAATAAGTGGCATATGACAAGAAATATGGCATTAATTTGGAATTTAAATGTGGATTGGGTGCAGAATAACAGAAATGATCTACACTCGGATTAACTTTCCGAATTCGTGATGGTCCGGAATGGTATATCCTTTTCTTACTGGTTATCAGGGCAACAGTTCATTAACTGAAAGTGTAAGAAACCAATTAGAATGCAACACTGCAGAACTCCAGCGACCCTGAAGGCAGATATATAATTAATATTAATATTATTATTATTATTATTATTATTATTATTATTATTATTATTATTACCGGGCGAATTGGCCGTGCGGTTAGGGGCGCGCAGCTGTGAGCTTGCATCCGTGAGATAGTGGGTTCGAATCCCATTGTCGGCAACCGTGAAGATAGTTTTCCCTGGTTTAACCTTTTCACACCAGGAAAATACTGGGGCTGTGCCTCAATTAAGTTCACGGTCGCTTCCTTCCCACTCCTAGCCCTTTCCTATCACATCGTCGCCATAACACCTCTATGTAAAGCAGATTCTAAAGAGAAAAATCTCTTGTTATAATTTAATTTTCGTTTCGTCCGTCTATGGACTAGGTTTGACAGTCTTTGCAGTACTTTTATCCTTCTCTGCCTTCAAACTCTGCCAGCATCATTTCATCCTTTCCACAACTTCCTTCTTCTGCTCTTCCATATTGGTCCTCCCTTCTCTCACTGGCGTTTCCCCAGTCTCCCGGAAACCACGGAAATTTTTGACGAGTTGTCTAAATTGATTCCTGAATATGATATAATCTTCCGGAACCCCCATCTTCGTCAAATCCAACCTCACTTATCGAAACCATTTCAGCCCTGTCTCCCTCTTTCTGAAGCATTCAAAGGTTCTCTTCGTCGGACTGTTACTGTCCATCCTCAGCGAGTGTCCATAGAATTGTAACTTTCTCATAAGTTCAAGGACCCCGTCAGTTCTTTGATACACATCTTTGCTAGATTTGAATCTCCTCTCCCCATTTTTTTGCATTTGGGCCCAGAATTTTTCTTACCACTTTTCTTTCTCTCTTCCGGATATCTTGGAGTCCACCTTTTCCTTTATTATTATTATTATTATTATTATTATTATTATTATTATTATTATTATTATTATTATTATTGGTGGTCTTGGAAGGGTAAGAAGATTGAGAACGATAACCTCCTAGGCTCTACTGGAGAAATTATCTTTCTTCTCTTGTCAGCTAGACGTCTCAGTTCATTTCGATTATGATTTCAAATTGGTTCGCTTTAATTGAGAAATACTTCATAATCGTCTTAATTACATTTACTCTACGAGAAAACGAGAAAAATGCTTTAAACAATGTAAATCTGAGTAGCTCGCTTCAGATTGCATTGAGGGGCGAACTCTATAGACACAGCGTTTAGCCTGAGCCTAATTATTTTCTCATTTAATTAATAGCGACGCTGGAGGTGGTTTAAAGGGGAAGAGGATGGAATCTTTCTTCGCTTGTCACCCGCTAATTACGGTAATTAACACAGTCCTGACATCACTAATTAATGTGTCCCCAGGGAACTGCTGGGCTCTGGCTCGACGAGGCCACTCTCGTCCGCAGAGACTTCAGGCCAGGGGCGAGACCGCGTGCAAGAAAACCACCAGCATTTTTGTTGCTAATGGTTCATCAAGCTTTATGGTTGGTCATCGTAATTAGTAGATAGATAAAGAGCAGTACGGAAATTTAATCGCTGGCATACCTCCAAAATAAATCTTGCTTATTGAGGAACTCGACTGACACATGCTAATTTGGATTACATATTACATGTACTATAGAAACATACCTGGTAACAACAAACGTTAGTAATTAATTAAATTGATGGAAGTTACGCTAACGATGCGATGGGGCATGAACGTCCGTCTCATGACAGCGCTTTAATCACTCTAATTTTTGTAAATTATAGTGTCATTCCGCAACAGTCTCCGTCAATGTGGCACATGCATCTTTAAATGACTTGAGGAATTGGATAATTTCTTCCAAAGCAGGCTTGTTTCCTAAGCAATTTCCAATTGAGTTTTGTTTGGTTTTTTTATCATACAGCACTGTTGCAACCGCTTCCAGGTTTTCTTTCACTGATAGCAAATGTATGAACTTCGAACTGAAGCATGAACTCTTCGTGTGGGTAATAAAAACAGCCATAAATAATGTAACTGACAAACACAGTACTTGTCTCAGGTGTGAACCGTTAGTTTTAAACATGCTTAGAAAACGTACGACACATCCGTACGAGGAACTCACAATCTTCGAGAAAAAAGTGCATAATCAGGCTTCGGGATGTAAGATTGACGGCGCATCTGTCATGCAGACTTCACAATCATTTCATGTTGGAAGCCATAGGCACGTGAAAGTACCTCATATATGGCGAACTGGCTCTGGAAAGATAACCAGAAGGGAGAATTTTCCGATTGTCAGACAGACTACGTTATCAACCATTCACTGACATCCATTGTAGCTTAAGACCGGCACCTTATCTGTACCGGAAGAATCACCGCACGCCTAGAACAGACAAATCTCCAATAAACTTTACGTCTTCTGTCATCAACGCTCTTCTTGTCTCCTTTTTGCAGTGCTGTCAGCAAAGAACCACGTGGAATGCTACTATGGACTGTTGTTTAAATGCTATGGAGCGTCGACCTAAGAAGGCGTTTTGCCTCTACTTTGCACCATATGTTGAGAACCTGCGTGTGATTGGAAATGGCGGAAATGTAAAGTGTTGAATGTGAGGAAAGGAACATTAAGGACGACACAAACACCCAGTCCCCAGGCCAGGTATATTAATCATTTACAATTAAAAAACCCCTGACCCGACCGGGAATCGAACCCGGGGCCGCTGGGTGACAGGCGGACACGTTGCCCCCTACACTGCGGGGCCGGACTATACTTGGCTTACTAAGAAAAACTTGTAACTCCCAATGCTCTTCCTAGCCATTATGTCCCTTAAGACTGATCACGCCTCCTAACCACATATGGATATGCAGTCCATCCGAACAATTTCCATTGGGTTTATTTTCCTGTGCCAATGCGTAAAGGAAACTGCTCTCTAGGAATGTATGTTTGGGGACGTATTTATGCAGTCCTACAGTATAATGTATTTAAGGTTAATTTTCCTTTACACATTCGCAGAGTAAAATGAACACAAGGAAAATTGTTCTGATGGACTGCATATCCATATGTGTCTGGGAGGCGTGACCAGTCTTTAGGGAAATAATGACTAGGAGTTACAAGTTTTTCTTAAGAAGCCAACAATATGGTCTTTAGTGAGGAATAATGGAACCTTTTCGAAGCAGCTACCGTTATGTTGGAGTTTGAATGCCACAGTTGAGTGCTACAGTCCTTACCTCGTTTTACGTCGCCTGCCTTTGGCGTGGTTGTCTCGGGGGATGCTCATTACTGGTAGTGGTATGAAGGTCATTCAATGCACCGGTGCATGTTGAAGAAACCCTGCGGTCCCATGTTCTCCCTTTCCCAGCGAAGGACTTAGGATTCATTCTCCAGCAAGATAACACCACCTTAACGCAGCTCGGAGTGTTTAGTTCACATTTCGACCCTTCCATGGTCTACCTGGCTACTTGATTTATTACCTGTCGAGGATGTTTGAGATCAGATGAGATACCATCTTCGTCCTTATCGAAGTGCATATGATTTGGAACATAATTTGCAGTCGCCTCTGTGGTGTAGTGGTTAGCGTGATTAGCTGCCACCCCCGGAGGTCCGGGTTCGATTCCATGCTCTGCCACGAAATTTGAAAAGTGGTACGAGGGCTGGAACGGGGTCCACTCAGCCTCGGGAGGTCAACTGAGTAGAGGTGGGTTCGATTCCCACCTCAGCCATCCTCGAAGTGATTTTCCGTGGTTTCCCACTTCACCTCCAGGCGAATGCCGGGATGGTCCCTAACTTAAGGCCACGGCCGCTTCCTTCATAAATATAAATTTTAACATTGTAATACTCTAAATGTTTGAAAAAAATCATTGCCATGAGTTCGAATTCCAATCTTCCCATCCCCCTACAAGGCCCCTGTTCACCATAGCAGGTGAGGCCGCCTGGGCGAGGTACTGGTCATACTCCCCAGTTGTATCCCACGACCAAGAGTCTGAAGCTCCAGGACACTGCCCTTGAGGCGGTAGAGGTGGGATCCCTCGCTGAGTCCGAAAGAAAAACCGACCCTGGAGGGTAAACAGATGATGATGATGATGATGACATAATTTGCAACAACTGTGAGAAAATGTCACATGCGACATCTGTTTGAATCCGTGCGCTATAGTTTCAGTGCACTTATCCAGGCACGAGGTGTTCAGACGAAATACCAACGTGCACTACAAGCGGACAGACCATCTTCCTGATGCAATCATAATAGTTCTTTAAATTCTAACTAGTGACAGCTCAGTGTAATGTCTCTTTAGAAAAACGTGTTTCAATGGGTAGGTCTAACCATTAAATATTTACAACTGAATTGATAACAAATAATCTCCTGTGAGCGTAACATAAAAATTGTCCCATTTTAATAATGTTATTTGTTTTACGCCCCACTAACTACTCTTTTACGGTTTTCGGAGACGCCGAGGTGCCGGAATTTAGTCCCGTAGGAGTTATTTTACGTGCCAGTTAATCTACCGACACGAGGTTGACGTATATAAAATTTCAGTCATTGACTTCATTGCTCTATTAGAGGCATACAATGTATTTCTCTTGCGTGTCGCATGCATTGGACCGGGACAAAAATTAAGGTCACGCACAGCTAGGCTGGCTTGAAGAACGTCATAACTTCTCTTCTTGTATAGTAAAAAAACTGATGACACTTGAAATTACACTGAAGACACTGCTGTACGATTTGAAATAACTTTTACTATAACTTTTACTAGTTGTTTGTATCTTGATCATTAGCGTTGTCCCGCCTATTGACAGTGCCACTACGCTGCTGCGCTGTCTCTACCTCATTTAGTGGAGGTGCATGTCCTGGTGTTTATTTACGTTCATTATGCCATGGTGTACCGCAAGACTAACGACTCATTATTCTATGGATAGTCCTTCGTATCACTTCGAATACCATCGGTCGCTGATCGCAGCACATACCGAAATTATCGCAGTCGACGACTTTCGTGCCTTTCAGACTGGATGGGTGTGACGAGAAATCTACGTCGTAAACATGTTATAATCTATCCATGCTGGTATAATATCGTCGCTGTTACAGCAAAACCTCGTATCTCCCAATGCTCTTCCGATCCATTATTACCCGTAAGACTGGTCACGCCCCCCAGCCACATAAGGATATTTAGTCCATCAGAGCAATTTTCGTTGTGTTCATCTTCCTACGCCAACGTGTTAAGGGAAATTAACCCTACCGTACCGTGCTAAAGGAATGTAGTTTGCGTTGACGTATTTACTAACTGCTGTATAGTATATTTAAGGTTAATTTTTCTTTACACGTTCTTATTCTTATTTGGTTCTACAGCCGGGTTCCAGACTTGACCGTCTCAACAACAACAACATGCCTCCAGGTGTCCCGATCCTCTGCTTTCGTCCTTCATCCTCTGACTAAAGCTCTCCTTAGATCCTTCTCCTCTTCATCCAGCGGTCGTCCCTCTCTTCCGGTGCCATAAGGTTCAGTAAATGTCACCTTTGTACAAGGACCATACGAAAATGAACACAACGAAAATTGTTCTGATGGACTGCATCCGTATGTGGTTGGGAGGCGTGACCAGTCTTAAGGAAAATAATAGATCAAAAGAACATTTTGAGATATGACCTTTTTCATGAGCAGCGACGATATATATATAGTGCCCTTGATAATCGCCTTATGGGTGCAATATATATATATATATATATATATATATATATACATGCAGATATATATATATATATAGAGAGAGAGAATTTTTACATATAAAGGACAACATTTTAAAATTTGTATTTTCGTATTTCTGTGAAATATACAAATCCATTCTGAGTACTTTATCACATTTATATTTTATGGATAATAGTCTGAATGGTATTATCCATACTTGTGGGATGTTTTTATATATTATACATTTTATGCAATTAAAATAAATTCAGTTTTAAAGTTTAAGCAATTATTATTATTATTATTATTATTATTATTATTATTATTATTATTATTATTATTATTATTATTATTATTATTATTATTATTATTATCAAAACCAAGAGCTGAGGCAGCAAGCAGGAGCCTGCGTTGACAGCCAACACGCCCCACTTGAAGAGGAAGAGCAGACAGTTTCAAATGATGCGACCATGACTTAGCAGAAAGCTAACTCCCTGATATCTATCAACAGACACCTATACTTCCAATAAAGAGATCTATTGACCAACAAATTGTGATTAATGACTTTCAGAAGCCATGTAATACAACACAGAGATATTGTTGACGATAGTGAACACGTCCCTCCTCTATAAGAGGGCACGTGAGCTTGTATGTGAAATAAAGGAATTGACTTTTCTTCGGCAGTCGTTGAACCAGTTATGGACACATCTGTGTGTAACTAACATAAATTTAAAATAGCGGCAGAGGAACTGGGATTGACTGATTTATTATTTATGGGGAATTCAACATTCTGTATCTTATATCGTCATTGAAGAGACAAAACCTCGTATATCACAACACTCCTCTTACCCATTATTTTCCTTAAGTCTGGTCACGCCTCCCAGCCACATATGGATATACAGTCCATCAGAGCAATTTTCGTTGAGTTCATTTTCACATGCAGATGTGTAAAAGGATATGAACCTTACCCTACCTCACTGTAGGAATGTATGTTTGCACGACGGATCTGCGCAATCCTACAGTGTACTGTATTTTCGGTTCATTTTCCTTTACAAATTTGCATATGAAAATTCACAGAACGAACGTTATTCTGAATGACTGCATATCCATATGTGGCTGGGAGGCCTGACCAGTCTTAAAGGAGATAATGGATAGAAAGAGCATTGTGACATACAAGGTTTTGTTTTATTACCGACGATATTCTGTACATTCTGTAGCATACATGGGTAGGCCTATATGAGGTTCTGGCGCAAGGTCACTTGAGACATTTCTTGGCAGTCGTTTTCCGTCTATAATGTACTCAATTTCTAAGATAAGACTCAAATGTTAAAACATTTTGAGTGGAATTAAAATCAGACCATTGGTCTTAAAATACAAAGGGATATTTACTTGCTTTTTGCCGGGCTGAGTGGCTCAGACGGTTGAGGCCCTGGCCTTCTGACCCCAACTTGGCAGCTTGTTTTGGCAGGTTCCATCCTGGCTCAGTCCGGTGGTAATTGAACGTGTTCAAATACGTCAGCCTCGTGTCGGTATAATTACTGGCACACAAAATAACCCCTGCGGGACCAAATTCCGGCACCTCAGGGTCTCCGAAAACCGTAGAAGTAGTTAGTGGGACGTAAAGCAAATAACATTATTATATCTTTTTTTCAAAAGCAGTCTTCCTATAAATATCAACTGGAATTCAAAGTAAGATCAAGGGCGTTCGGCCCTGCGGTGTAGCGGGCAACGCGTCCGCCTATCACCCGGCAGCCCCGGGCTCGATTGCCGGGCGGGTCAGGGTTTTTAATTGTTATGATTAATATCCCTGGCCTGGGGGCTGGGTGTTTGTGACGTCCTTAATCTCCCTTTCCCCACACACGACATTCCACACTACCGCCATTACAATTATACGCAGGTTCATACAATGTGGTGCCAGTAGGGACAAAAGATCCACATGGGTCGACGCTCCGAACAAATAGCATTTAAAACAAGCAAAATATAAAGGGCGTAACGTTAGGGCCTTCAAGGGGCCTTGCAGACTCCTTCTGAAAGAATAAAAGTTAAATAGCCTAACATAATGTTACTCCGCACGGAAATGGTCTGGGCAGTTTTGTAGATTCAGTCAATTTTTTTTCTTTTTTACTATTTGTACGTAAAAGAATTGCCACTATGTTGCACCTAGCAGCAGTTTGTTGTGTTGAATGCAACACGCCACAGCTGTAAACAATACTTGCCCTGGCCGTCCCTCGGAGCACCGTGACACGCTCTGCAGAAAAGACCTGCACCAAATTATTTTAAAATAATTGCAGCAATAAAAATGCATACCAAAATATCATATGCCTCTTTATTGATGCGTACTGCACCTGTGGTAGTATTATGCGGAAATTTTGCATAACATTTTACTTCTGACACGCACTTATTCGACAACAGTGTATAATACCAATAAGAAGTTGTAGTAACAGTCAACACAGTTTCGAGCGAGCTCTCTTTGCACGAAGCTAATAATAGGTTTATCAGTTCTGTGGTATGATATTTTTCAAATTTTACTTGAACAGTTTTTGATATAATTTTGTTCAGATATATGTCTCTGTTGTAATCGAATAAATTATTGTAACCGAGACTTCGGTATCGATAACGGAGTATAGTTGTGTAGTTTGAAAAACTAAACCAGATGGTTAATTTCTTTGGCAGCTCAGCAGCTTAGCCGGTAAACCACAGAGGCAGTCAGACATTATTTTTTATTAATCTTACAATAACGAATAATCCCTTTGTTCATATAACTTGGCAATATATTACATTACTTCTATCTGCTGTAATCGCATTGATATTCAATTATTCACAGGGTTTGCATTGTATTTAAGAGCTCTGAATTTTTATTTTGGCAGGTGGGCACGTATCGCATTCGTTACATCCCAGAGTAAGATAACTACAAGTAGCCATGCTAGGAGGCTCAGGCGATAGAGCGCTGGCCTTCTGAGCTCATGTTGGTAGATTCGATCCCGACTCAGCCTGATGGTATTTGAAGACGCTCAGATACGTCAGCCATACTCGTGTCGATATACTCATTGGCTGAATGGTCAGCGTTGAGGCCTTCAGTTCAGAGGCTCCCGGGTTCGATTCCCGGCCTGGCCTGGGATTTTAATCGTGTTTGATTAGTTCTTCTGGCTCGAGAACGTGGGGGTTTGTGTTTTTTTCCAACACTTTCCTCTTCATATTCAGACAATACACTACAGTACCAACCACCAGAGAAACACGCAATAGTGATTACAGCCTTCCACATAAGGTTGGCGTCAGGAAGGGCTTCCGGCCGTAAAACGGGAAAATCCACATGTTCGACACAGTTCGCACAAGCGACCCCACAGGTGTGGGAAAAGCAGTATAAGAATAAGAAGAAAAAGTCTCGTATTGATATGATATAGTTACTGGAACGTTTAAAGAACTCCTGCGGGACTATATTTCTGAACGGTGAAAGTAGTTAGTGGGGTGAAGAACCAACGACATTATTTATTTTGCTAGTGGTTTGACGTCGCACTAACCTATTGAAGGCCAATAGCGTTATTTAAACTACAAATACAGTCATGTGTAATTTATTTCTCATGGTTAATTCCATCAAATAGTCTTAAGTCACAAATTGATGGTAAAGTACGTAAATATATTGTTTCAGATGTCATGAATTGTGAATCGCAGTGCAGAATACACGTTTAAAATGACTTCAAGGTATATGGCAGTGAATCGTGTAAGAAGAGACGGGCCCAAGCAAATTCGGCTTATTATTTCTCCAGTTACTCTGAATAATTATTCTCTTAAACTTTTGCGGCTATGACCTAAGTACACAGCCTCGCACATTTTAATTAATTCATCTGTTAAGTATGTGCAGCTGGGTGGAAGCAGTATCGGGTAATAAAACTGAGCAGTGAGGTGGATTAAAATCTCTCTTGGCTACCTTAGAATTGAAAGAAAAAGATAATATCCACCTTTTCAATACTATATATTACGTGAAAATGTTACATGTTTGTTAAATCATCACTTTTTTGTACATATGGTACCGATCTCGACAAGATTCCATGTCATCATCAGCCAAGAACAAATTACACAAAGACAAAATACATTGATCATGACTCCCATAGTAATATCACAATAATTGTTAAGTCCAAGTTGCAGCCCCATTAGAATAATTTTACTTTTTAATGTGCACTTATTCATATGGAACACTCTGACTAAGTGTTTGTTCACTTCTTTTAATATGTCAAACATCGCCATAAAGCCTTATAAAATGAATCCGACTGTTCAACAGATAGAAGCAACATAGATCAAAAGCTGACAATTGTTTTTTGCTACAAGTAGAATTAATTTCTTTTAACTAGTCATTCTTTTAATTAGTAATACTAAGGTGTACACCCTATAGAAAAACAACCAGTTTTATCTCACTGACAATCAGCTTGTATATATAAATATCATTTTAGCTTTATCATGTATATTTCTTGAACTATTATTGTGATATTACTATGGGAGTCATGATAAATGTATTTTGTCTTTGTGTAATTTGTTCTTTGCTGATGATGACATGGAATCTTGTCGAAACCGGTACCAGATGTACAAGAAACGTGATGATTTAACAAAAAAGTAAAATTTTCACGTAATATATAGTATTGAAATAGTGGATATTATCTTTTTCTTTCTTTATTGTGAATCTTGATTCAATACGGAACCTGAAGAATGAAATTCTTAACGTTAAATACCTTAGAATTGGTTATTAGTGTATTCAGCTTCATCCCCAGGTGAATTGCGGTATGGTACCAGACATGCAGTTGTGTTTCCTTCTAAATTATACAGACACTTCATTTACAGTCATGTTATCAGAAATACCTTCAGACACACCAAGGGACTAATGATCAAAATATTCCACGACCCGTGCATGCAGCAAAAGAAAAAATATAGAACACCACCATAGTTTTATAATAGTTGTACCCATGCTCTACGCTATACGTACAAATCGCAATGAGTTTTAGGGAGAACATTTTAGTGATAAATGCATATTATCAATATAACAGACCGCGTTACATAATAACATAGTCTACATTTTAAAAAGGTGAACCAGCTTCGGTGCGTTCTTTGAATTTAGACATATGACCTTGTCAAATAGCCAGTTTTCGAGCCATAGGAATTAACCATCGCATTGAAAAATCCTATAATCTTGCTGGTATCAGAATTCAGGGCTACTCAGACCAATGTTCAGTAGACTATCACTGATCTGCCTGCTCGGATAATAATAATAATAATAATAATAATAATAATAATAATAATAATAATAATAATAATAATAATAATAATAATTGTACCGTGGGTACACATTCTCCGACCAGTTAAACTGGACGCCTTCTATAAGGCCATCTAATTTAATCTAACTTGAACTGACGTATTACAAGATATTTTGGTTTTCAACTCTTAGATGTCTCCATCACAGGTTTAATCGCTCCATCTTGCAGTATAAACTATAATTAATACATAAATAAATTTTTAATTTTAAAGTTTTTCAACCTGCTTCTTAGAATTGTTTTTTGTTTTGTATCAAAGTTGTCTACACTTCTGTTGGTCCCTTTTTAAATAGTAATCAACTTATTAGAAATCTATATAAATAAAGTTTTAGGTGGTCCACTGTCTGTAATTTCCTTTATTTTGCCAATTTTTCAGATATTTATCCGTTTTAGGTCAACTGAAGGTCCGAATTGGTGGTTTTTATTCTTCGTGTCTGTTTGTCTGTTTGTTCCACCATCACGGTGAAACGGCTGGATAGATCTCAACCAAACGTCATATTTCGAGTATACTGATCTCGGGAAAGGTTCCGATATGCATATGATTTAAAAATCTTTGAATAGATGGGGCGTTTATATGAAAACCAGAAGGTTTTTCTCCATTTTCTCTTATACTATTAATTTTCTGTAAAATCCGTGGAGTATATGTGAAACGCCTCTTCGTTATAAACAACTTTTGTTATGTTCGTAATTTAGCTTACTCTTAAAATGACGGGGAAATTTATTATTTTCTGCGGGTTTCATGCTCTGCGTTGAGTGACCGACAGACAACAACGAACCTACAGGTTACGTTACCATAGCAACGTCTCTGACTGCTTGCCAGCAGGGAAGTAACGTATTGCTATTTTCGTAATCATTCCTGTAAACTCGTGGCTGTTCCTTGGGTAGAAAGCAAGAGAGACGTCAATCGGCCATTCTGTGGGAAATTGACTCAATATCGTTGGAAGTTATAACCGTCCTCGAATAGCTTAAGTAATAACATCATTAGTCAAATTTTTATCTGTTGACCTAAGAGTCCCTGCGCCTAAATTTCTCCTCTGTTACCGCATTCTTATATCCGCAACTCATACCATCATAATTTATTGAGGGACATTTGATTTTCCAATACATCCACTTGGTATTGAACCCATGACCTTTGTGCCCTAAGAACATTATGCATTATATAACAATTAAATTAAAAGTTGGATTCTTGATAGCATGGATTTGACACGTGACGAGGGGGTGATTACCTTCGGTCCCACGCTCTGGGGTACGTGACGTCAACCACACGTGTCGACGGCGGAAGAATCTCAATTCATTTTTATGAACTATTTCGAAGCGCGTGTACACGGCGTGACCACGCCAAGTCAAACAAATATAGTGCCTATCAAAGGAGGTCAATCATCTCACAAATGAACCCGCCTTATACCGCAGCAAGTGACGACAGTAAAATGGCTTCCAACGTGGTGGCATCAGTCACTTAACGATGGGGCATTAGTCACGATAACGATGAGGGAACCTAAGTCACGATAACGATAAGGATATTTTGAAAAAAATCGTGTACTATGGGAAAAGAGAAATAATGTTGAGGCTATGCCACATTATGGATGATAAAATCGTGCGCCAGAGTTGATAGTGAACTCGAAGAAATAGATAAACGCCCGATGAGTAAGGCTAGGAGATACCACTATGAGAATAATTTATCTACTGAATGAAAGGTATAACTTAAGTGTGTTAGTGTAATTTCCCAAATTTTTGAATACTGGTTTGAGTGTTTTGGCTGATCACTTTGATCGAGTGAACATTGCAGTTCACGTTTTATTAAATAAATTTTTTTAGAGAATGTTGCATTAACAGTGTGATGTGTTAGATAGGAGGATGTTGTGATGTTTATCGTTGTAGTCTTATTATACGCCGTTGAAGTCTCGGGCTCACCGATGACCTATCGTTTCTGTTAAATACAGTATGTTTATGCAGGAGGGAGAATTGGCCCAAGGGCAGTTGTTCCAAATGATCAAGGACTTAAAGGAGAGTTGGGAGGCACATATGAAGGAACTGAGAGAGTGCTGGGAAGCCGATAGGAAGGTTGCGGAAGCCGGTAGGAAAGACTTAATTATCAGTATGAAATCTATCAACAGTCGGTTAGATAGTGCAAAGACGTGTAGGAAGGATGTGAAGGAGAAGTTAGAAACTGTGGATAATAAGCTAGAAACCGTGGATGTCAAATTAGATAGTGCAGAGGTAGAATTAAAAGGTATGAAGGAAGTGGTTCAAAAGGTTGACATTAAAGTGCAGAACACTCAGGAAAATTGTAAGGAAGCTAGCGTTGATATTAGGAAGGACATTGGTGAATTTAAACATAACATTGATCAGCAGTTCATAGAAACTCGCGAGCTACATCGTGTTCTCAGTGAAAATCGGGACATAAGTAGAGGAGACCTCGATAGGCACGTCAACGGAAGTAGAGATCTACATAAGCAGTTGATGTCAGATCAAGCTGAGCCTAGGGCCGATCTAATCCAGATGAATAAAGAGGATATGAGAAAATTAGGTGCAACTCAGGAAGAAACGCCTAGGAGTATTGAGGAGGTACAGGCAGACTTGAAGGAACCAAGTGAAAATATAAAGGCGGATGCGAAAGACTCGAACAAGAAGTTAGACACAGTGGAGGTTATACTGGCCCGTCTACTTGAATATTTTACTAACATGAAGTCTCCTAAATCAGCGCCACAAGTAACTAAACATGTGGAAAACCAAGTGAATGTTGTAAACCACATCCAAGAGAGTATACCGGAAAGGAATGTTTCGCAGGCAGTCATGCAAGAGAATAATGGGCAAGGGTTTGAAACCATACTAAACCAGGATAGTAAGAACGTGGAACAACCTAGCTACCTGTACGGAAAGTGGAATAGACGCCGTGATCCATGTAGGAGGAACCAGGGTCGATGTCGGGAAAATTCTTACCAAAGACGTAGACGCCATCGTGGAAATGAAGCCGATAGAAGGTGGGATAATTACGAATCCAGATGTTCTGATCTATGGCATGGGTCTGAAGAGGAAAAAGCAAAACCTAAACGATTTGGTGCCAATAAGAAGAAGAGGCCTAAGAAACGTAGAAGTGATGAACGTTCAGACGAGGATGCCAGCGATGACGATTATAGTCCGTCAAGAAAGGCTAAAGCAAATGCGAAGAAGTGTAAGCCTGCTGCTAAAATGAAGATGAGGATGATGAAGAAGATGGGTAAGCCAGCTGCAAAAATGAAGAAGATGAGGATGATGATGAAGAAGATGTGTAAATCAGCTGCTAAAATGAAGATGATGATGATGATGATGATGAAGAAGAAGGGTCAGCCAGCTGCTAAAATGAAGAAGATGAGGAGAATGATGAAGAAGAAGAAGAACGGTAAACCACCTGCAAAAATGAAGAAAGTCAGTGACAACGATAGTAATGAGGACAGGGATTTGAACCCAGAAACTTCGCATTTTGATGTGAATGCAAGTTCGTCGAGAAGTTGGAAGGACAAACCACCTAACTTCCAATAAGTCAACTACAATTCACTGGATATCTACTCCGCAACCCCGAACTCTCCGAGCAACCAAGAACTACCAGGAAGCTGAAGGCATCAACCAGTATCCGTACACCAGAAGATGAACAACCGCATAAGAGAGAAGAAAGGAATTTACGTTCAAAGGTCATGTTTCATCAGACGTCAAAATTAGAAATTTCGCCATCTGGAGTATTTAAAGGAAATTCCTTGTCACTGCGCGAAAGGAATTCGTGTCTTGGGGGAAATATGAACCCATGACCTTTGTGCCCTAAGAACATTATGCATTATATAACAATTAAATTAAAAGTTGGATTCTTGATAGCATGGATTTTACACGTGACGAGGGGGTGATTACCTTCGGTCCCACGCTCTGGGGTACGTGACGTCAACCACACGTGTCGACGGCGGAAGAATCTCAATTCATTTTTATGAACTATTTCGAAGCGCGTGTACACGGCGTGACCACGCCAAGTCAAAAAAATATAGTGCCTATCAAAGGAGGTCAATCATCTCACAAATCGAACCCGTAAAATTTTTAAATGTCCATGAACACTACCATCAGAAATGTAGCAAGCATGTAGTCACTTTCAAAACTCTTGAAATTACAGTTTAGGTAAGTCAGAAAATTTATAAAATTTTTCTTGGCGGCAAAAGGGGAGATCCGAAGAGAGGGGGTAACTGCTATAAATATGAAGGGACGCCATGACGAAGCTTCCTTCTCCGGCATTTGTGATACAAAGCGGACGAAATTGTTGAGTTGCTCCGCGAAATCAAATCAACGAAAGTAGACTGAGTTCGACTGCAGATTTTAGCCAGTGTGGCTAAGTCTTGACTCCGTGGGGAGATAGTTTTCTTGAGAGAAATAAGTGTATCAGATAGGACGGTCAAAGTACTGAAATATTCTAATGCGATTGAGTAATTCGTGTGCGGGAATAATTGAAATCCATCGTGTGCGCCCAGCAAACAAGTGAAGGGTATTTTCTTTTTTTTTATGCTTTATTCCAGGAAACCTGAAGAAACATAATGAGATGTACAGCCATGAATGTAAAGATGGCTAAATAAATGCCAGGGTCACAGGTGAGCCCTAAGACGAATACTGGCGTGGACATGAGGTAGGTGGCTTTCCATCTTACTACCTCTTATATCTTGTCTCGTGATTTCTTGTATTTGAATGGGGACTTACGACGCAGTGGTCACCCCTACTAAGTTTTGTAAATGTGAGGGTACGACTAAAAGAGTCATTTGTTTTATTTTCCACTTGGATAAAATTTTGAAGTCTTGCGAGTGCCATATAATGTTGTAAAAAGTTATTGAATAGGGTTCCGAAGTGATATCACGTCCAATGTAGATCGTCATCCGTGTGAGTGTACTGCCTGTAATTTGTGATGTCAAAGTGAGATGTTCATTCGATGTAAAATTCTTCTGTCTGCAATTTGACGTTAATAATAATAATCCATGGTTACTCATTTTCAATCGAGTGGAAGCGCGCTGTCGGGTGAGAACCTAGGGGATGAATTTGGTCACGGAGAGAAACGTTCTTTTTTAATGCCCATTTTAAACTGTGTCTGACTGACAAATAAAAGATCTAGTAGAATGTTTCAGTCATTTCTCGTAAAAAATCAAGTTATTAAATACGATATCATTTATGCAAAGTTATTCATGAGTAATGCATTGTGCGATATTAGATGTTGGGATTTCTAGTGAGGATTTTATTCCAGTTCTTTGTCGATGATAATTGTGGAACTGGGAAACAGAGGTTAGTTTTGTGAATCAGGTTGGACCTGTCATTGAAGCCGGGACACTGAAGCCCGAGGAATGTTTTATATGAGTTGAGATGAGATGTGCGAATCAGGTTAGAGTCCTGTCATTGAAGCCGGGATATGATAACCCGAGGAATATTTTATAATGTTGAGAATGGAAAGAAATTCATAGAAATCCATAGCGGTATAATTGGCGTATAATTAGTGTAGGCATCTTGAAGCATATCTGTGCATTTTGTTGGTTAGAATATCGTATTTGTTTAATTATGTCGGCAGAGTGTAAAGGGAGCATTTTGAGAAGTCAGTCATCTGTGAATAAACCAGGTGGTTCCTGTAACTGCCAAGCGAACATGGGGTGAGAGACCTAAGCGGACAGCGGGGATAATAACGGGAATAGGAGTGGAGTCGAGATTGTACTGCAATTCTCGACCAGGGAAAACGTTAAAATGCTGGATTTAGTTGAAAATTCATAGCCGGTAATGATCTAAGTATTGTGAAATACTGTAATTGGGGACGGAATGAACATTTGAAACCATGAACTTTGAGTATAAGGAACAGAGTAACCCAATTTCAGGGTTGTCTAAAATATAGAGCGATGGTCGTGATGATCGATTTGTCTGCGAGGGGTGTGCAAAATTCAGTGATGACGAGATATGACATCGTAATGATATGGCGAGTTGTTTGCTTTGTACGTAGATTATTAGGATATCCAAGTGTTAATAACGGTTAGGATTAGATTAGATTTTTAAGCATGATATCACGAGATGAGATATATAGCTGGACATGAATGATGTAACAAATTCTTTTCCAGCCAGATAAACATCGCAATATTGAATTCACATCGCAGCTGCGTAGAAATTTGTGAGGAAACCAGAGTCCGCGGAGATGAAATTTGTTGTTTGTTAAAATTTCGTTAAATCATTTAAATTTATTAAATTATTAAATTCAGTGAAACCGCATTTTGAAATAGCTTTAATCAAGCGAATAACTTGGAGATGCATTCTGGAAATTTTAATTTGTTGTCTGGGGAATATTAAAAAATAAAGTAAAGATAAAAGGGACATATCCGAAGGAAATGGATTTTATGCCACAAAGTTTGTGAGCATTGTTGTTGGTGTAATTATTGAACTTTGATTGATTGAGCAGTGAATGTGCTGGGGATAGTAAAGTGGAACTTTGGTCATCAACCGATGTAACTTAATTGTGTTTAGCCTTCAGCCTAGAAACTTGGATGGTCAGGGGGTCATCAACCTCAGTGGCTTAGATTAGGGCCATATGCCATTGTAGCATCCTTTCCTTGCGGTCATCATCCACAATGACTTTAAAGTAACTTAGAAGATTAGATGTCGGTCCATGACATAGACGCAGGTCACATCGATTCAATTAAGGGTCCATGCCGTAGAACCACTGTGTGGCACACACCGATTGGACGGCCTTAATTATAACCAGAGTCCAGAGTTCGTGTTACGAGTGCTGGACCATAACGAATCACTATGATGGTACATGTGGTCTCACATGGAAGCCGAATTTAAGGATTTCCAGACTTTCCTTTCTTAAATGATTAATAATTGAGATAATGGTTTCTAGTAAAATTGCCCCTCAGGCAGTTACCGGTACGTTAAAGTCTCACACCAGTGTTCTGACATTTATGTAAAAATGATTGTGGTGTCCAGTGGACACAATTGACTATGACATCGTTGACATAGTAACATACTTCATTTCCCTGAATAAATAGGAATCGTTTAAATAGACCTTTCATTCCAGTAGATAGATTAGAATTAATGAACCCTACCTTTACCTCAGCAAGTGACGAAGAACCCGAAACGACCCAAGAGACAGATCTCATGAGCTTTGCTGATAGGTAAGGAAGGTAGGTATCCCTCAATATGGACCTAAAGGGTTCATTAAAATTGGCGTCTGTCCCACTCCTCGTGATGGTATCTGGGCTACTATCCAACTTCATACTCATACATTTAATATTCTCACTTAAGTCCTTCCTATCGGCATCCATTCTCTCCATAAAGTCCTTCTTATTATTTTCCATCCTCTCCATTACAAAATATTCCTCGGGTTATCATATCCCGGCTTCAATGACAGGACTCTAACCTGATTCGCACATCTCATCTCAACTCATATAAAACATTCCTCGGGCTTCAGTGTCCCGGCTTCAATGACAGGTCCAACCTGATTCACAAAACTAACCTCTGTTTCCCAGTTCCACAATTATCATCGACAAAGAACTGGAATAAAATCCTCACTAGAAATCCCAACATCTAATATCGCACAATGCATTACTCATGAATAACTTTGCATAAATGATATCGTATTTAATAACTTGATTTTTTACGAGAAATGACTGAAACATTCTACTAGATCTTTTATTTGTCAGTCAGACACAGTTTAAAATGGGCATTAAAAAAGAACGTTTCTCTCCGTGACCAAATTCATCCCCTAGGTTCTCACCCGACAGCGCGCTTCCACTCGATTGAAAATGAGTAACCATGGATTATTATTATTAACGTCAAATTGCAGACAGAAGAATTTTACATCGAATGAACATCTCACTTTGACATCACAAATTACAGGCAGTACACTCACACGGATGACGATCTACATTGGACGTGATATCACTTCGGAACCCTATTCAATAACTTTTTACAACATTATATGGCACTCGCAAGACTTCAAAATTTTATCCAAGTGGAAAATAAAACAAATGACTCTTTTAGTCGTACCCTCACATTTACAAAACTTAGTAGGGGTGACCACTGCGTCGTAAGTCCCCATTCAAATACAAGAAATCACGAGACAAGATATAAGAGGTAGTAAGATGGAAAGCCACCTACCTCATGTCCACGCCAGTATTCGTCTTAGGGCTCACCTGTGACCCTGGCATTTATTTAGCCATCTTTACATTCATGGCTGTACATCTCATTATGTTTCTTCAGGTTTCCTGGAATAAAGCATAAAAAAAAAGAAAATACCCTTCACTTGTTTGCTGGGCGCACACGATGGATTTCAATTATTCCCGCACACGAATTACTCAATCACATTAGAATATTTCAGTACTTTGACCGTCCTATCTGATACACTTATTTCTCTCAAGAAAACTATCTCCCCACGGAGTCAAGACTTAGCCACACTGGCTAAAATCTGCAGTCGAACTCAGTCTACTTTCGTTGATTTGATTTCGCGGAGCAACTCAACAATTTCGTCCGCTTTGTATCACAAATGCCGGAGAAGGAAGCTTCGTCATGGCGTCCCTTCATATTTATAGCAGTTACCCCCTCTCTTCGGATCTCCCCTTTTGCCGCCAAGAAAAATTTTATAAATTTTCTGACTTACCTAAACTGTAATTTCAAGAGTTTTGAAAGTGACTACATGCTTGCTACATTTCTGATGGTAGTGTTCATGGACATTTAAAAATTTTACGGGTTCGATTTGTGAGATGATTGACCTCCTTTGATAGGCACTATATTTTTTTGACTTGGCGTGGTCACGCCGTGTACACGCGCTTCGAAATAGTTCATAAAAATGAATTGAGATTCTTCCGCCGTCGACACGTGTGGTTGACGTCACGTACCCCAGAGCGTGGGACCGAAGGTAATCACCCCCTCGTCACGTGTCAAATCCATGCTATCAAGAATCCAACTTTTAATTTAATTGTTATATAATGCATAATGTTCTTAGGGCACAAAGGTCATGGGTTCAGTATTTACATATTTGTTCTATCCGTTTGTCCCCAGTTATAATCCAATTTTCTATTAATTTCAAATATCTTAACTGTATGACTTTCGTCCTTAATTACTCCGTATGTATGCGAGAGCTAATCCCGAAACCTGGACACTCTTTTCTTTGAGGAAATATTCCAAGCTATGCAAATGTAGGCTATCCTATAACTTTCGGCCTCAGAAAATATCGAAATATGGTTGCAATTTTAATGACGGTATAGACACTAGTTTCGGGATAATTGGTGGCTAAACGGTAAGTCGTATTACAAAACAGACAGTACAATCGCCGTTCTATTTGGAGATATCAACAACTTTGGTCGTATGACTTACTGTACTGCCGTGTCTCGATTGTTGATACATTAGATAGCACTGCATTTCTCGGTTATAATCAAATCTTTCGAATTCGACTGCGAACTGCATTGCGAAAAACGGCCTTTCTTTATCATGAAAACTCTCCATATCTATTGCGAATGGTAGTTGCCCTGTGAGCCTGCCATTATAGTAGAAACTCCCGAACTCGGTTGTGATTGGCAGTAGGATATGTGGCCTGCCATTATCCTCAAAACTTTCCCAATGTCTACCTTACATCAGAAACAATGTATTCCGTCTTCCCTCTTTTGATTCTAGGATAGCGCTAAGAGACATGCACATTAATATATAATCTTACTCACTACCTTTACAGCAATTTACGGAGAAATCCGTATACATGAACCAGTAATGACAAAAATAAATAAATATACAAGTATTAATATAATGGAAAACTTGCGTACTTATCTAGACTGCCGATGCTAAGTCCGTTGTCACCAAACACTACTTCAGGGCAACTGGTTCATGTTATCACTAAACTCTCTATCGTTGACAAGTTTACACAACGTAAATAATACTGTACATATATAAGCATGTTTTAAGTGATTTGATAGAATATGAGGATGTTCTTGTAGAACGAAACATGTCATTCTTTGTATATTAGTGTGTATTTACAGGTTTGTTTATAGTGATATAATTTATATTGTAATTGCTGTCTGTATGACAGACTGGAAAGTTTTTATTGCATTTAACTAAGTCGACACTGGAAAATATGGCTTCATTCTTAACAAACAGTTTGTAAATATTTCCTCTAGCCAATCAAAATTGGGGGTGTACACAGGAATCCAGCCTATCAGAAAAGAGTTCTGGAAGCTTCTCCTCAAAATACTATAAAACCTGGGCGCTTTAGGACAGTATTGTCTTCATTGCTCCAGTTAATCAAGTGCGGTGTGTCCTATGGGAGGCAGGGGCCGCGGGCGGCGTATGGAAGGTGTAAGGTAATGGCAGAATTTTCATAAACATGTGATAGCTTGAGGGGAAGGATTCAACCTCATTTAGTTAATGTAAATTTCTAAATTTGGTGGTTTAAATGTAGAATTTTCGGCTTGTCTGAGGAATCTGTTCGGTTCCCTACTTCGAAATGTG
Source organism: Anabrus simplex (assembly GCF_040414725.1). Lineage (NCBI taxonomy): Eukaryota > Metazoa > Arthropoda > Insecta > Orthoptera > Tettigoniidae > Anabrus > Anabrus simplex. The sequence goes on from NC_090265.1 coordinate 193,967,684, forward strand.
TAACGTAAGGGAACAAAGTGTGATTACAGTCTCTTGATTCCCATTCAACTTGGCATGTGACTAATGTTTCTAAATCTCCAAAATTCTTACCACTTATTTGATATTTAATGTTTCTCATTTAGTCACTCCGGTGTAGAATAAGCTTAGCCTCTGTATCATTGGGTCATAGGCCCACTTTGGGTTTCAGGTATTTCTAAGAGGAGTGCAGGTGTTTCACCTCCTTGCATTTTGTTTACGGCCGGATACAACCAAACTTTTCTTTTCTCATTGAGGCCACTTAGTATGGACAAAAGTGCCACTGTAAATTTATTGTGGTGTGTAGAATTGGGTCTGGTGTGAAGTTCTCTTTAGGAAAAGAACGTTATAAACTGTTGAGCAATAGATAAGCCCACCCCGGGCTACTTTGTGTAAGTACTTTAATTAAGGACAACCGATAGGGTGTAAGTGCAAAATTAGAAACTGATTATGATATAGTTGGAGCGCCTTCCAAGAGCAGAACGTGAGCTTTGTAAGATATTGTACCTGTCAAGAGCAGTAACGCTCTTTTCCATGTAAATCAACCAAACCATTAACACTTGTAAATTTTGTACCTGATTTTCGGACTTTAAGTCCTCATGATTTCTAGAGCTTACGATCTCATTAATATTGTTGTTATTCATTCAGATTTCCTATTTATCAATTATTTTAAAGTAGAGAAAAAGGAAAGGAATAAAAATTCAAAATTTGTTGTGTTATGCTCTAGTTAATTCATTCAACCCTCACGCTTCTCACACCTCTGTGATCCACGAGATTTCCTTAATAGTGATAATAATAATAATAATAATAATAATAATAATAATAATAATAATATTGGTTTCTTATTTCTTTTTTTTTTACAATTGCTTTACGTCGCACCGCACAGATAGGTCTTACGGCGACGTTGGGATAGAAAAGGCCTAGGAGGGGAAAAAGCGGCCGTGGCCTTAATTAAGGTATAGTCCCCGCATTTGCCTGGTGTGAAAATGGGAAACCTCGGAAAACCATGTCCAGGGCTGCCGACAATGGGGTTCGAAGACACTATCTTCTGGATGCAAGCTCACAGCTGAGCGCTCCTAACCGCATGGCCAACTCGCCCGGTCTTCTTATTTCTACAGTTACGCTGAATAATTCTTCTCTTAAACTTTTGCGTGCCGGTGGCTCCAAGTAGACTACGCAGTGGCCTCCGCGGTATGCACTAGCCATGCGTCTTGGTAGGTGTGCTATTTACCAACTGATGAGCCCAACTTAGTACACTCGGGCGAAACGCTGGCAACCAGGAATGAGTTAGCTGTAAAATTTATAATGTCCAATAATGGACCAACTAAATTGGTATTATAAATTGACTCATTCGGGACAAATATATTAGGTTCCGTATGGGAATCAATATCTATATCATCGGTGATTAAAGCAATGGGGAACTAACTCACTCCTCGCGTCCATAGTACCTCTCTTCAATAACTCCTACGCCATCTGTGACAGCTGATTGCGGATCTGTTGAGGATCTAACTAGTCTTTCGGCTGAGTACTCAACATATACATAGACCTGCATCCTTAATTACTGTTAAATAATAATAATAATAATAATAATAATAATAATAATAATAATAATAATAATAATAGTAATAATAATAATAATAATAATAATAATAGTCCGGCTCCATGGCTGAATGGTTAACGTGCTGGCCTTTGGTCACAGGAGTCTTGGGTTCGATTCCCGGCAGGGTCAGGAATTTTAACCATCAATGGTTAATTTCGCCGGAACGGGGGCTGGGTGTATGTGTTGTATTCATCATCATTTCATACTCATCACGACGCGCAGGTCGCCTACGGGAGTCAACTCTGAAGACCTGCACCTGGCGAGCCGAACATGTCCTCGGACACTCCCGGCACTAAAAGCCATACGCCATTCTATTCAATAATAATAATAATAATAATAATAATAATAATAATAATAATAATAATAATAATAATATCTTCATTCTCCTGGCACATTAGGTGAAATACTTCATAACACTGTCACTTGTTTTCCATGTAGTCTACTTATTCCTTCTGGCGTTATCGACTTCTTTGTTGATTTCGGTCTAGGTATCAGACAGTGTACTTAGTATGAAGTTATCTTCTCCCGGATGAAACAAAGGCGTTTGTTAAGTGCTTCTTAACGTGTCACTAATCAGACTTCCCACATATTAGCATACAGCCGACGTCCTTGTGGTGCGGACGACGTTGAGCGGAACTCATCGGTCAGTTGCTCGCGTAATCAGTTGCAGCCGACTGGAAGTCCTCTGAGTACCCAGCATGCTACGTCCTGTCACGAAGAAATGGGTTGTGGTCATTTGAGAGCTACGCAGGTGTTGCGAGGTATATAAAGTTCGTTATTTACAACGAGAGAATCAGAGATTCAATTCCTACCTTTGTTTTCCTTGCGGTAACAGTAGTGTGTCTGTCTCATTCCCTTAGACGTCGGTTTCGATTCTCGTCTGATCCAAGAATTTTAATTCTGGACTAAGGCCTGGAAGGAGTCATACTCAGTTCCATGAGGATAACTGACGAACCCACCTGACACGAGATGTACCGCAACCGGGGTTGAAAGCCAAGCAATACGGCTGAGGATGATGTACCACCGACAACGTAACAGTCAAATACCTGCGGGCCAACTGATTGGGCGGCTTCGTCTTGGCAGATGGGCTGTATGTGCAACGAGGCCTTGTTTCCTTCATTCGGAATCTCTCCGGTCTTGGAATCATGACCGGTCTAACGATGGAAACGAAGGTATTCACTAAAGCCATTTCAGAATTTTAAAAATTAGTTTTCTGACATGATTAGGTGAAGTGTACTTCATGCACAGTCAAGTGGATTCGTAGTATCTGAGAGGTTTCAATTCAAAATCAAAGGCCTGAAGGTGTTTCCTTCAAGCATTGACCATCCTAGTGATAGTGAAAACAGCTTACCGGTGCATAGCGCAAACAAATCAGATTTGAATCCCGAGGACGATAATTTTGTTACTGTTTCGTATTAAAGTAATGACATTGTTCATGACATACGTTCCATTTTTTAAATACAGTTGAACCTGCTTTATACGTAACTCTATTCTACGTAATTCGTATTTGTACGTAATTTCCTTTAGGTATCGGCAAAATGTAATTTAAAAGCGTGTTAATTAAACCTTATTTATACGTAATCCGTTTTATACGTAATTCGCTGTTATACGTATTGTCAGTGAAATATAACTGAGTTTTGCGTAATTGCAATGTGAATGTACTTCAGAAACTACTGTACTTACGAAGTTTCCTCTTTGCCGGCGTAGGTGGAAGTAGAGCGATCGGGTTTCGGTGTTGAAACAGAACACAAAGAGTTTCGCCGAGTGACATTGTTGACCCTTACTTACTGGCGGCTTAACAAAGGCGAGTCCCATTCGCTCCCCCACTACCTTCATGGTTTTTCACACGCCGCCAAAGATTGAGATACATAAGTAAAGTGGGCGGTTTTGGTGCGGAACCAACATAAAATACAGTAAATTTGTTTGAATATGAGAATTTCTTTCGTGGGAACAACAGCAAATTTCAAAGTATTGTCGCCATAAGGCCTATCATTGTCGGTGCGACGAAAAGCAACTTGCAAAAAAAATTCAAAGAGCTTTATAGGAAAATGCTGGTTCAACATTTAATAACACTGAGTGATGCAGGAAATGAACTTCTCTCCATTAATTTGCTACAAGCCATGGATTTTATTTCGGCTGCCTGGAAACAGGTCTCATCCTCCACAACCAGCAACTGTTTCCGCAAACCTGGTGTCTTACCAGAAGAGGCTGCCTCTAATGATGATTATGGGGACGATGTTTTGTCTAACAATGAGCTAACGCTACCGGAGGGTATAGAATTCGATACTTTTGTGCTTTTCGATGATAATCTGGCTGGATGTGGAGACCTACCGGATGAAGGGATTATTGCTGATCTATGCCAACAACGCGGCGCTTGAATCTTGACACCTAAACTGAGTGAAGTGTTAAGTGCAGTCGAAGTGTGTAGGCGTTACATCAGTGCGAAGAGTTGTAGTGAAAATGCTTTGAATTCATTACTAAGTTTGCTACAGGAGATTTATATTCATAATGCAAGAAAAGTGAAACAAGCCGAACTATCTGATTTCTTTAAGGCTGGACCAATTCAAAATAATATTTTCTGTCTTAATTTATTTATTATTTGCAAGGATTTACACATGTAGGTCTATTCCATTGTTTTTTCAGTAAATATGTGATGTATTGTGTAGGTCTGATTTCTAAGTAATTCTGAGTTAAAAGTAGTTTCTTCTCTTCCCCTCGATGTACGTATAAGTCAGGTTCAACTGTATTTTAATCAAAGGGTTATCAACACATTTATAAATTCTATGTAACGGTATGTTTACCTGCATTACTGTACTTCGCTCCTGCATCAGAAAGTTTCATTCGAATCCTAGGAGAGAAAATTTCGTCAATGTGCGATTTGTGATGAGATACTTCACACTCGAGTGGGATTCTTGTAGATGTATATCTCCATAACGCAGAGAGGTAAGTACTAAAAAGTCAGGTCTTTCCCATTAAGAAGAGTTACATGCTTGCACTAGTTAACTTTCTCGAAAGCTAGATATAATCAAAACATAAATATACGGCAAAATATACAGAGATTTCTTTTCTTTAATGGGATCTATTATTCGGTTTTGTCCCATGAATCCCACTATTCTTAAGTCAGGTCCACGGAAAGTTATCATTAATGACACTACTTTTGAACTCACAAATCATGAGTTGTCCGCTATACTGTGAAAAATGATTCCGGTCACTTGAACACAATTCATATTAAGTTACAAATAACATGATAAAAATAACGGAGATAAAAGGCGTAATTAAACACAACATGTTTCGTTCAATAAAATGGAAATTCTCAGATTCCTCAGATCATAAACAAAATCAAAATCACATTGAAAAACGTGCTGATTGGAAAACAATGATAGGACGTGGAACAGGAACCGCAGAATAAGGTAAGACAATTCATAAATGCACCTTTTAATAACATTTGTGTATATTTTATACGATGATTTTCCTTTAGTAACGTAAGATAGAAGCTATCTACAGTAAAACATGAACTTTTGTTGGTGTTAAACAATCTCTTTTGCGTAAGTTTTGTTGTACTTCTTTTATAAAACCACCAATTCTGATATCTTCTATAGAGGTCAATAGGTTTACATCACTATATTATTATTCAATGGCAGGCTAAATAATAATATGAACGGAAAACTATGTTATGTAGGATAATCTGAGTTAATTGCGTCAGAAAACTTTTGTCCTTGAGCAAAAAATCTTTAGAATGATATAAACAAGTAGGCCTAATCAAAAACAGCTAGCATGGTGCAGACGAAGTGAGTTGTCGCACAAATATAAGGAATATAGAGTAATATAGAATAATAGAGTAATCAAATTACCACCAATTTTACAAAAAAATGTACGTTTTGTGAATACTGTATTAAATTAATTACTTTGCTTGACTAAAAAACCTTTCCATTTGATACCAAAATCTTAGGAACCACCGGTTCATTTACTGCCTGTTCGTCATTAAGACTGTCTGTCTGTCTGTCTGTCTGTCTGTCTGTCTGTCTGTCTGTCTGTCTGTCTGTCTGTCTGTCTGTCTGTCTGTCTGTCTGTCTGTCTTCCTGTAGACCTACAGTATGTACGTATGATATGTTAGTTTTGTTAGCTTAGGTCCTGTCAAATCTATAAAAACGAAGTGTGATGTAAAAAAGGTAATTTTTCCGGTAATATTATGATTGTATTTAAATAATAATAATAATAATAATAATAAATAATAATAATAATAATAATAATAATAATATTATATATTATTATATTATTATATTATTATTATTATTATTATTATATTATTATATTATTATTATTATATTATTATTATTATTATTATTATTATTATTATTATTATTATTGCCGATTTTGGCAATGTCACCGACTTCTCTTTGTACCTGAGTTACCGCGTAATCTGTCATTTTTATGTAACTTGAATTTGTGATTTACACGTAAAAGCACAATTTACTAGAAAACCATTAGAATGATAAGGAAAATTTACATATTATTTTCCGTAAAAACTTCAATGTTAAGTACATGTGGTGGATTTTATGACAAGACTAGCAGATAATATAGCCTATGCGTAAGTTCAGTACACAGGACCTTATGTAAACGTCCGCTATCTTGAAACGGGCAGAAATATTGAAATGAAAATAGGCCTGTGTGATTCCCGATGATACTAGCTATAGGTTTACGAAATTTGAGTTGGAAAATAATGCAAATTAAGTAAATAAAGTAAAAAAGCAACAAAAAGGGAACTGAAAACAGGAAACATTTACAAACGAAATATGATTACCTCCACACAGTTTCTTGGGTTGTGCTAAGAACTGTTAGTAGAATAATAATTTAAACTTCTTTCATCACATTTTACAATGCGTGCGAATAATGAGTAACTTAAGTAGTTAAGCAAGTAAGTATACCATAAATACAAATGCTTCTATTCCCACAAATAGTTAAAGCCTTGTACATTATTGCAATGGGTCCTGGAAACTAAATACAGCTATGAAAATATTCCTGCTTTTTGTTAATGATGCTATTTTCTTTACGTCCCACTAACTACTTTTACGGTTTTCGGAGACACAGAGAAGCCAGAATTTAGTCCCGCAGGAGTTCTTTACTTGCCAGTAAATCTACAGATACGTATTTGAACACCTTCAAATACCACCGGACTGACCAAGGATTGAACCTACCAGGCTGAGATCAGAAGGCCAGCGCCGCACCCGTCTGAGGCACTCATCCCGGCTGTTTGTTATTGCAGGATAAAAGCGTTTTAAAGACAATACTGAATGAATTGTCTTGTGATGGAAATTACGAATTGTAACTGTGGTCAGATGAGTTCCGTGCGGAAGTGCGTGGAAAGAAGAGCTATAATGAGTTCTTCAAGGCACAAGGCCGTTCCTTGTCCTTCACCCTGTAACGGTGTGAGCATCCATCACTCTTGTCGAAGTTTCTCTTTGTAGCGGAGAGAAACCAAGGTGAATGACCATGCAGCTAGGCGGCAACAGTTTGAGGCTATCCAGTGATCAGATCTTCGAGATATTTGTGACCGTTATAATCAATGAGGATGTTTTTTAAAGCATGTTATGTGGTGTCCTTTTCTTATTATAGATCGCGACAAGTTATTATAATAATGAGTTATTGTGAATTTATTTCTTGATTAAGAAATGATTGCTGTTCATGGGAATCACAAAGTTCCTAGCAAGGCAACACCAGTAACTTAAGAAATTCCGATTAGATTCAAACTTTGCGGATATAGCCAATTGCAGTACACTCGGTATACACTCTGTAATTATTTTATTATTTATTCATTTCATTAATACAACTTCCCCCAGGAAGAGGCTGCCTCAAGGACAAAGTATATCAATTACAAAATGATTATGTCTTCCAAGTCATCGGTGAAATTTTCAGAATGTGCCAGATATAAAAAACAACAATCGCAAGGCTCAGAAATAAATTTGGAACCTAACATGATGGAAAGCTCGCCAGATGCTATGTAGATGATTGCGGAGTATGGTTATTCAACCGCGCTTTGCGGCGATGGCGATGTCGTAGGTTCGTGTCCGGCTGAGACCAAGAGAATCGTACTTCTGTACAAGACATTTAGTAATTGTGCTCCAGCACAGATCATGAATCCGTGGAGGGGGATGTCTAGGTGATATTTTCTCTTATAACTTAATATTTTACGTTTTATGACAGTAGGTTATTTAAAGTTAGGAGTCATTTTTATTCGAGGGCCACTTTTATTCCACGAATTTGGATCCACATATCGTTGCCTTTCTTTTAAAACCTCATATGACTCAATGCTCTTCCTACCTATTATATTCCTTAGGAATAATCACGCCTCCCAGCCACATATTTGTATGCAGTCCATCAGAATAATTTTCGTTGTGTTCATTTCTCCTATGGTTGTGTCTAAAGGAAAATGGACCTTACCCTACCGTATTGTAGGGATTTTGTTTGCATGACGAATTTACGCACTCCTACAGTATAGTGCATTTAAGGTTCATTTACCTTTACACAGAGCCTCCGTGGCTCAGACGGCAGCGCGTCGGCCTCTCACCGCTGGATACCGTGGATCAAACCCCGGTCACTCCATGTGAGATTTGTGCTGGACAAAGCGGAGGCGAGACAGGTTTTTCTCCGGGTACTCCGGTTTTCCCTGTCATCTTTCATTCCAACAACACTCTCCATTCTCATTTCATAGCATCTATCAGTCATTAATAAATCACTTTGGGAGGGGCGACCCCCTCGTACTAATAGCCTATATCTGCTTCATTCATTCCATCCCTGACCCGGTCAATGACTGGAAAACAGGTTGTAGGTTTTAATTTACCTTTACACAATAGCATAGGAAAATTAACACAATGAACGTCGTTCTGATGCGCTGCATATAAATATGTGGCTGGGAGGCGTGACTAGTCTTAAGGAATATAATGGGTAGGAAGAGCATTGGGAAATACGGTTTTAAAAGAAAGCGAGCCATATATTGTTCTAGTCGCACCGAAAGCGATCCTTTAAAAATTGCGCTCTTTTCCGATATATTACACATGCTATAGTTTAATAATTCCGTGTGGCTACTTCTAGCCTGGTGCAGCCCTAGTAAGGCTGACACTCCGATGATGGTGGGCGGCAACTGCTGTGTGTAGGATACTGCGTGTAAATGTAGTGTTTTGTGTGGTGTGTAAGTTGCAGGGATGTTGGGGAACACCCAGTCCTCGAGGCAGCTGAATTAAGCATTTAAAGTTAAAATCTCCGACATGGCCTGGAATCGAACCCGGAACCCTATAAACCGAAGAGCACTACAGCGGCCATTCAACCAAGGAACCGGGCATTCTATAGTTAATTTGGTTTCTTCCACTTCCTTTCTGTTGATCTTCAATTTAAATGTAAGGAAGCTAATTACAAGTTCATCACGTAATGGACCACGGTACGCTGGTTCGTTTGAGTTCGCCTATAACTTTGCAATACACACTGATCGGAAAAAAGCAAAAGCAAACCCATCTCCATATAGCTCATGAAGTGGAAGATGAAGCCTTCCACCATCCATTACCTTCGCGCTAAGCGGGAAAGAATGATTAGTTCGATCCCCAGTCACCATTGACCCCAGGAATTAACCTAGTACCCATTTTTGGTGCAGGTTCAGTGAAACTCAGAGCCATGCCTCTTCAGCAGTGGATATCCTGCTTCTAATACACTTTCGGCTTCATGACGGGGAATCGAACCCAAACTTTCCGGGTGATCCGAACACGCCTTTACTGCTTCGGTCAAGCAGCGTTCTCCAACAGAAACGGGAATGTGTCTGAAAGTACTTATAAAAAGAGTTCTGTAGTATAATCATCTATGAATCTAAATGGAGTGTCACACTTGCTGGAGTTCCCTTGTAAGCTATAGAAAATCCCACTTTAGTCGATACGAAATATTAATCACTCGGAAATTTAAAACGTGGTTTATACTGCATCATTGGCCATACAGCTAAATACACATCGCGCACTGCTCTCAAAGACCACTGTTTTCTTACCAAACAGTCTGAAGATATCGAGCTGACACTTGGCAAACATCACGATTAATAATAATAATATTCTATTGATTTTACACAGCAATCTGGCTACACGGTTTTGGTCGCTTACCTGTGAGCTTGTATTTGGGAGATGATGGGTTCGAATACCACCGTCGGCAATCCTAAAGATATGTTTATGTTGTTACCAATTTTCAAATACTGGGGCTGTACTGTAATTAAGGTCATGATTACTATAATCCCTTGCCCATTCTTGAGTCGTCAAAAATATTCGATGTGTTAGTTCGACGTTAAACAAGTATAAAATGGTAGTACGTCCCGCTAAGTACTTTTATGGGTTTCGGAGACGCCGCAGTATCGAGTGTTTGTTCTGCAGAAGTTCATTTACGTGTTGGTAATTCTAAGCTGGCGTATATAACCACCCTCAAATACCACCGAACTGAGCCGATATCGAAAGCGGCTACTTGAGCTCAGAAGGCCAGTGGCCTTTTATCGGAGCTTCTCAACCCGGCTTGTCACGGTATTGTTCGGCATTCAAAATTGAATGTGTTTTCTATCATAACAGATATGTTGTCAGCTGTACTGACGTAATAATGTGAAACCTGTTCCATCTCTGGACTGCATATCATTATGTGGCTGGGAGGCGTGACCAGTCTTAAGGGAAATAGTGGATAGGAAGAGCATCATTGTGATATTCGCAGTTTTGGCGAAGGAGCGACGATGTTAACTGTGCAACGGAGTGGAGTGGCCGCACATGTTAACGCGCTACGGGTGTGGAACCAAGGTCGGCATTCGGGATATACGTGGGTTCGAACTCCAACGTCGACTATCCTGAGGATGGTTTTCTGTGGTTTCTCCTTTTCACTTTTAGGAAAATGCTGGGAGAGTTCCTATTCATGGGCCACAGTCAATTCCTTCCACCATTTTACCCATTTCATTTACCATAATTCAATTTTTCATTAGCTCTTCAACAAGTTGGTGTCAGAAAGGGCATCCGGCCGTAAAACATGTCGTATACATTCATGTCACCTCATCCCCGAGCCCGTATCAAGAAACGGGACTAAGGGACTAAAAGACGTTATTTTCCCACAGACAGCTATAATATGTTGTCCTCAACAGATCGAAGGTCAAATAAAGTTTTAAAATGTTAATCGACAATAGAGATACAAGACCATGTACCAGGAAATGAAGAAACGTACTTATTTACAAGAAAATATATTAAATACGAAAATGTTTAATTGAAGTGCAGTTTCCTTCTTACAGTCCTGTTCTATTAATAATATCTACAAAGATTCTTCATAAGAAACCATTCTTCTTGATCTCAAAATCACGAAAATAATCCTCTTTGAAATTGTCGTCCAACAAATGACCATGAGACATATTGAACGGCCATAAACAAAGCGGTTGATTTTTCAGTTGCAATAATAATAACGCTACCCGACTAACGAAGCAGTTTTTTTTAATGTCGTCGCTTCACCTGTAAAACGTTGTATTCCACAAAGCTCTTCCTATCAATTATCCTCCTTAAGACTGGTCACGCCCCCCCAGCCACGTATGGATATGCAGTCCATCAGAACAAATTTTGTTGTGTTCATTTTCCTATGCCCATGTGTAAAGGAAAATGAACCTTACAGTGCCGCACTGTAGGAATGTACGTTTGCATTACGTATTTACGCACTCCTAGTGTACAATGCATGTAAGGTTCATTTTCGTTTAATCGTCGACGTAGGAAAACGAACACAACGGACATTGTTCTGATGGACTGCGTATCCACATGTGGCTGGGAGGCGTGAACAGTCTTAAGGAGAATAATGGGTAGGAAGAGTATTGTGGAATACAACCTTTTACTGGTGAAGCGACGATGTGTTGTACAACAGACCTAACGTCTCAGATAAGTGTTTTAAGGAAGTAAGGACCTCAGGAGCATGGTAATGAATCAGGAGGGAATCTCTAACCGATCAAAATACAGATCAGTGATCAACAACTTCAAGGGCTTCCACGATGAACAAAAGCAAAACAGTGTCTGGACAAAAGAGAGAAGACAGGAGCCCAGAGAAATGGCGCAACGTTTCTGGGCTGCAGAAAAGGCTTCCAGAAATGCCTTATTGTTATCTGACGAGGTCTCTAATGGCCCTAAACGATAATAATAATAATAATAATAATAATAATAATAATAATAATAATAATAATAATAACAATAATAACACGAAAGCAAAATCACCTCCGTACAGGCCATTAAGTGTTTTGAAGGAGTGGAAGGTGAAGGTGCATATATACCCATCTGAAGGCTTTCGTTATCCGTAACCCCAGTACTATCGGTGAGTGGGATGGAGTCGTTAGCTCCATGTGCCCCTATCTTTGTCCCCATTAACCTGGTGTACAATTTTGGTGTAGAGTAAGTCAGTCTCAGGGCAATCTGCTTCTCAAGAAGTGGAAACCTCCTTTGTACAATTTTCGTTTTCGTAATGAGGAATAAAACCAACGACGTTTCGAGGGAACCGAGCACGTCTTCATTGCCTGGACTAGTCAGCAAATAATAATAATAATAATAATAATAATAATAATAATAATAATAATAATAATAATAATAATAATAATAATAATAATAATAATAAAATGCTCAAGAGGTTCTGAATATTACGATTTGACGCGGTATACAGTATATCACTGTTGGTACTTCAAACATGTACGCATTGTAGGACAACGTGTAAGTCCATAGTGCCGCTATGCCCAGACCAGATTCGATATTTATCTGATAGGAGGCATTTTTCTTTCATACTACTGAATGCGTTCGAATTGTGTCATTGCTGCAGGATGGATGGCGACAATTGGATCTTCCCGCTCGTGTTGGAGAGAGTGTGAGTGATGTCTACAAAGTTTGGAAAAAGTTTAGAGAGACACAAACGGCTGCTAATCGGCAACAGACGAGACGCCCACGCAAATCAGCTCGTATGGAGGATCGGTATTTGTTGCTTTCACCATGTCGCAGGGCCACTGCTTCTGCTACTTAGTTTCGCTGTGATCTGTGCTAAAAGCTCCTCTTATACTGCACCTCAAGCAGCTCGTGCAATGTGGGCAACAACTCATAGCCCATAGCTTACGCTCTGTTCTCATGAGGGCTCCATAAGTAGAGCCCTGCACGGATGCTGATATCCGCGAAGTTTGTGTCTTGGCGGATACAAACTGTACGGCAGTGCGGATAATTTTGCTGATAATTTCTAAATAATTACGTTTATTGATTTTCACCCAGGTATACTCTTGTTTTTGCTTGTGGTTAGGCGACCCTTGACATTGGTATGGGAGAATAGTGATTATGAAGAGCCTTCAAACCATAAAGCCGTAAATCTGACCTAAGCCTAACTGGTTCCTGTCCACAATTAATGGAAGGAAGGAACAAAGGTCAATACATCGGTAGTTGTCGCAAGAGAAAATCCTTCTTAAACCTGCGACTGTAGGGGTGCTGGTACCAGGTGTCAGGCCTATAGTATTATGTTAACAGATCGCTCCGTTTCAATACATTGGGTGTAATATACTGTAGTTAAATGTTTAAATTATTCGCGGATAACCATTTTACGGATGTGGATAGTATTTTGTATATGCGCGCAGGGCTCTATCCATAAGCTTGCTCCCATACAACAAGAACATTAGTGTCTGCAGACGATCCGATGAGAGTTGGGACGAGACCTTGATCCTAGAACGCCACAATCGGCAAGGGGGTTTGGTCATGTTTTGGGGTGGGATCATGTTTGGTCATCTGTAAATCTTATCCAAAGTAACATGACTGCCTGATATCCAGTTACAACACCATCAAACACGTGGCTACAGGATATGCTACCACCACTGTCCGCGAGGGATTTACACTAGGGATGACAATGCTCGTGCCCATCGAGCTTGAGTGGTCATCATTTCCTTGAGACAGATGGGATAAAGCGGATAATGTGGCCGGTATATTCTGCGAATATGAACTTTGTCGAACATGCATGGCGTGAACTGAAAATAGCAATTGCCCACCTTTCTAAAGGCCGTGCTAACCTTCAGCAGCTGACTGAAGCTGTTATAATCTGCCCCTAAAACATGTTGGATTCCTAAGTGATGAGTATGCCTCATTGCATCGAGCACGCCTCAGAGGTCGAGGTTGCTATTCACGGTATTGATTTGCCACATGAAAACGATACTATTGTGTTCAAAATCCTACATTATCAACTTTATGCTTTTGGTGCATTTCTGGCGTTTTTGCATGTTTTACCCTTCGAAATATAAAGCTTGTTCGCAGAACGAATCCGTGATAGTTAGATTTATCGCCCAGATGGTCCGTTGTGCTGTACTCTGCTAAGACCTGGACGTTAACCAAGAGCGATATTAAGAGGCTAGAAGCCTTTGAGATGTGGTGTTGGCGTCGGCTGCAACAGGTAAATTGGATGGAGAAGAAGACCAACACTAATGTATAGAACATTGCCCAAGAAAAGAGACAGCTGGTCCGATTAAGAAGAGACAACTTTCTAGGCTTCGACACAGGAGTGTGTTGATGGAAATTTTGGAAGATAAAATACCAGGGAAACGCCCTCGTGGAAGACCAAGAAAAACATTCATGATGATGTTTCTTGTGAACTCAGGATGCAGGAGCTATGCAGACGCAAAATGTACTGCACAGGACGGACTCAGTTGGAGAAGACTCATCGCAGGGGCAAACTAGTCGTTAGACTCAGTTACTCTGAGAAGAAGACGCGCATGCGCGGTTGCCAACTAGTTTGAAACGTGGCGCGCTGGTCATTTTAAAGACATTAACAATTTCCAATGGGCATCACTAAAAACTGTTCCTGAATGGTCTGATGTGGAAAATTGTTGTGATTTTGTGGCAAGTAAAGGATTTCTTGACTGGGAATGACTCAGAAGTATTTGATCAATTTTCCTGCTTAATCAAATATGCCACTGCAGGGAAAATATCCAATTGGAATGATGCAGAAGTTTCAGTAGACGAAAGGTGGACGGAGGTTTTTCTCCATTTCAAGGAAAACAATATAAGACACAGTCAACTCTCAATATTGCCACAGTATATTTTTTCTCTTCCCGAAACTAATGCTTCATTTGAAATGAAAAACTGACGACATCTGAAAAATCTCACCTGAAACTTTCTACTCTTAAGGCTTTGTTAATTATCAAGTTTAACTTTTCGCAGAATTGTTTAGAGTTTCATAAGTTTTTGAAATCTTCACCACCGTTGTTACAGCTAATTATATCCTCTGAGAAGCACGAGTAACACTGTAATGTATCACAAGGGAAGGTATTGTATTATTATAATTTTATCTTAAAATGTGTAGTGGAGAAATATTGCAATACCAACTTTAACGTGTAAAAAATAGCTGTGTCAAAATTTGGCCTACAGTTTATGTACAGGTTGTCGGAATCAGTGTGTCCCGCTTTGAGCTATGGAAAAAATGGTCAGTTTATTTTAACCGCGTCATGTTAATTCTTCTAGCTCTGGTACTGGGTGTTTATCTTCGTTTTAATACATGCCACCATTGTCATACAATACATGACACTGCAAAACACCACAGAAGCACCCAATAGTAAATGGTGTCGGCGTCCAGAAGGGCATACGACCATACATCTGGGCTAAATCCATACTATAATAATAATAATAATAATAATAATAATAATAATAATAATAATAATAATAATTTTATTAAAAAACAAGAACAGCTGGCTTCGTGAAATTGAAACAGATCTCCAGGAAATCAACATCTCAGAAGACATTGTACAGGACAGATGTAAATTCAGAACCAAAATTGACAATCACCACTTTGAAGACAAACCCAACACCAGAGCTACTAGCGTATAACGTGGACAGAAGAACGAAGGAAGAAGCTCAGCGAGAGGATGAAGAGAATTTGGGAGGAAAAGAAGGCCGAAACATCAGCTAAGCAAGTTCAACCGTGCTCCTGAGTAGGGCATAACGATGTAAAAAAAAGAAATATAAGTCTATGGCCTCAGCTGTTATGTGCAGGCAATTTAAATTCAATACCATCTAGGCTGCCTGCGTGTCAGTTTTTACATTCGGTTTCCCTGTGCCCGATGAACGAGTAAATCGGATCTTTGCTAGTCGATGTATGTCAGAGTTTGAACTAATTTTGTCGGGCAAACAGTAAATGTGTCACCAGAGATCTTTCATGCTAACACTGTACGACAGGGAGTGTCGAATGGAGTTCTTTCAAAACCTAAGAAATGCGACCAGCTCTGCCGAGTTTGATGTTGGGATCCGGAGTCCGACGTTCTACCACTCGTCCACAGAGAAAGCTGTTATTATAATTATTATTATTATTATTATTATTATTATTATTATTATTATTATTATTATTATTATTATTATTATTATTATTATTATTATTATTATTATTATTATTATTATTATTATTGCACTGAGCACGGTGTCTTAAACACTCCTGTAGAGCATGCAGGTGAGGAGAGAAAGGCTATTGTACTGATGCTCCGTATCTTTGCTTGGTTGGCGGCAGCCATGAAATGCTCTTCCCCCTCTTCATAGATCCCCCCTCCACGCATCAGCATTGGTCAATATTTCCTTAGCAAATACAGATGCAGCGGGAGCAGTCACCTAATATTGTTGACAGATCCTGCCCAGTTACATCATCTGCTACTTTGAACTTCCCAAAGCCGCAAAATAACGTCAACAGAAAGGTGTACCTTAACCCCCCTTTTTGAAAGGGGACACTATGCTGAATTGTTTGCAGATAAAGATGTCTTAACCTAAAGGTTTTCTTGACATAAATTTACGGCTCCTGGCAATCGCACATGAAGTGACAGCCAAAGCGAAGCCATCTTCGTACATGTCAAAAAGGTCCTTGGAGGAGTGACGTAAAAAGCTTCCATTACTCGTAACCTTGAGATTAACAAGGAAACTGTCTGGGATAGACCAGACTGACTGCAATGAGACTTGGTAAAATGATCAATTAATTTTAATTTCGTGTGGCTATTTCTAGCCGAGTGCAGCCCTTGTAAGGCAGGCTCTCCGATGAGGGTGGGCGGCATCTGCCATGTGTAGGTAACTGCGTGTTATTGTGGTGGGGAATAGTGTTATGCGTGGTGTGTTAGTTGCAGGGATGTTGGGGACAGCACAAATACCCAGCCCCCGGGCCACTGGAATTAACCAATGAAGGTTAAAATCCCCGACCCGGCCGGGAATCGAACCCGGAACCCTCTGAACCGAAGGCCAGTACGCTGACCATTCAGCCAACGAGTCGGACAAATGATCAATTAAAACATCGTAAACTTAATGGTAATACTCATTCTACCGTAAAATAATATTTAGGCCCTACCTACTTAATAATAAATAATGTTATTCATTTTACGTCCCACCAACTAATTTGACGGTTTTTGGAGACGCTGAGGTGCCGGAATGTTGAGCCATCAGGAGTTCCTTAACTTGCCGGTAATGTAGGCCTACCGACAGAGGCTTACGTATTTGAGCACCTTCAAATACCACCGGACTGAGCCAGGATCGGACCTGTCAAGTTAGTCTCAGAAGGCCAGAGCTCTACCGTCCAAGCTACTCTGCCCGGCTTTACGTACTTAAAAATAATAATAATAATTTGTTGCTACAGTTTAACATGGAACATGTCTACTGAAGGCATCCAAGCATAAGGAGAGAAGAGAGGAATTTATTCAGAAAAATTCCAGATTTCAAGTTCCTAGGTATTTAAACAGAAATATTTATACATAGGCCTATCTAAAAACTGAATGCGGTTTGATATAATCTGATTATTTTCTTTCAAGACCGAAACATGTCATTCTATTTTAATTAAGTTTTTTTTCGAAGTGTCTCGTTGGCTGAACGGTCAGCGTACTGGACTTCAGTTCAGAGGGTACCGGATTCGATTCCCGGCCGGGTCGGGGATTTTAACCTTAATTGGTTAATTCCATTGGCACGGGGGCTGGGTGTATGTGTTGTCTTCATCATCATTTCATCCTCATCACGACGCGCAGGTCACCTACGGGAGTCAAATAGAAAAACCTACACCTGGCGAGCCGAACCCGTCCTGGGATATCCCGGCACTAAAAGCCATACGACATTACATGTTTTTCATTTTTCAAGTGTAATAACTGTTACGTAAGTTAATTATATTTTCTTTTTCGGGTAGTTATAGATTTATTACTCAAAATTAGTTTCCGTAGACCGAAGAACCTAACATTATAAATTGGCTGAGTCGAAACTTAAAGAGATGGCTTCAGATATTACATTAAAAAACATTATAATGTGACAATTTTTATGGGTATGACATAAAATACTTCAACAACATTTTTTTTAACATTTGGTACATAACGTTATAGGCCTACAGGTAATTTTAAAGAGGCCTGTGTGTTGAAGAAAAAATATACAGTGTTGTGTAATAGGCCTAAATCGTCATAAGTATTTCTGGGTTCGGCTAGACAATGAGCGGCCTACTATACATGATAACCTTCTTCTCCATCGTCGCTTCACCGGTAAAAGGTTGTAATCCACAAAGCTCTTCCTATCGATTATTCTCCTTAAGATTGGTCACGCCTCCCAGCCACATATGGTTATGCAGTCCATCAGAACAAATTTTGTTGTGTTCATTTTCCTATGCCCACGTGTAAAGGAAAATAAACCTTACTGTACCGTACTATACGAATGTATGCTTGCATTACGTATTTACGCACTTCTATTGTATAATGCATGTTAGGTTCATTTTCGGTTACTCGTCGACATAGGAAAACGAACACAACGGACATTGTTCTGATGGGCTGCATATCCATATGTGGCTGGGAGGCGTGACCAGTCTTAAGGAGAATAATGGATAGGAAGAGCTTTGTGGATTACAACCTTTTACCGGTGAAGCGACGATATGCACCCAAAAGCACACAGTTACGATAAATAAAATTAAAGAGAGCGACGTAAACAAAGAAATTTCAACAATTTTACCATACAAACTTGCTTTTTTTAATATGTTCCTTTCAGTACAGTAGATTATTGTACTGATAAAACTACAAGATTTGCAGTCTCTATGCAAATTATTCACAAAATTGATATTTTTGTCATGGTAATAGATATAATTTTGTACGCAACTTGTAAGATGTGTACTTTATTTATTGTATTAGTGTAATTAATGCACTAGGCTAACATCTCGTACTTCATTCCTTCCACTTATGCAAAAATAGAGAATACTTTATGGACAAGTTGCATAAATAAATAATATGTATACTGGTAAATATTATTGATAAATAATTCAATTTATTTTTATTTAATATGTAATAGTGTTTTATTTAATATGTAATAGTGATGCGTTATGCCTACTAAACGTTGAATCACGAGCAAAACCATAGAGTAATAACAAAGAGAGCTGTCCAATTTTTGGTTACAACTTGCTTTACGTCGCACCGACGCAGATAGGTCTTATGGCGACGATGGGATAGGAAAGGCTAAGGAGTTGTAAGGAAGCGGCCGGGGCGTCAATTAAGGTACAGCGGCAGCAATTGCCTGGTGTGAAAATAGTAAACCAAGGGAAACCATTTTCAGGGCTGCCGACAGTGGGGTTCGAACCCACTCTCTCCCGGATGCAAGATCACAACAAATAGCACAAAAAAGCCTCGTATGATATGTCCCAAGGCTCTACCTACCTATTATATTCCTTAAGACTGGCCACGCCTCCCAGCCACATATTTATATGCAGCCCATGCGAATGATTTTCGTTGTGTTGATTTTCCTATACTAATGTGTAAAGGAAAATGAACCTAAAATACATTATACTGTAAGAGTGCGTAAATTCACCATGCAAACAATATCTCTACAATACGGCATGGTACGGTCCATTTTCCATTGGGGCATACGTGGTTTTAAAAGAAAGCCATCGATATATGACACTACTGATGGTGATTTGTTCGTCGGATGAAGATTTTCAGCCTTGAGCAGACCCGTTGGTGGTATTCGACAGGAGTAGACTATGTGGAGACACCGGGTTTCACCCTTTCCCTACCTATCATCATGTCCGACTCGTTGGCTGAACGGTCAACGTATTGACCTTCGGTTCAGAGGGTCCCGGGTTCGATTCCCAGCCGGGTCGGGGATTTTAACCTTAATTGGTTAATTCCAATGGAACGGGGGCTGGGTGTATGTGTTGTCTTCATCATCATTTCATCCTCATCACGACGCGCCGGTCGCCTGCGAGCGTCAAACAGAAAGACCTGCACCTGGCGAGCCGAACCCGTCCTGGGATATCCAGGCGCTAAAAGCCATACATTTCATTTTATTTCATCATCATCATCATCATCATCATCACAAACACATACGGATGCTCAGGTTACCCGTAGGTGTCGACAAGAAAGACCTGCTTTAAGCTTCCCCGGAGTCCACACAGAATAAATCAACCAATCTAGTGACAAAGTCTCTTGTATAGAGCTTGCAAATGCATATCAACTTAGTTGAGATTCGAACCTACAACTTCGATTATAAGAAACGAGGGCTTCATCAATTGCGGTACGCAGTCGACCAACCACATAATAATTAAACATACTATATAATGCAATAAAAAGTGGGTGACAAGAGAACAATAAAGTCTTATCTACGCTGTACGACTTTTCTTTCCTTTCAAGCGCATGTATTATTCACGAATGGGAACTGCATTTACATCCCATTGAAGGAAAGTACTACCTCCCTACCGTCTGTAGATAAAAAGGCTAAAAGCATCTTTTTTCCCCTCTCTTTCGTGCATTCTATATTCAGTTTCCGCAGAGTCGAACGTGTGGAAGAGGGGACTTGCTGTTAAATATTGCTTCGCGTGCAAACAGCCATAATTCGAGTGTTCTCAATTTCCGTTCTTCGAAAGGTTCGCTTGTGAATGACGGACAGAAGGGGAAAGAATCAATTCCAACCGTGACCTGCCTCAAGCCGTTCCAGGATATTGCTACTCCCGAAGCAATCAAGAAAAATGCGATTTGGAAATGACAGTATTATATTAACTTTCTCGTGGAAAGGCGGAAATATATTCAGAGCATACTGCTAACAGAATATTGATTCTCAAGTTAACGGAGGATATTTGCAAGGTAACGAACTCGGCAGTCAGCAATTCTGGAATACTGTTTTTATTTCTTACCATTTATGTCTAGGAAATGTTTTCCTAAGTTGCTCACAAGACTGCGTTCCTTTCAAGAAGAAGCTGGATGTTCTTTCTCTTTTGCTTCTTCTCTTTCTTCTTCCTCTCGTCTCTGGATTAAAGGATGATTTTTCTATCATAACATTCTATTTCGTTTCCGACGGTATGATATCCAGTTATCCATCCAGCGTTTTGGTTATCATCCCAATGGTCTAATGGTGCCTGCATCTCGTCCCGTGCTATCGTGGCCACCCTCCATCCTGGAGGTAAGGTCATTCCATCTTCGTCTCCTCTGGTTAACCCATGTAATGATGTCCTGGACTCAACTTCTTTAATTTGTGATCAGAATTTCATTTATAAAACTGTGTCACAAGATACGGTATTTCTGAGGATCTTTATTTCGCCATCCGAACTAGCCTTTTTGGTCTTACTATTTTCAACTCTAGTTTCAGCCACGTAGGTCATAACAGGTCGAATACAGGTTTTGTATATTCTATTTTAATCTTAGCTTCCCGGTTCATGTGCTTCTTGTTCCAGATGGTCTCTCTCAAACAGTCCGTTCAACAACGTAGCTGGATCTTACTTTTAGGGGGCTCCTAACCTAATAGTAGGTTAACTAAGACAATTACAAGGAAGATTTTAAATTCTCTAAAACCATAACCAAACCAAACCCCATGGTGAAACAGCCCCGAAGGGCCATGGCCTGCCAAGCGACCGCTGCTCAGCTCGAAGGCCTGCAGATTACGAGCTGTCGTGTGGTTAGCACGACGGATCGTATCGGCCGTTATTCTTGGCTTATTAGACCGGCGTTGCCATCTCACCGTCTGATAGCTCCTCAATTGTAATAACGTAGGCTGAGTGGACCACGAACCACCCCTCAGATGTAGGTAAAAGTCCCTGACCTGGCCGGGAATCGATCCCGGGGTCTCCGGATAAGAGGCAGGCACGCTAACCCTACACCGTGGGGCCAGCTTTTAAATTCTCTCCTGAACAAATGTCTGTCTGTCTGTCTGTCTGTCTGTCTGTCTGTCTGTCTGTCTGGTTATCAGCCCAGAGACTGGCTGGATCCTCAAATAGCACCACCAAAGGTTATGCAATTATAAGTAAACCCCAAAAACCAATGGCAGCACCAAAATGAGGCATACTAGGCAAGATGAGGAGTGAAGTAGTTTGCCATTGCTTTCCTCACTGGGTCAGAAAGTACTACTGCAGCACGACTGACCCTATGAGCAGCACCTTTCATAACACTCAGATGCACTAGTCATGCTCTGAATGTCATTACTCAGCACTACCCATACCCCAGCAGCTTCCATATTGTCACAGCCATGAATGTTGCCTGGGACTTCGGTGGAAGCTACACGTTACTCTGGCCCTATCTCTGTGGTTCAGCAAGCTGAGTCCCATGGCCTCATGGTCAGACGGGAAAAAAAGTCCATTCGAACAAATACATAGGCTAATTTTACTCAATTGCACAACTAGTCCTAAATATTCAACTGTTTAGATCTGGTTACATCGTCACACACTTACTACAGTATATTTGCAATTGTACTGCGAGCCTTACTACGAATAACTTTACAACGCTTTGTTTTACTTGACTGTGATATCTTAGCTGACTCATCCTCTGACAAAGAGTGGCTGATTTCCTGGCACACACGGTAGAGATTTAAACACTTGCTGTTCAGGAGAAGCACTAGGACAAGGGATAAACACAGACAATTTCGCATTCCTTCAAAACCCAAACAGTAAGAAGTCGCACTGTGGATATGAAGTCAGGACAATATGCAGTCTTTGCATGAGGAAAACCTAGTAGGGCCTACGTTATTTATTATCTGTACTTAAGGACTACTTAAAGCTGCCTCTGTGGATCAGTGATAGAGTGTCGGCCTTCTGATTCCAAAAGAGTGGGTTCAAACCCGATGAAGGTAGACGGATTTTTGAAGGACGGGAAAAAAAGTCCTTTCGTTGCTCCAAGTCGTACGAAGCCGGTATGCAACAGATCTCTTACAGCAAATTTGTTGTTTACCCGAAAAAATTAATTAAAAACTCAGCATATTTTAATAAAATTTGAGTATGGAATTCAAATAAGAAGAATGCCAATTATAGACTAAAGTGAAGTAGATTAACCACACCTGGAGTTAGCAATTTTTAACCACGGGATTGAAACCTCATAGGCCCTATCTCTGTGGTTCAGCAAGCTGAGTCCCATCGCCTCATGGTCAGATACGCTGAACAGGTCGGGCCGTTATTCCTTACATTCAAGGTACGCTGTCGAAATGGGTTCGGGTCGAAAACCGTGTGAGTCTAGCATTTAAAATCTGTTTAAATCCATTTGTAAACTTACGAGCTTAAAATATTAATTTATTGCAATAATACAATATTTCATGTGTCATATACAGTATAAAGCCTGTATGGGACAATTTATATTATCTGTACGTTGCCTTCTTCTTCTTCTTCTACTAATTGGCCCTTTTCTTAATTTATCAGGGTCAGTATGTGATGTGAATTTGGACCAGTTTTACGGTCGGGTAACCTTACTAACACCAACTTCATGCGGAGGGAAGTACTCACTCTTGTGTGATTCTGTGCTGATCGGTAGTGTGGTGTATTTTATATGGATAATGAGATATGCATGTAGACAAACACAAACCCCAGTCCCCAAACCTGGCAGTTGAAATCAGGATCCTCTGAAGAGAAAGCCTCGATATTACATTTGTTATAATATTCTATTAACGTCTCTTTAATTGCTATGGATTTTAAGAGACACTAGGATGTCGGAATCTTCTCCTGGAGGAGTTCTTAACCTTCCAAAACAGAACGACACTGACTTTCCACATTTGAAGACCCTTAAATGCCACCCACCTCAGCTGAGATTGAATCAGCTACCTCATAAACAAATAAATAACTACTGAAAGATTACGTCACTGACGTCGAATGCAGTACTATAATTTAGTTTGTAAGATGACCATGTTCAAGTAAAAAATTGGATGTCATAACTACTGACGCAAGTGTCATAAACTGATATAACTTGAAAACAATATTCTCTCACCCATGGGTAAATAATGCAAGTATCGAACTCGAATTATTATCATTATTATTATTATTATTATTATTATTATTATTATGACGTCTAATATATGACTATGAAGTGTTTACATCCATTTAGTATTATTATTTACGTAGTCGGATGATCGTATTGTTTGTGAGGTTATGTCATGAAACATGTACTATACATAGCCATTTATATGAGTTCAGTAAGAACCTATATTCTAATTTATTATTACCTGTATATTATGATGTGTAATCCACTACATTATTGTGAAACACACTGTAACATCCAGAATGGCACCAGGTAGATGAGAACTATGGAGAATATCCTTTACATTATATCTGGGTCTGAAGCACTCTAGAATTTACGAGGTCTGTTATGGCATATCTTTCTAGAAGCCTGGCCAGGCACATAAATAAGGAAGTGGCCTTGATGGTGGAGACGAGTTACTGTCCAGTTGGAGTTATGGTTTAACAGGAGTTATACTTGTGACCACGTGTTGTGTTTGTGCCGACATGCTGTGGCAGTCAGCAGTCATCTGTTTCAAGGTTGTAATCTCCATGTGCTGCGTGATAGGCAGTTGTTAAAATGGTGGATTGTTGATGTGTTTTGTTGTGACGGCAGATAAGTAGGTTATATGCTTGTTTAATGTGTAGATAAATAGTTCTAAGTAAATAAGTGTACCAAGCGACAGCATTTTGTGAGCGTCATTGTGGAGACATCACTACGAGTAACTCATTTTTATTATTTCCAGGTAGAGCTGGAAATGAAGCGTGAGAGATCAGCATCCTATCTGAGAAAATAAATAATATAATGGTTCATCGAAGTTAATTTCTGATATGAAGTATGAAGATTCCTTAAAATACACTTGTCTTTGGCCATCAAAGAAAGATGAGCGGGCTCACTCCCAGTCATAATGTGACCGCTGAGTTTGACGTAGTTAATTTTCAACAGCTGAATGACAGTATCGCCAGAGAACTTACCCGCTTCTTGCTACATTTTGAGCTCTATTTTATAAATAAACTTCAAGTATGGACTTCAAATACGAAGGATGCCAATTATGAAGTGAAGTATATGATTCAAATCAGATTGAGGCAAACAAACAAATATTCACACCGGTCACTAATGAGGTTTGCATGTTTTCGATCAGTAATATACTGTTTCTAGTTAGTACGACAGTTATATCAGATCGGAGCTGTATAGGCCTATTTAATTATTTTTCCGGGTAGTTTCACAGACTTATTAATGTTTTGTTACTTCAAGTGGTTTGATACATTTTGGTCAACAACATTTGTTTCTACTTATGAGGAGGCCTCCCCATTAATACGTAAAAACTTCGTAGCATTCCAAGACAACTGCTGCCCAACCAGATGGCTTGCAGATATTGGAGAGTCACGTGGTCATTATGACGACATTATCAGCTGTAGTTCTGAAATTTTGGTTCCATCACTTTATGAATCAGCTGTCCTTCCCATATGAACTTACTAGCAATTACCCGCGATTTCGCTCGTGTGGATTTCGTAATTTGATCAAAGTAATCGTTCCTCGGCATTGTACTAAGACGTTATCTGAAAATTCCTAAAGTATAAAACCTCACCCAAATATAGAGTTTCATTTACCCCAGAAATTCTTTGTAAACCATGTTTGTGGTATTACGTTTTGGGGCTAAGACGACCATGCGACATAGAACTGTACATGTGAAAAACAGTCCCCTCTCAGGTCGAAAAAATAAATACAATAAATACAAATACCTATTCCCACATCTGTGACATCTTAAGTTTTTGAGATATGCATAAGTATCCCCATAAAAAGAATTCAGCCCCTTGATAAGTCTTTCCGACACCCCCACACACATCTAAGTGTATTTTCCGAA
Source organism: Anabrus simplex (assembly GCF_040414725.1). NCBI lineage: Eukaryota > Metazoa > Arthropoda > Insecta > Orthoptera > Tettigoniidae > Anabrus > Anabrus simplex. The sequence continues at coordinate 193,993,361 of NC_090265.1, forward strand.
AAGAAAAATGCATGTTCCTTTATTTTAAAGGAGATTCCAAATACATATTTTCACGTCTGTTACATCTTCAGTTATTAAGATATAATTATCCTCATATAAAATAATTCAACTAATTTTCACTTCTTTTCACCCCCCCGTTAAGTGCCTTCGCCGAAAACAAGAAGGTACATGTTCCTTTATTTTTAAAGAACTGTCCAAATACCAAGTTTCTTATCTCTAACATGTTAAGTTTTTGACACATAATGTAGATATACCGGTACTCATTTTAAAAATTCACCCGCTTTTCCAATTCTTTTCAGCCCCTTAACTGGACTTTTCCGAAAACATAAAGTACGTGTTTCTATAGTTTGAAAGGAAATTAAAATACCAACTTTCACGTCTGTAACAGCTTCAGTTTTTAAGGTAAAGTACCTTCATAAAAGTAATTCAAGTCCATTTTCACCCCCTCCCTTTCCTACCCGTTATGTTGATTCCCCCCTCCCCAAAAGTGCGTGTTTCTTTATTTTTAAAGGGGAATCCAAATACCAATTGTAACGTCTTTAACATCTTTAGCTTTTGAGATATAAGTATCCTCATAAGAATTCAACTAATTTTTCAATTCATTCACCCCCCTTAAGTGGATTTTCCGAAGACAAAAGGAAACGTGTTTCCTTACTTTGAAAGAAGATTTCAAATACAAATGTTCATGCCTCTAACATCCTCAGTTTTTGAGATGTATCCTCATAAAAATAATTCAATTCCTTTTTCACATCAGCCCGTTAAGTTGATTCCCTCTCCAACCCCCTCAAAATGCGCGTTTCTTTATTTTTAAAGGAGATTACAACAAATTTCACGCGTGTAACCTTAAGTTTTTGAGATCTAAGTTTCTCCATAGAAAGAATTAATTTTTTCACTACCTTTCACCCTCCCCCCTTAAGTGAATTTTACAAAAAAAACAAAAATACTTGTTCTTTATTTATATTGGAACTTCCAAAGCCAGTTATCACGGCTGTAACATCTTCAGTTTTGAGATACCGGTACATGCATCCTCGTAAAAAGGAATTAAACATTTCTTCATCGCCCACGCCCCGAGCTGATTTCCCCCCAAAATGCGTGTTTCTTTATTTTTAAAGGAGATTCCAAATAAGTTACTAATTTTCACGTCTGTAACATCTATAGTTTTTGAGATATAAGTATCTTCATACCAAGAATTCAACTAATTTTTCAGTTGATTCATCCCCCTTAAGTGGACTTTCCAAACACAAAAGATTACGCGTTTATTTACTTTGTAGGAAAATTCCAAATACAAATTTTCAATGTCTGTAACATCTTCAGTTTTTGAGATATAAATATCTCATTAAAATAATTCAACTCGTTTTTCACTTCAGTTCCACCAGTTAAGTTGGTTTTCCCCCCTCTCAAAAAATGCGTGTTTCTTTATTTTAAAGGAGATTCCAAATACAAATTTGCACGTCTGTAACCTTCAGTTTTCAGATAAAAGTTTCTCCAGAAAAAGATTTTTTAAAACTTTATTTCACACTCCCCACTCAAGTGAATTTTCTAAAATCAAACAGTACCGGTTTCTTTAAAAGATCTTCCAAATACCAATTATCACGACTGTAACTTCTTTAGTTTTTGAGATATATGTATCCTCGTAAAAGGAATTCATCTCCGTTTTCATTCCCCCTACCAAGTTGATCCCCGACATCCGCCCCAAATGCGTGTCTATTTTTAAAGGAGATTCCAAATACCAGTTTTCACGTTTGTAATATCTTCAGATTTTTAAGTATATGTACATACATTATCATACAAATAATTCAACTCAGTTTTCAATTCCTTCAATACCCCCACCCCCCTCCGTTAAGGTTTTTTCCGGAAACCAAAGAATACGTGTTTCCTAATTTTTAATGGAGATTCCAAATACCAATTTTCACGTCTGCAGCATGTTAAGTTTTTTGAGATATACTGCAGACATGCTCATTTTAAAAATTCACCCCCTTTTTCAGTTCCCCTTAAGTGGATATTCCAAAAAATTATTTTTCTTTACCTTTACAGGAAATTCCAAAGAGCGGCTTTCAAATCTGTAATATATTACGTGTGTGAGATAATTTACAGATATAGTATTTTTGTAAAAATTCACCCCGTTTGTCACGCCTGTTCACCCCCTATTCATCGGATTATCCAAAAACACAAAATTACGTGTTTTTTGCTAGTCGCTTTACGTCGCAGCGACACAGATAGGTCTTATGGCAACGATGAGACAGGGAAGGACTAGGAGTGGGAAGGAAGCGACCGTGGCCTTAATTAAGGTACAGCCCCAGCATTTGCCTGGTGTGAAAATGGGAAACCACGGAAATTTTTTTTTCAGAGCTGCCGACAGTGGGGTTCGAACCTACTATCTCCCGAATACTGGATACTGGCCGCACTTAAGCGACTGCAGTTATCGAGCTCGGGTTTTATTTTCAAAGGAGATTCCAAATATCATGCCTTTGCTGGTGAGATGTAGTGTTTACAGTGCACTATGTCTTCTGGTATGTGCTATATCAAATTTGTTACTTTCATTGACCTGTCTCAGTCTCATCCTTGGCTTTGACAATATGAAGATGACTGAGGTATGAGTGATACTGGTAATACCATTGCTTATGCAGCCAGTCCCTGTTATGAATGGTGTGAAAATATCGCTCATAGGGTCGGTTGGTGCATGCATTTCAGTGGGCTTGGCAGACTGATATGTAATAGCAACGGCTGGTTCGGTGAGGAAAGCAACGGGAAACTACCTCACTCCTCATTTCCCTAGTACGCCTCCTCAGTGACGCCTAGGCTATTTATGACAGCTGTTGGCGGAGCTGCAGAGGATCAAACCAGCTTTCGGGCTGAATACCCAACATACATTCCAAATATCAATTTTCATGTCTGTAACATCTTCAGTTTTTTTCGATATAAGTCACCTCATAATAGGTGTTCAACCGCTTTTCCCCTTTTTTCATCCGCCCCAATGGGATTTTCAAAAAAACAAAAACATGTGTTTCCTTATTTTTAAAGGAGATTCCAAACACCAAATTTTAGGTCTGTAAACTTTTAAGTTTTTGAGATATAGATATCCTCATTTTTAAAAATCCACCCCCCTTTTCATCCCCTTAGCGACGGAAAATCCATAAATCCTCCCTTAGTGAGCACCTACACCCTAATATAAATATATCCCGAAAATTTCATTTCTTTATGTCTAGTAATTTTGGCTCGGCGATAATGAATCAGTCAGTCAGTCAGTCAGTCAGTCAGTCAGTCAGTCAGTCAGTCAGTCAGTCAGTCAGTCAGTCAGTCAGTCAGTCAGTCATATGTTTTGTTGATAAACCACCTTCGATCGTGCGCAATTCTGGGACCGACACTGATATAGCTCGCTACTGTATATAGAACTCAAATATTCCGCTAAATGGGCCGCTGCCGCCGCTAAATCCGCATATCTTCATATCGTCGCTGCCGGGACAAAACCTCCTATATGAAATATTTTAGCTTAGAACTTTGGCCGGTAAGGTTCTGTCATCTAAGGTGCAATATTGTATGAATATTTTCAAAGCATTCTCGCCCTTCATAATGTATGTGCTACAGGTCAGTATAGCTCCAAAAATATTATCACATAGGAGGTTTTGTCCCGGCAACGACGATATGCTTTGTGAACAGCTGGGAAGGCTTGAGGGGGCCAATTTTGTTCATGGACTAGCCAAGTCTCGTAATCGGGCTACACAGCACATCGTGCACTTAGAACACATCATGGACGAACATGGAACGCCCCCGCGGAAAATGGCCGAATTTCTGAAGCGTTGGAAGGATTACTTTTACACCATTTGCAACTAGAAGTTCACACAACTATCCTTTCACACCTCTGACCCAGTTTCAGGTTCCAGTGCCTCTGATCACTCCAGATGAGGTCATTGCTGCCATGCGTGTCATGAAAGCCGGCAAGGGCACTGGATATGACGATGTTCCTGTAGAAATCTTGAAAAGATGAGGCATCGTGGAGCAGAATTTCTAGCAGACGTCTTCAACAATTGCATCGAGAACAAGTGATTCCACCAGCCTGTCCGACATGCGTCACAATGCACATCCTGACAGGCAAAGGTAATGTCACTAAATGCGCAACTTACCACCCAATACGCCTCCTCTGCCACACGCTGTAGATAATTCAGCGTGCTATTGACACTCTTATGCGCAGCATCGTTAAGATTACATCAAACCAGTGTGAGTTCTTGGAGGTCTACTGTACAAGAGATACGATCCACGCCACTCGGTGCCTGACAAAGAGGCACAGGGAGAAAAGAAAGACAGTCATTCTAGCCTTCTATAATTTGGAAAGGGTATTCGTATGATTCTCGCATTAGATAATTTGATACTCCGTTTGCTCCCAGAAGCTTATGACCGCCGGGTTCAGCTCTTCTAAACGGCACCAGAAGCTCCGTCCGCTGCACTGCTGCCATCATTTATCATCCTAGTCGGTGTCCGTCATGGATCCACTCTGTCACCATTGCTTTTTATCTTACACATGTTAATAGTGTCGGCTGACCTCATCAGTGGAGTCTGCTTTATGCTCACAAAGTTATGCTGGCTATTGAGACCCGAGACATGCTTAAGATACTGGTCCATCGGTGGACAATTAGGCTTGATGTCTTCGGACTATGACTCAACTCGACAAAGACGTAACTTAATACTTGGAGTTTTGCGAACAAACGGATGATACTATTGTATTTGATGGTACCCACTTGTTAAAACTCAGACTTCCGTTGCCTCGGCTCCTAAATAATGCCCTTGTTGCACAAACTCCTGTCATTGCCGCTTGAATAAAGTAGCGGCAAATCATAGGTGTTCCCTGTGACCGGTGTACCTTAGGTTGAAGATTTTCCGCACGATAATACGTCTAACGTGCTCTGTGGTTCTGAATGATGGCCGGTGACGAAGATACCAGAACAGATACTTCAGTCAATAGCGATGCGTATGGTGAGATGGTCTATGGGAATAACATGACTTGACCATATCAGAAATTAATCCGTGCGGTGCAACTTCCTAATCGCCACCATCTCTGACTAGATGAGGGAAGCGAGGTTGCGCTGGCATGGTCACAGGGTCAGAACGGTCCTTGAAAGTATAAGGAGACAGACACTTTCGCTCAGTCCAGTTTTACGGAGATCCCCAGGTCGGCCGAGGAAGAGGTGGATGGACTGCTTGCGAGACGACATGCGAGCCGTTTCTGTTGTAGATCGGACAAAGTGGAGAGCAAGATGCAGAAAGGCGTACCCCACATATTGGTGGGAACATTGCCATGAAGAAGAAGAAGAAGAAGAAGAAGAAGAAGAAGAAGAAGAAGCAAGAATAAAAGTCATTAGCCTACTTTGAATACTATCAATTTTGGGCTCATCAGATATTTGCGCCTCACTGCTCTTTAAATGTCCTGACTTAACCAATGGAGATTGAAAGAGTGCGTCAAATTATCAATCAATCAATCATTCAATGAGAAATTAAATGAAATAGCATATGGCTTTTAGTGCCAGGAGTGTCCGAGGACAAATTCGGCTCGCCAGATGCATGTCTTTTGATTTGACTCCCGTAGGCGACCTGCGCGTCCTGATAAGGATGAAATGCTGATGAAGACGACACATACACCCAGCCCCCGTGCCAGCGAAACTAACCAATTAAGGTTAAAATTCCCGACCTTGCCGGGAATCGAACCCGGGACCCCTGTGACAAAAAGCCAGCACGCAAACCTTTTAGCCATGGAGCCGGACAATCAATAAATCAATTATATGCTTTTAGCACTGTCGCCCAGGCGACAAATTTTCTATCAGTTTTTTGAACTTCCTTAATATTTCCTTAAATGATTTTTAAAAGTAGGAATCGTATCCAATGTCTCCCTCGGAATTTATTCGAATTCTTCTAATTCCTCTTCCTATAAATGAATATTTGTCTCAATTTGTCTTATTCATTTCCTACTTCCTATCTTCATATAATCTAATCATCCTTCCTACTTTAAAAAAACCCATTCAAGCGGATACATCTAACAATATTTCCACGTCATGTCTCTACTGACAGCTCGGAATATACGCTTAGTAGACCAGCTAGTTTATTTTCTTTTAAGTCTTCCCAGTTCAAAGTTTGCTGCAACATCTTTGTAACACTACTCTTCTGGCGGAAACCACCGAGAAAAGACCGTGTTGTTTTCCTTTGTATCTTTACAATTTATTGAATCAAATAGGCGTAATCTTGATAATGGACCCATATTCTGGAGTCATACGTCTACACTAATTGTGGTCTTACCAGTGACTTATAAACTCTGTGCTTTACCTCCCTACTACGACTTCTAACTACCTTTATGATCACATTGTCGGTACGTTGGCAAAATCTCGTATCTCATAATGACCTTCCTATTCATTATTCTCCTTTCGACTGGACACGCATCCCAGCCATGTATGGATATGCAGTCCATTTTTGTTGTGGTCATTTTCGTATGCCAATGTGTAAAGGAAAATGGACCTAACTACCGTACTGTGGGAATGTATGTTTGCATGGCGTATTTACGCACTCCTACAGTATAATGCATTTAAGGTTCATTTTTGTTTACACGACAGCATAGGAAAACGAACACAACGAAAATTGTTCTGATGGACTGCGTATCCGTATATGACTGGGAGGCGTAACCAGTCATAAGGAGAATAATGGATAGGAAGAGCATTCATTGTGGAATACGAGGTTTTGCCGATGCAGCGACGATATAAAAAGATCTGTAACCTCAATTTTGGAGGAAAATTTTTTGAAAGAAAAGGGAGATGATGACCGAGAATGAAATACCCCGAAGATATTAAGAGCCAATTGGATTTTGAAAATTACTGGTCGTCGAACTGAAGAACGCAGCAGAAGAGAGGAATATCAAATTGTAATGACAACTTGAAGACATTATGATTTGATTTGTTGAAGGAATTAGAAATTGTGGTAAACCTGTTTAAGACCGTTCTCAGTCAATAGGTGCGCAATCAATTTTTTATTGTATGCAGTTCTCTTAATCCGTGCAATCAAATCTGTATTCTATGAAATTGAAAAGTTCATAATCAGAATTGTATTAAAATGTTCCATTCTGGCTAGGGAAGATATCAGAAACTGCCACTGACGAAAAATCTTTGATACGACCGAGGGAAAATAGGGAGAGTTAGAATATTGGAGACAGTTTGGTGTGTTGGAACTTTCTCAGGAGAAAATCTAACAGTGCCTTAGCTTGAAGATCAACTCCTGATGTCTACCAATATGAGAAAAGTATTGAAACTCCTAAGTTGAACTTAACTTGGAAGGGACAGTAAAAAGTTTTAAAAAACCACAGCAGCTGGTTTATTACTTCAAGACGGAACTCGATGTCACTTTATGACTCAATATGACACTAAATCTCACTGAGGGAGCGAGAAATATGGTTCGTCCCAATGGTTGGCTGAATGGTTAGCGATGAATGGTTGGATTCCCGGCCGGGTTGGGGATTTTAATCGCTTCTGATTAATTCTTCTGGCTCGGGGACTGGGAATATTTGTCCTTCCAAACACTCTCCTCATCATATTCACACAACACACTACACTACCAACCACCACAGCAACACGCAATAGTGATTATATCCCTCCATATAGGGTTGGCGTCAGGAAGAGTATCCGACCGTAAAACAGGGCCGAATACACATGTGCGACGCAGTTCACACCCGCGAACCCGTAGGTGTGGGAAAAAGCGGTAGCAAATGAAGAAGAAGAGGAGCGAGAAATATAGTTCAACTTAAAAAGCTATCAACCTCCGGTTTGATAAGTAGTATGATATTATTATTATTATTATTATTATTATTATTATTATTATTATTATTATGATTATTATTATTATTAACTGACTATCTAGTATAGTTGGTTGAGATAATCACATTCTATAATTTACTCAACGTAGCGGGATCAAATCCTGGCACAGTCGGTTGACAGCTTAAATGCTTAAATGCTAAAATGTGACAGAGACGTATTAGCTGATTTACGAGCACGCTAAAGAATTCCTTTTAGGCAACATTTCAGCACGGAAGCGTCTCTTAAAATACAGTATATAAAAAATGAAGGATCGTTGAACACTTATTGATCACATAATAATAATAATAATAATAATAATAATAATAATAATAATAATAATAATAATAATAGAAATAGACTACTACTACTACTGCTGCTGCTACTACTACTACTACTACTACTACTAATAATAATAATAATGAAAATCCACAGCCTGTTCCCAGCCATTCAACCGGGTCAGGAATGGAAGGAATGAAGCCCCCATCTAGCTGCGAGGATAGGACTTGTGCCGACTGCCGAAGCCTGTCGCACTCCTCTGGGGCAATGACTAATGATTGACAGGTGAAGTGAAATTACATTGGAGTGTGTTGCTGGAATGAAATATGACAGGGAAAACCGGAGTACCCGGAGGAAAACCTGTCCCGCCTCCGCTTTGTCCAGCACAAATATCACATTCAGTGACCGGGATTTGAACCACGGTACCCAGCGGTGAGAGGCCGACGCTCTGCTGCCTGAGCCACGGAGGCTTAATAATAATAATAATAATAATAATAATAATAATAATAATAATAATAATAGTAGTAGTAATAATAATAGGAAGAAGAAGAATCTACGACCTTAGCTATTTTGTGCCCTCCCTGAAGCCAAACTCATTTGAAGACCTAATGAAGAAAAAATGAATGATAGTCACTGAATTTTTGTGAAGAGGTGGAAGTACTTGCCTGAAAGTGAAAATAGGAAGCCACAGAAGACGAGATGTAGTCACCATGCTTAGGGCCAACATAGAATTAAATTTTCTACAAAAATAAAGTAAATGCTGTAGCCTATGTATTTTCTTTCCAGATCTAAAACTTTTCCAGAAAGAAATTATTTTCTGTGTTTTGGTGTTTGCCTTATCCAATAAAAGCCAACATTACGGGTCTTGTCTTACAAATTTGTCTTACAAACAAAAGGAGCCACATGTAAAATCTAGACAAATTTCACATGAAATTTTCTTGAGTAATTTCTTCGTAACTCTAAAAATTTGCTTGAAAATTGTAATTTTACATGCTAAAGATGCATTTCGAGCATGTGGCCCAAGACGCTTGGATCTCCAGTACAATGTTATATCGTCAATGTGCCTGCAAACATCGCTATGTGAAATATTTTAGCTTAGAACTTTCGCCGGCGAGGTTGTGTCATCTAAGGTTCAATATTGTGCGACGATTGTCAAAAGAATTCCCGCTCCTCATAATGTATGTGCTTCGGGTCAGTATTTCCCCTAAAATATTATCATACAGCTGTTTTCGCAGGCTCGAAGACGATATACATCTTCACAAAAAAAAAAAAAAAAAAAAAAAAAAAGGCATGGTAGGTTATATAATTTAGACTGTACATTTCTTATTAAAAATGTTATTGGCTTCACGACCCACTAACTACTTTTTTAAGGTTTTCGGAGACGCCGAGGTGCCAGAATTGTGTCCAACAGGAGTTCTTTTATGTGCCAGTAAATCTACCGATACGAGGCTGGTGTATTTGAGCACCTTTGAATACCACCGGACTGGGCCAGGATCGAACCTGCCAAGTTGGAGTCAGAAAGCCACAGTCTGAGTCACTCAGCCCGGCGATATAGGCCTACACTAAACCTATTTTGCTCCTTTAGTTTTAAAAAAGCAAGGTAAACTAATCGGTTCACCTGCTCTAAAATATCAGTATGTAGGCTTAACCAGGTCCATTCCATTGGTAAATTGCATTTACAGTTTAAGTCATTTCTTTAAACTCATTATGGCCGAGCCGAGTGGCTCAGACGGTTGAGGCGCTGGCCTTCTGACCCCAACTTGGCAGGTTGGATCCTGGCTTAGTCCGGTGGTATTTGAAGGTCCTCAAATACGTCAAAAGAATTCCCGCTCCTCATAATGTATGTGCTTCGGGTCAGTATTTCCCCTATCTATTAGCTCTAGATCTATTAGCACGTAAAAGAACTCCTGAGGGACAAATTTCCGGCACCTCGGCATCTCCGAAAACAGTAAAAGTAGTTAGTGGGGCGAAAGCAAATAACATTATTTTAAAACTCATTGTTATTTGTAGGACTATTGGCTCATACGAGGTAACTATAGAGCGCAGTTTGCTATGTCTGAACCTACAAGGCAACAAGAAGTAGAAATAACAAATTCAATGAAAAAAAAAGTATACAAAATTACACATGATTTTTCCTAGTCGATGAATTACCAATTCTTTATTGAATTAATTAATACTGAAACAATCGCATAGCAACAAGTGAAGGCGTGGTGTTGATTGAGTCCATACAGAGCAAGTAGGCGTACAGGGTATTGATGAGACTTAAGAGCGTATGCAGGAGCGGGTTCTACAGAGCGAATTTCCACCAAATTCCATGGCATTTCAGCCAAAGTATAATAATAATAATAATAATAATAATAATAATAATAATAATAATAATAATAATAATAATAATAATAATAATATGGGAAGAGGTGGGAATATGGAACCCTGCTGGTAATATGGAACTCCTAATTATCTGGAGAACAGTAACTTGATCTCTAGCGGTGACAGCCGGAACTAGTTGTTTACGTACCCAACGGTTAGTGGAACTGTTGGCGGCGCCAGTTGAGTAATAGATCTCTAGTGACCATGACATGTATTTTTCGGCTCCTCATAAAACGTTAAAAGGTATGTAAAGTTTTGTTTATTCCTTTGTCTTTGCGATTTGCAACTATCTTGTAAATGTGAAGGCTTGTTACACAGGCTTTAATTAACCTCACTATGTAGTTCCAAATGTTATAGTTCATTTCAGCATGCCGATGTCGACTATGTGGAACCCTTCAAAGCTGGTAACATGGAACAGAGTTCCATATTACAGGCATAATACAGTACATTTTTATAACTACATCTGAATGGTGCTTTTTACATTTTTTAGGTGCCACGAACATCGCTTCAGACGAAATCGTGTAAAAAAGTAAGTTATGGGATAAGGAGGAGATAAAAGAGGCCGTTATGGCTGTACGGGAGAAGAAAATGGGACTAAAGAGAGCGGCGAAGCAGTTTCGTGTTCCAAAAACAACATTAAGGAGACTGGCCCTCGACACTGTGCTTTCCCCTGAGAATGTGGTAGTGAAAAAACTAGGAAGGAAGCCTATCCTTCCAGAGTGTTTAGAAAATGAACTTGTGGATTACCTCCTTCTAATTGAAGCCAAATATTATGGATTCACACGCATGGACGCTCGTAAAATGGCATTCCAGCTAGCAGTCAGAAATGGTGTGAAGAATCCTTTTCGAGGCGAATTTTCAGGCAGAGCCTGGTTTGACCATTTCATGCGTCGTCATTGTGACAAGTTGGCCATCAGGAAACCAACTGGGACGTCGTATGCACGAGCTAAGGAGTTTAGCCGCAAGACTGTTGCAGTATTTTATGATCTTCTAGAGGCACTGTATAATCAGTTCGGGCTTCCATCTGACAGAGTATGGAACGTGGATGAGATTGAGTTGAGCATAGTGCAGAGTAAAATTCCCCAAGTTGTTGGGTTGAAGGGTTCGATATGTTCGATGAATGCGGGGGGCTCATGTATTCCACCAATGATTATCTTTCCCAGAAAGAACATGACTGAAACTCTGATGAGAGGGGCTCCCCCTCGATCAATCGAGAGAGCTCATCCCTCAGGATGAGTCCAGAACCAGCTGTTCACGTTTTGGTTTGAACACTTTATTGAGAAGACTGTGCCAACATAGACGTCTCCGATTGTGCTGATCTTCGATGGACATTTTCTCATACGAGAAACATTGACATAATCGACATGGCTAGAAGACATCACGTCCATCTACTTTCCCTGCCGTCTCATACGACCCATAAACTCCAGCCTTTGGACCGTACATTCATGGGTCCCCTTAAAACTCACTACATTGAACACATTCTGCAGCGGATGGTACAGCAATAAAAACCTCTTGGACCCTATGACATTGCAGATCTCTTTGGGAAAGCCTACCTTCAGTGTACAACTGGTGACATTGCGGTAAATGGCTTTAAGGTAACAGGAATCTGGTCCTTCAATCGAACGATCTTAATTGACGCTGACTTTCTCGCCGCCGAGCAAGAAGCCGAAAGACAAGAACCTCCTCCACCAGACCACGAACCCACCACAGCTGCTCCATATATGGAACTTGTGCGTTCGGATCCTGCTATTTCTGGATGTTCACACCACTCCTTACCAAACGAAAGACCAGTTTCCTCTCTTGCTACAAACTACCGGTCCCAATTTCTCACAGTTTCACCCAGAGATGTCCGCCCTGTGCCCATTTCAAGAAAGAAGAAATCGACAAGGGGTAGAAAAGCTTGCCCCGCAACCCTTGTAACTGAATCACCGTACAAAGCTCATTTAGAGGCCCTAGTTAAGAAAATGAGTGAAAAACTACATCCAGTCACAACCCGAGGACGTGGACGTCGAGGTAAATGACAGGATCTGGACGATAAGGAAGAGCAGAACAGACTCGACAGGATAAATCCGCAATTAAGAATTCAAGCGATGCATCTGTAATCTTTCCTTCAGATCACTCTGATTGTTCTTTGGAACTGCCCATCGGCGAGCCTCAACCTGATAAAGAAGATGCATCTTGTTTGTTCTGCGAAGGTAGATTTTCTGATGACAGGAAAGTGGAATTGTGGATCCAATGTATGATTTTGTGAGATGTGGGCTCACAATGATTGTGCTGGAGCTGAATTAAGTGCGTATGTGTGTGACTATTGCCGATAAAAGGACAACTGTCTTGAACTTACTGTAAATCATTTTTGGCAGTCGTCAGTTTATAATTTCTACTGTACTTATCAAAACTCACAATTATAACAATATTTTGTGAATAAATGCCATTTACAAACATTCATGAGTGTTTAATATGAAGTTTTCCAGATGACACCTTTGGGGTCCATATTACCCACACCTTAAGTCTGAAGACGAGTTTGCTGTGTGTTCACAAAAACGTAAATATAAAATTTCTTGTTTGGTATACCAAAGAATTAATTAAGGATTGGACGTCAATAGATTGTGTATGTTCAGTCGTCAGCCCCAAGGCTGGTTGGATCCTCATCAGCTCCACCATCAGCTCTCATAGATTGCCTAGACATCACTGAAGAGGCGTACAAGGGAAATGAGGAGTGAGGTAGTTTCCCGTTTCCTCATCGACCCAGAAGATGCTATTACACTGACTGACAGAGAAAATGCAACACCAAGGAGGAGTGGTTCGAAAGGGATGAAAGTTGGGGAAAAAACAGAGTCGGCACGGAAGAATAATTGATGTTTATTTCAAACCGATATGCAGGTTACACAATGCGCACGGCATCGACTCAGTAGGATGTAGGACCACCGCGAGCGGCGATGCACGCAGAAACACGTCGACGTACAGAGTCAATAAGAGTGCGGATGGTGTCCTGAGGGATGGTTCTCCATTCTCTGTCAACCATTTGACACAGTTGGTCGTCCGTACGAGGCTGGGGCAGAGTTTGCAAACGGCGTCCAATGAGATCCCACACGTGTTCGATTGGTGAGAGATCCGGAGAGTACGCTGGCCACGGAAGCATCTGTACACCTCGTAGAGCCTGTTGGGAGATGCGAGCAGTGTGTGGGCGGGCATTATCCTGCTGAAACAGAGCATTGGGCAGCCCCTGAAGGTACGGGAGTGCCACCGGCCGCAGCACATGCTGCACGTAGCGGTGGGCATTTAACGTGCCTTGAATACGCACTAGAGGTGACGTGGAATCATACGCAATAGCGCCCCAAACCATGATGCCGCGTTATCTAGCGGTAGGGCGCTCCACAGTTACTGCCGGATTTGACCTTTCTCCACGCCGACGCCACACTCGTCTGTGGTGACTATCACTGACAGAACAGAAGCGTGACTCATCGGAGAACACGACGTTCCGCCATTCCCTCATCCAAGTCGCTCTAGCCCGGCACCATGCCAGGCGTGCACGTCTATGCTGTGGAGTCAATGGTAGTCTTCTGAGCGGACGCCGGGAGTGCAGGCCTCCTTCAACCAATCGACGGGAAATTGTTCTGGTCGATATTGGAACAGCCAGGGTGTCTTGCACATGCTGAAGAATGGCGGTTGACGTGGCGTGCGGGGCTGCCACCGCTTGGCGGCGGATGCGCCGATCCTCGCGTGCTGACGTCACTCGGGCTGCGCCTGGACCCCTCGCACGTGCCACATGTCCCTGCGCCAACCATCTTCGCCACAGGCGCTGCACCGTGGACACATCCCTATGGGTATCGGCTGCGATTTGACGAAGCGACCAACCTGCCCTTCTCAGCCCGATCACCATACCCCTCGTAAAGTCGTCTGTCTGCTGGAAATGCCTCCGTTGACGGCGGCCTGGCATTCTTAGCTATACACGTGTCCTGTGGCACACGACAACACGTTCTACAATGACTATCGGCTGAGAAATCACGGTACGAAGTGGGCCATTTGCCAACGCCGTGTCCCATTTATCGTTCGCTACGTGCGCAGCACAGCGGCGCATTTCACATCATGAGCATACCTCAGTGACGTCAGTCTACCCTGCAATTGGCATAAAGTTCTGACCACTCCTTCTTGGTGTTGCATTTGCTCTGTCAGTCAGTGTACATATCAGTCTGCCAAGCCCAGTGAAATGCATACATCAACCGACCCTATGAGCAACATTTTCACACCATTTATAGCAGGGACTGGCTACATAAGGAATGGCATTATTAGCATCACTCATACCTCAGTCCTTTCAAATTGTCAAATCCAAGGATAAGACTGAGTCAGGTCAATGAAAGATAAAATTGCTCTAGCCTATACCAGAAGACATAGTGCACTGTAAACACTAGGTCCCGCCACCAAAGGCATGATATATACATTTGTATGAATCGAATTGATCGTCTAATATATATGGCTTAAAAACAAAGTGTGGTTCCATATTCCCACCTCTTACTCTAATAATAATAATAATAATAATAATAATAATAATAATAATAATAATAATAATAATAATAATAATAATAATAATCATGTGAAGGCTTATCAGGGTTCTTTAAACTGAAAATCCCTACTCGTACACATAGCATGCTTTACTGTCCATTCGTATTTGAACTATTTACACAGTTACGCGTTCAATAGCGTCTGCGTTCTCAACTCGACACAGCATTTACTCACGATCGTAACACGAACACAAAACCACACACGAACACCAGCACATCGAACACCTAATCTCCACACGGCTTCTCACAGTGCAGTATCGATGCAGAAGAGTTCACAACAGTAAGCCTCGTTGAATTCTGCGTAGCCGTCCGATGGACTCACTCCAGAATATTGACTCGTGACGCACTCGCGACCGTCTTATACTGCTTTCTTTCACCGCTTACTCAATGACCTAAGATTACTACTGTATTTTAAGCGAAAATACAATTGGGCAATCGTCCTATAGGGCATATTAACACTAATCGCAGGGAAAAAATGGACGAGGTGTGACACTTCGAAAATGAAGGTATCGGCAAAAGAAAGGAAAGAGGGTGTGAGAATGAAAGACTCCCAAAGCCTCGAAAACCTGATACCGTTGGAGTCGGAAAAGAACAAGAATTGACCAAGGGAAGTCGGATAGGAAGAATGAAGGATAGGAGCCTGACACAAGTGGAAGTAATGTCAGCTAGGAGAGGCGCGGTTGCCAAAACATGCTCCCCTGTCTCCCTTTTAGTTGCCTCTGAGTAAAGGCAAGGGGTGCCGTTGATGTTATTCTACTGTCCCCAGCTACAAGGGTTAACTTGTGACTGACTCCAGACTGAACGACTCCACACTCCCACAGCACCGCTCTTATAAAAATGAGCGGGAGATTCTACTAGCTTCTACTTCCAGATCATTCTGGGCGCTTGGTTCATTGTTAATCAGCTTACAACCTCTTCTAAGGGATTTCTCATTGCGAGCCTCAACAACTCGCCACTGGCCCTGTTCACATTGCCTTCGCTGTATCGAGCTCATTCTCTCTCTCTGGCATAATAATAATAATAATAATGATAATAATAATAATAATAATAATAATAATAATAATAATAATCGTGTAAAACCCTCCACAGAGGGTTGGCGCCAGGAACAGCATCCGATTGTAAAATAGAACATAATCTACATTACTGGTGGCTCTAGACAACTGGGAACATGGCATCGAAAGAAAAAGAAATGACAGCAAGTCCCAAGTTGCAGGCTTACGGATCTGGCGATGTTTAGGCAACATATCTGGAAATTTCGGCGTTCCTGCCAAAGTAGAAAAGTTTAAGTCGACCGGACAGCTCCTAAAGCTGAGTTAATTTTATCGAGTTGACACAGAATGCATCACTAGAAATCTTTAACATGTCAAGAATTGCGTCACGGAGTGCTAAGGATAAACCCGTCTTTCAAAACAACGGTTATTTCAACCGGGATGAAATCTACTACTACTACTAACTTACTACAAAAGTGTTTTCATTCCTCCCCTGAAGGGGGAGGCGGGCCTCCTAGACGGTGACGCAGTCTCTCAGGCCGGGAGATTTGTTACAGTGAAGGAGATGCTCGGAGAAGGGGAGGGTGTTGGAGGCCGTGGTTTATACTATAAATTACTAGGGATTGTCCCACCATTCGCCTTAGTGCAGGAGAATGGAAAACCACGGAAAACCATTCTCAGTACAGCCGACAGTTGGGGCCAGCCGTGAGGCACAGCCCTGTCCCGTCTCCGGGATGCAGAAGCGTAGAGCCACGGCTAGCCGTGGCCACCCCTCCTCTGCTCGGTTGGCCGGTCCGAGTGCAGAGCTGTTGGACCACAGACCAGCCGTGGCCACTTGAGGGTTGAGACCCACTCTGCATCCAGCGACGGATGAAATCTGCTAACCTGGGATCATAAGCCGAACACTGTACATCTGATCCACCGAGTGGTGGCCATGGGAATAGAGATCACCTTGAATACCGTAGGACTATTTTCTAAAAAAAATGGAGACTAACTTACTGGAAATCTCATGAAAAATAATGCTTTTCTGAACAAAGAAGTTATTTACCAGGAATAAAAGTAGTTTGTAAGATCAAATTATCCGTGCAAGAATGTTAATATCTTCTCTGAAATGTTCATAGCACTGGTTTTGTGTGCAAGTTCATATTTTTATAAGAACTAACGCTACCCGAGCGTTTCGGTGCACATGTAAACAACAATGAGTTGCAAGAAAAATGTCCAGCGAAAAACGTAGCCTATACCGTATTACGAATGAATTTACCGCGTTTCATTATAATTTTAGTCAACAAGTGAACCAGGCCCATAACGCTGAAATACGTGCAGCAGTAGCCCATGGGCTATGTAGGCCTAGGCCTATATAGTATAAGCTAAAATATTGATTCTATTACATTGATTTTACAAAACGTCAAAGCGTCAATGCATGTGTTTTGTTCCTAAGCATATGGCACGTTATTACGTGTTAAAATAATAATAATAATAATAATAATAATAATAATAATAATAATAATAATAATAATAATAGGGATTCAGGATATTTAAGGGGAAACCAGGAGAAAAAGTTATGAAGAATATATCTCAATTTGGAGCAGGTTTTAATGTAAACAAGAATATTATACTCGATTCTATGATTTAGCTTAAATCTCCTAATGAAAGACTTTCCACGCTAACCTTTAAATCAACGAATAAAGTCTACACTATAGTAAATGTACATGCACCTACAAATGAAAAAATAAATCCAGAAAGAACAAACATAAGCATTTTGGCAAGAATTTTCAAACACCTTAGAACAAATTCCATCCATAAACACAATAATATTGCTTGGAGATTGTATACTGAAATCGGCAAAGAACGTTGTCATCGATCTATAGTAGGTAAATTTCCTACTCATCGAAGAACAAAGGCTAATGGAGAAAGACTCATACTGTAAGTCTATGCAGAGAACGTAATATAGTCCTAAAATATACATTCTTTAAAAAATGTCCCAGAAAACAGACTAGATTGGTCTCCCCAAATCCAATTTGTGGTGAGAAACAACTTTACCATGTTGCTATAAGTAGACAGTCTGCACCAGAGATAATTAATGTAAAGGTTGCTAAGGGTGCCAGATAGAATTCAGACCACGATCTGTCAATCATTAAATTCAAAATTAAACCAATAAGCAGAGCAAATAATCAATGTCAACCTATAAAGTTTGATGTACAAAAACTAGCCAAAGAAAATAGTTCAGAAATACTCTTGGGAAAAAGGACACCTAATACATGGGTACAACTTCAAAAGGACACTTTACAGACAGCAGAAGATACTATTCTTCTTAAAAAAGAAAAGAAAACATGCTTGGTGGAATGATGAATGCGATCAATTAATTCTGAAAAGGCAACGAGCTTGGAAATATGTAATGCAAACAAAAATTATAATAATTGAAGCAGCTTCATAGAAGACAGGAAGCTTGCATCAAAACGCCTCAAAAAGATAAAAATACAACGTATGAAAGACCAACTAACAGCAATGGAATTGGACATCAAACAGAACAACTCAAGAGACTTTTACAAAGCGTTTAGAAACAATACACACCAGCAAGTTTACATTTCAGAGATCCAAAAATACAGAAAATTAGTTATACTTGCAGAATACTTCGAAGAACTATATAACAGTGATCCACCAGAAGAGAATGTTAATTTTGATAATACAACAACAATATGACCAGACTCAAAACCACCAACAAAAGAGGAAACCAAGAAACCTTAAAGGAACTTAAAAATTATAAGGCACCTGGGGAAGACAATATTACTTGCTGAATAGTGGAAATAGGCCTACTCTAGTAACAATATGATATAATGCTTAACAGAAATCATCGAAGAAATCTGGACAA
Source organism: Anabrus simplex (assembly GCF_040414725.1). Lineage (NCBI taxonomy): Eukaryota > Metazoa > Arthropoda > Insecta > Orthoptera > Tettigoniidae > Anabrus > Anabrus simplex. Next base: position 194,012,244 of record NC_090265.1, read on the forward strand.
CAGGCACTTTACCACCAGGATGGACATCAACATTAATACATCCGCTACACAAAAAGGGGAATAAATCGGACCCTAACAACTATAGGGTAATTTTCCTTTTACTAATTACATATCGTCGCTTCACCGGTAAAACGTTGTATCCCACAATACTCTTCCTATCCATTATTCTCCTTAAGACTGGTCACGCCTCCCAGCCACATATGGATACGCAGTCCATCAGAACAATGTCCGTTGTATTCGTTTTCCTATGTCGACGATTAAACGAAAATGAACCTTACATGCATTGTACACTAGGAGTGCGTAAATACGTAATGCAAACGTACATTCCTACAGTACGGTACTGTAAGGTTCATTTTTCTTTACACGTGGGCATGGGAAAATGAACACAACAAAATTTGTTCTGATGGACTGCATATCCATACGTGGCTGGGAGGCGTGACCAGTCTTCAGGAGAATAACTGATAGGAAGAGCTTTGTGGAATACAACCTTTTACCGGTCGAGCGACGATATAAGATTTTGTCCAAGGCACTATTAGAAAGAGCTGAAAGAATACTAGACCCACAATTAGGAGAGTATCAAGGAGGATTCAGAAAGGGAAAGTTATGTTCAGAACAAATTTTAAATCTAAAGAACATGATAGCTGTGAGGAAGATCAGAAACTCTAAATTTGTAATCACTTTTGCAGACTTTAAAAAAGGCCTATAATTCAATTGATAGAAATCTTTATTTGATATTTATAGGATAATAAAACAATTGAAATAATTAAAGCAACATTAACAATCACTACATCCAAATTAATTTTTTAGGAGAACTCTCAAAGCTATTTGAAATATGATCAGGTGTGTGACAGGGAGATGGTTTGTCACCTCTACTCTTCAAATGTGCATTCGAGAATGGAGGAAAGCCATCAATACTAAAGGTGTTCAACTAGGAAGAAATCCAAATAAAATCATTATAGATTGTTTAGTTTTCGCAGATGACGTGGCGCTAATTACAGACTCATTAAATAATGCTCAAGAACAAATGCGAAAATTACAGAAACAAGCGGCCAAAATGGGATTGCAAATATTAGCCTATAATAAAAGCAATCTCCAAACGTAAAGCTTATGAGATCAAAAATTCCCTAACCAATATTTCTGTTTGTATCTAAGCAAATTTTAAAGTGGTATGCCCGCATCAATTTGTCAACTACCTATCGGCAGAAAAACAATGCCGAAATATATTTTCTGCTTGCCGGAGTTCGGCGGGGAAGTATTTCCGATGTTTCCCCCTCGCAGTAGCTGCCGATTGATTACCGCAGCAGAAGAAATTGGCGCCCGGTCCAAGCCGATCACTAATTGCCAATCAGACCCGAGGATTAAGAGAGAGTTTTATGAGAAGATATTAGCAGCCGTGTAACGCACAAACGATGTGTGCAATTACTTTTAAAAATACTTAAATCCTTTCCTGAACTGAACAGTTCTATACCATCCCGTCCCGTGTGCTTAGGCCTATTAAGTTATTGATATTCCATTACAACTCTCATTAGCCCCATGTATCTCCCTTTATCAACCACGTGGCAGTGAAGATAAAGATATAAAACATTTCACTTAATCATCAATTCCGTGAAAAATACTATAATAAAGTACGAATCAGGGGACCAAAGAGTCGATTCTCTACTCTGTAGAGAATACAAATAAAAGAGGTTTAAAATGTTCTGCTATATGGCCCCGTAAGGACAATTAGAAACTTGTCTGATGCTTTAGTAGGAAGATAATTCGGAACGTGTTGATCACTGTACAGTTATTAAATTCACATTCTCACGACATATAGGCTATTAATTAAATGGATACTACACTTGCGGAACTTCCTCTATCCCTACGATAACATTCCCAAACTCTCTAGGTTCTCGACATCTTTTAGCGTAGGCTATCAATAATTTTCCATGACACTGAAAATTCGGAGAGCTTAAGTTTATGCCAAACAGCTAGTTCTACGTACAGAGTTGAGGTTAGGTCAGTGAAGTTCAAAAAATGAATTATAAACAACTGTTTCACAAAATGAAGCATGAATGCCAATTGTGTAGGTTGTATTTTTAACTACATTAACATGCAATATATCACTCTATAGTCTATGTATAAAATTGTCTGTTTCTGTCAGTTTCACCTTGAGTGTAATTTTCTCTCTGTCTGTCATTATGTCTGCTTGCTTGAGAAAGTACGACGCCAAATCTTCTGGCGTGATTTACGTGGAGGTTGATGTTTGAGTACAAAGCATATCGTCGTTGAATAAACAAAATCTCGCTTGCCAAATTGCTCCTGTCCATTATTTTTCTTACGATTGGTCACGCCTCCCAGCAACATATACTCGTATAATTACATCGAAGGCTTTCTTTTAAAATCTCGTAGGCTATGTTCCCGTGCTCTTCTTACCCATTATATACCTTCAGAATAGTCACGCCTCCCAGTTACCGGTACATATTTAAATGCAGTCCATGAGAATCTTTTCCATTGTGTTAATTTTCCTATGCTAATGTGTAAAGTGAACTGGACACACCGTATTGTGGGGATATTGTTTGTATGGCGAGTTTACGCACTCCTACAGTGCAATGTATTTAAGGTTCATTTTCCTTTAGTCTAACACTTCAGCACAGGAAAATGAATACAACGAAAATGATTCTGATGGACTTCATAGGCTATAGTATATATGTGGCTGGGAGGCGTGACTAGTGTTAAGGAATATAATGGGTAGGAAGAGCAATGGGACATATCGACGGCTTACTTCTAAAACCTCGTATGTCCCAACACTCTTCCTACCCATTATATACCTTAAGGCTGATCACGCCTCCCAGCCACATGCGGATATGCAGTTCATCAGAACCATTTTCGTTGTGTTCATTTTCCTATGCGGAGGTGTAAAGGAAAATGGACCTTACCATACCGTGTTGTAGGGATGTACTTTGCATGACGTATTTACGCACTCCTACAGTATAATGCATTTAGGGTTCATTTTCCTCCACAGATTAGCATAGGAAAATGAACTCAACGATAATTGTTCTGATGGGCTGCGTATAAATATGTGACTGGGAGGCGTGACCAGTCATAAGGAAAAGAATAGATAGGAACATCATTAGGAGACGAGGTTTTAGAAGTAAGCCGTCGATATGAGGTGCAGTCCATCAGGACAATTTTCGTTGTGTCCATTTTCCTATGCACGTGTGTAAAGGAGAAATGAACCTTACCGCAGAAATGTACGTTTCGTGACGTATTTACACACTTGTATGTTATTGTATTTATGGTTCATTTTTCTTTACACAGCAGCATAGGCAAATGAACCCATCGTAAATTGTACTGATGGACTGTAGGCCTAGGTATATCCATATGTGGCTGGGAGGCGTGACCATAATTAAGGAGAATAGTGGATGAGGTATTGCATTGACACCGTCGATATCGTCGCTGCACCGGCAAAACATCATATCACACAATGTCCTTCCTATTCATTATTCTCCTTAAGACAGGTCACGCCTCCTAGCCATGTATGGATTTGCAGACCTTCAGAAATGTTTTTGTTGTGTTCATTTTCGTATGACAAGGTGTAAAGGAAAATGGACCTGATATTACCGTACAGTGGGAATGTATGTTTGCTTGACGTATTTACACACTCTTAGGCTACATTATAATTAATTTAAAGTTCATTTTCGTGTACCCGTTACCATAGGAAAACTAACGCAACGAAAATTGTTCTGAGGGACTGCATACCTATCCGTATGTGGCTGGGAGGCGTGACCAGTCTTAAGGAGAACAAGGCATAAGAAGAGCATTGTGTATTACGAAATTTTGCCGGTGCAGGGACGATATGTTCTGTACACAGGTCGAGTCTCGTATCTTGCTTTGATGGATTATTATTATTATTATTATTATTATTATTATTATTATTATTATTATTATTATTATTATTATTATTATGTAATCTGCAATTTAGGTAGTAGGCCTATTACCTCTGTTTATGATAAATAGACAAATCAAACCAAATCTTTCTTTAATTTAATCTTCTGTGACACTTTATAATTGTCTGGATCTTTACACACTAATAATGGTGTAATAATAGATTATTCTGAGAATATATTGGAAATAAACATTTTCGTTTCTTCTGCTTGGTTTGTTTCCACCAACCCTGTGTCGTAGTGTCGCGCCATTTGCTGGCCGCTAACCCATTGCGGAGATGCGCCAAGTGTGATTGGCAGGCCAGCCTCTCGGTACAAGATGGCAGGGGAGGGGTCGGCAGACGCACAATTGGGCTCAGTTGCGTCCCGCTGAGCCCCGTCCTCTGAGTGGTGGCTAGCATTCAAAAGGGAGGGTTGGGCTCAGTAATGTAATGGAAATGAGGATGGCTTCTTTTATGTTCACCCTCCTGGTTTCAAAGGTGGAATCACAAGTCATTATACAGCTTGTAAGTAAGATTTCATTCGGAAGGGTGCTCTTTGGTGAAAAAGTAGATAGTGTTGTGAACATGGCCGGGTTTCAAAAGAGGGAGAGGAAGATAGGGGAAATTAAGGTATACTGTAATGCATTATCGAATAACAAGAATCACCCTGCAGCTTTCACAGTGACTAATATTTGTCTTTCTCATGAGTGAATATTTAAAATGACGCCTTGAAAAGACCATGTCAGAGAGATTTAGAAAGGAAGAAGAGAAAGCAAAAGCTAAATAATATCATTGAAACATTTCCTGGAGGGTATCGAACATGGCATGGTGTACAACATGCTTTATGGTTCGCTCTATAGGAGTGCTAGTGCGGAAATTAAGAGACAAAATATCGTATCTCACATTGAAATTCCTAGTCAATAGTCTATTGATATGCAGAAAAATTTTCGTTGTGTTCATTTTTCTATGCGAATGTCTAAAGAAAAATAAACCATAACTATTTTATACTGTAGGAGTGCGTAACTGCCTACTGTCATTTCTTGATGGATGCAGTACTTTTGCATCCATCTCTTGGCACAGGCCAGAGCAAAGTGTAGCTTCCACTGAAGTCCCAGTCTCATCCATGGCTGTGACAATATGGAAGCTGCTGGGGTATGCGTGGTGCAGATTAATGACATTCAGAGCACAACCAGTGTGTCTGAGTGTCATGAAAGGTGTTGCTTATAGGCTTAGCTGTGCTACAATAGCACTGGCCCAGTGAGGAAAGCAATGGCAAACTACCTCACTCCTCGTCTTGCCTAGTACGCCTCATTTTGGTACCGCCATTGGTGTTGGTGGTTTCCCAATAACTGCATAGCCTTTGGTGGTGCTGTTTGAGGATCCAACCAGCCTCTGGGCTTATGACCTAACAGAAAGGAGTGCGTAGGCTAAGTACGTCATGCGAACAGCATCTCTACAATACGGTATGGTAAGGACCGTTTTCCTTTAGGGCCTGCACATTTGCACAGGAAAATGAACACAACAAAAATTGTTCCGGTGGACTGCATATCTATAGGCCTTTGTGGCTGGGGGGCATGACCAGCCTTTAGGAATATAATGGGTAGGAAGAGCGTTGGAATATAAGAAGTTTTAGAAGTAAGCCACCGATATGGATATGAAGTCCATCAAAATAGTGTTCGTTGTGTTCATTTTCCTATGGTAAATCGTAAAGGAAAATGAACCTTACTGTGCCGCCGTGTAGGAATGTATACTTGCGTGACCTATTTACGTACTCCTACAGTATACTGTATTTAAGGTTTATTTTATTTCACACCTCACTATGGGAAAATGGACACAACAAACAATGTTCTGATGGACTCCACGTCCATATGTTAGGTGGTTGCGGGTTTGACCAGCCTTAATTTAAGGAAAATAATGGCTGGAATAACAGTGTAAGATACGATGTTTTATCTCTTAACGCCCAATATTACTTAGAATGATTATCATATGGAGGTCGTGGAGTATCTCTAGTCTATGTACAGCGATGTGTGCTCTAATGTCAACAAAATACAGAGGGCTTAAAACTTACTTCTAAAATATCATGTCGATGGCTTACTTCTAAAACCTCCTATGTTCCAACGCTCGTCCTACCCATTATACACCTTAAGGCTGATCACGCCTCCTAGCCACATGTGGGGTATGCAGTCCATCGATGTACATAGACTAGAGATATTCCACGACCTCCATATGATAATCATTCTAAGTAATATTGGGCGTTTATGTTCCTTAAGACTAGTCACGCCTCCCAGCTACATATTTATATGCAGTCCATGAGAATAATTTTCCTTGTGTTCATTTTCCTATGCTATAGTGTATAGGAAATGGACCATACCATCCCCCATCGTAGGGATGATGTTTGCCTGGCGAATTTACGCACTCCTAGAGTGTAATGCATTGAAGGTTCATTTTTCCTTTACGAATTCTTACAGGGATATGAACCCGACGAAAATGGTTCTGATGGACTGCATATCCACATGTGGCTGGGAGGCGTGATCAGCCTTAAGCTATATAATTGGTAGGAAGAGCGTTGGGACATACGAGGTTTTAGAAGTAAGCCGTCGATATTTTGATCACATCTGATAGAGCAGAATGTCTGAGAGTGCTTCAACACACACTATACGGCAAACGTAAAATAGAACTTGAAATTACTCCAAGATTTATGTGGACCTGATGTGTGCTTACTGAGCAAGAATAACAATAAGAATAAGATGATGATGATGATGATGATGATGATGAGGTACGATATATTGAAACCACATAGGCCGTACTTAGGAAAACATCATGTAAAATGTTGAATCAATCTCTATATAGCTGATGTTCTCAGACTTTTATACGATTGTACCTCTCACTCGTGACTAAAAGTGCAATGTAACTTACCCCCACGAAATAACTCCCTAAAAGATTGGTTTAAAAATGTTGTATGAGTATCTGGCTATTACTAAGTCAGTTTTAATTGATTTAAACCGCTCATTTAAATACACATAGTAAAAAAAGCAAGATCCTGAAGTGAAATAAATTCTTATAACACATCACACAATAGTGTGTCCAGTATTAGGCCTATACAACAATGTTCAAATAATATAGCATTCCCTGTTTGCATGGAAGCTCCACAAGACACTACATGCTAGCCTCAAAACCAAAATATAGACTACTAATAATGAATAGTTTTTAATCCTAATCCTGGAATTCTGAAATTACGAATAATCAAATTCTCAATGCAAATGGGTGTGCCAGCATGGCGTGGGGGAGTTTTCTGATGTGTGGTAGTCGAAGTGAAACTTTCAAGCGAGGTCTGGCTCCAACTTTAGCTTCTTGTGGTACCGTGCCTTGGTACGCCATGGATGAAAACCCGTTCTTGCATAAACGCGTTACTGAAAAACAGATCAGAAACTTAAAGACACAATCAGCGTTATGAGGAATTTTAAAGTAGGCCTAAATATATTTATTTCCAATTTTTTAAATTTTTATTCAAATTTCCCTTTGAGGATTGTTCGCACAGCCCACATAAGTCACAGGCGTATCCCTAGGGTTACGGTAGCACTCTTTGAGAACTACTAACCTATAGGGTCTGCATCTTATATTACACGTCTGTTGGCGCTAGGTCTATAATTTGAATCAGAGTTTTATTTGGTTTTGAAAGTCGGACTAATTTAAAGCAGGACAAAAACAAAATAAGTATATTTGAAATATGTACGTGAGAAATAATGTAACATAACATAGGTGAAGAAACAGTACCTCGTATGTAACAAGGTTCTTCCTATCCATTATTTTCCTTAAGACTTGTCACTCTTCCAAGTCACATAGGGTCTATGGATGTGCAGTCCATCAGAACAATGTTAGCTGTGTTCATTTTTATATGCGAAGATCTAAACGAAAATGAACCATGAATAAAGTGCGTAAATACGTCACGCAAGCATACATTCCTACAGTACGGTGGGGTTTATTTTCCATTACACACATGCACCGGAAAATGAACACAACGAAAATTGTTCTGATAGACCGCAATATCTGCATGTGGCTGCGAGGCGTAACAATTCTTAAAGAAAATAATGGATGGGCAGAGCATTGTGTCATACGAGATTTTGTTTCTTCAACGACGATATGAATCGACGAACTATGTATAGCGGTAGTCCCGAGAAAAGTACAGAAGAATAACAGTCTCCGATATAAAACAAATGTGAAGAGCAACACAACTTTTTGGACATTAACTGCAACCCAACACATTTCAAACAACCATGCATTACGATAATATTCTCGGAAAAGGAAAAGATGGTGGTTAAGAGAGAATATCATCCAAGCAGGAGCTGACTCTGTTCTATTCTCTCTTGGTGTCTTTCTTTGCATTTTATTTTATTTTATTAGTTTCTACTTTCTTCTACAACAAGCGTCCCTGATTCGTCTGATGTCCTCTCTGATACTTCTCAAGCACACACGGAGTGATATAAATCTTAATTGAAGCTTAATGTTCTCATCAGCTCCCGCGTGGAGCGCTCTGCCAGAATACCGCGAGCCATCTGTTGACGAACGAGCGTATCACTACAATTCTGCAACGGTAAAGCAGTATTAAATTCAAACCCTCATTACTGTAGAAGACTTCCTCGTGAACAGTCAAGATTTCCTTCTGAAGACGCGGAGCAAAGTTCTCTGCGAAACTTAAAGAGTTTCACCTCGTTTTTTTTGACACGGCATAAGCCCAAACGCCCATATCATGTCTACAAATACGGGCAGTGAAGGTATCAATCCTAACATTAGGTTATTCTTCTTTCTGTTAGGACTTAAAATGTAGGTTTTCAAGTCAGACTACGGACTTAATGTAAGATCCCTTACGGGAACTATGCAAAACGTAAGGACGAACGAGTGTGTACTCTCGTTTCGATTATTCACTTTCTTTCCTAGTGGCTATGTTGTTAAAATCTAAATTTTGCTATCTTGTGTTTCGGACTTTTAACTTATCTTACAAGGGAACTGTCCATACTGTCATATCGAAATCCATAATGAAATTTGATAGAGAGGATGAGGGGTCCATAAAAAAGAAATGTACAAATATTCCGCTGCCATTTCGATCTGTAAGGTCCTGAAATCGAGACGGAAATATCTAACAGAATTGGACGCGTTAGCGTATAGCTCGACGCGGACAACTCTGGTGACCGGCTGAAGCGACCGGGTTACCTTGAGCTCTCTGCGCTAGCCAGTTGACACATGTTCCTTTCAGCACTCATGAATCCGGCTAATGTTCTAGAGTATGCTTTACGTTATTTCCGTGAAAAATGTTTCTCCCCTTCCCGTGAAATAACTTCGGAAGAAAGGGAGATGGGTCGACATGTGATCGAACTACTGTAATTGAAAATCATCCCATGTGTGCCAGCATCGTCTCGGGGTCATGTCTGGAGAGAAATAGTGACAGTGAAAGTGACAGTGGAAGCAGCGACACCTCATCTGTATTATCTGAATGAAATGAAATGAAATGGCGTATGGCTTTTATTGCCGGGAGTGTCCGGGGACAAGTTCGGCTCGCCAGATGCAGGTCTTTTGATTTGACTCCCGTAGGCAACCTGCGCGTCGTGATGAGAATGAAATGATGATGAAGACGAAACATACACCCAGCCCCCATGCCAGCGAAATTAACCAATTATGGTTAAAATTCCCGACCCTGCCGGGAATCGAACCCGGGACCCCTGTGACCAAAGGCCAGCACGCTAACTATTTAGCCATGGAGCCGGGCATTATCTGAATGAGAAGGCAGCACACCATTGCCAGGAGCAAGATGTGTTACTGATCCGATTTTGAGCCCCGAGTCTGATTTCCGTCAATCCAGTGAAGAGACACCGCAGTCACCTAGCAAATCTACTAGTTCAAGCTATGCTCCCAGTCCACAGAAGAAAGTGAAACAAACTGTAGATCTTACTTACAAGAAAAGAGCTGTAAATTTATGGTTAAATAAGGAGGGTAAGAATCGGCTTTTATTAACCACTGTTCGCAGATTCGTCGTAAAGTGACGTCAGTACAACTGTATAGGTGGAAGAACCCATTAGAATCTACATCAGTAAGCCCACTGAACACAGGACATTGATGCAAACAAGTTATTTCTAGCTTTACAGAAGCAAGAAGCCTGAAGCGGAATGTATGCGACGAAGACCTGCGACCGTGGACCTTGGAAGTTTCAAGAGAGATTTCCATGGGGCGAACTAATTTCAGCGCATGTGCTAGTTGGCTGAGTCGTTTAAAAGAAAGTAGAGAATAAAAAGTAGAAAAATTACGAAATTTGTATCCCGTACGTGTCTGCAAGAAGAAGACGAAAAAGATAAAGTCGCAAAGAATTTTGTGGAATCAGCTACTGAGCGATTTCCAGACTACACCCCTTCTTCAATATACAATACTGATTAGATTGGTTTCCTGCGCGAAATAAAAGTGAAAATGACTCTATCGTTTGTTGGTGAGAAAAATACAGAAACTGTTGCTCAATCAGTTAGTACACTCGCCCATTCGTACACAATTTTGCCTACAATTAGTATGGCCGGTACTCTTTTTCTGAAATTATTCTTTGTACTACAGGAGGCAACTGGAACTTTCGGTCCGAGAGTTTTCAAAGAAATGGTTTCATGCCAGAAATATAATTGTAACAGCCACAAAATCAGGGAAAATGGAAATAAAGGAATTAAAATATTGGTTTAAAGAATCCTTCTTCCCATTCGTGGAAGAGAAGTGTTTGCTACTGCTAGAATCCTGGACTACTTCTAGTGCTCAGAGCTGTCTTGAAGACAGTTCTCCAGGCAATAGTATATAAATTTTCCAGATTCCTCCCGGCATTACAGGGAAAATACGGCCCTTGGACAAGTTTTTCTTCCGGCATTGGAAGGCTTTGTATCATCGCTTGACATACAATGTGCCGATTTGTGAACACGTTCAGTTTGATGTTTATCAGAGAAACAGCATACTGAAAATCGTCGTTGCCGGGACAAAATATCCTATGTGATTATATTTTTGGAGATATACTGATCCGCAGCATATAGGCTACATTATGAAGAACGAGAATCCCATGACTATATTCATACAATATTGCACCTTAGATGACAGAACCTTACTGGCCAAAGTTCTAAGCTAAAATATTTCACATAGGAGGTTTTTGTCCCGGCAGCGACGAAATGCAGTCCTTCATTCATTTTCAATTTTCTTCCCCACGGTTCAAGGACATGATTAGCCTACATATTCGTGGTTCGCAACCAATTGTGCAACGGAGAGACCTCCCGAGTTCGAAGTGTCTGCGAAATATTGCCTTCAAACAAGTAAAGAAAACTGAAGAACAATGCGGTCTCAAAGTCCATTACCGTTGTGCATGGTACCAAAAATGTGATTTTGTCATGCGATTAACGCACCTCATTTGTGTTTCACATTCGTTCCGTAACAATAAAGTGAACTTGGCGCGTGGCAGCCTGCTAGTTCGTTCTCTCCCTCTCCCCAGCACAACTGCAAATCCACTCCACTGTGCGCCGCGCGAGCCAGCAAGAAGCAAGAGTTATCCAATAAGCTGCGTTGTCACACGGATTTTGTATCAAGATTTCGAAACCTTCCAGTACAAAATGGCAGCTAAATTTTTGTACATCGCTATTTTATGGGTCTCCTCATGGTCTCTGCGAAATTCCACTGTCCATTTCGATATAACAGTATGGACAGTTCCCTTGTTAGTCACGGGCATTCTGCCCTGTTAAGTTTCATTGACGGGTCCTATACTGGGAGTGTTTGAGTGGGTTCAGTGCCCCTCTAATTGTGTTCTCGGCCTTTCCATTTACCGATTTTTTTATTTTTCTGGGCCGTGTAGTATGAGCTTCTGCTTCTGTAATATTCTGGATCAGTCGATCCGTCTTCGTTCGTGGTTTCCATATTTAAATAACGGTAGCGAGCGCAAAAGCCTAATGAGCTTTTAAGTAATGAACTCTCTAGTAAGGTACTTCTAGTGTGTAGGGATTGGTGAGAGCCTGTTCAAGGGGAGCTATTTCCACATTAAGAAAGTTGTGGAGAAACGCAAGGAAACGAGTAATAAAAGGCACATGTTACATACCCATGATCGGATATGGTACTACTTTTAAGGAATTACGTCTTTATGGTCTGGATTGCTCATGGCATTGGGCAGCATTCAACTACAGTACTGCAATGCATGTGGATGAAGTACTAAGAATTTTTGAATTGGAAATAGACACTTCTCAATTGTAGCCCAGGGTTAGATACCCTTCCATTGTGTTTTTGTATTTAAATGTGAGGGTTTGTTCTTCCTCTGGAAGTGTAACTGTTCTCAAAATGATGGTTTGATTCCCCTCCTCTGAAATTAATTTAAGAAGTCCTAGCATCCTAGTAATATGTCCCATGGATCGAACCTCTTTCGAAATAGTATTTCATTCCTAAACTTATGTGCAGGTTGACCTGTTGCTCTGATGAAGACTTCATGTTTTATCTACTGTAAATGGAAGCTTCTCTCCCCTGATGAAAAACTTTAGCACCTGAGCTTGTTTTAATTGTTCCTAAAGTTTATATCTTGTTAAGATATTGTCATGTCCGCTTCTGTGGTGTAGTCGTTAGTGTGATTAGCTGCAACCCCTGGAGGCCCGGGTTCGATTCCCGGCTATACCACGAAGTTTGAAAAGTGGTACGAGAGCTGGAAGGGGGTCCACTCGGCCTCGGAAGGTCAACTGAGGAGAGAGAGGGTATTCGATATCCATCTCAGCCATCCTCTAACTGGTTTTCCGTAGTTTCCCAGTCCTCCTCCAGGCAAATGTCGGGGTGGTACCTATTTTAAGGCCACGGCCGCTTCCTTCCCTCTTCCTTGTCTATCCCTCCCAATCTTCCCATTCCCCCACAAGGTCTCAGTATAGTAGGTGAGGCCACCGGCGCGAGGTAGCCTACTGGTCCACCTTACCAGTTGTATCCCCGGTCCAAAATTTTACGCTCCAGGACACCGCCCTTGAGGTGGTAGAGGAGTGATTACTCGCTGAGTCCGAGAAAAAAACCAACACTGGAGGGTAAACAGATTAAGAAAAAGAAAGATATATTCGTTAAATTTATATTTGTTGTAGTTATCAGTTTGAAAGGTTTCCAGCAAGCAAAGAAAATAATTGAAAAGATATCCAACTAATATGTTTTTCAAATTTGAATCTTTGGTTCATACTTTGTCCAGCCATTTATCCCTCATGCTTCTGTCCCTCTCCGGTCCACTGAAATGTACGTAGCGACGTAAAGCCCCTAGCAAAAAAAAATCTACGTAACAATTATTATTATTATTATTATTATTATTATTATTATTATTATTATTATTATTATTATTATTATTATTATTATTATTATACGCGCCAATAGAAGAGAAAACTGTCGTTAATTTATGTAATATCGAAAGGACTCCACAAGGTTTAAGACTAAAGTATCCGTAGCAGATTTTAATTTTTATATTAACCTACTATGATCTAATAGAAATGAAAACCTCCGTTAAGCTGAAATATCTATTTATCAAGTAAGATGCTAACCAGTGATATAACTATGCTACAGTTCTAAACTGCAATTTGGCTTATCTTAATAATAGGTGGTAAACGGGGGGAAAAAGAAAAAAAAAAAAAAAAACTAGAACTGATGTTAAAACTATATAGGCCTACTTTTCATTCACTGTGGTACATGTTTAATTTTGGAACACATAGTCATATGTCAGTAGGTGATATTAATACTGCTGATTCCTACTTCCTGTTTCGCAGTTAACGCGTACGGAGTGCGATATCTAATAAATGGGCGTTGTTGAAACTTCGTTTATACACATGAAATATATTATTGTTGTAGGTGGGTCCCAACGACCACAGAGCAACATAGAGATGGCGGCACGTTCTGCAATGTATTCGCTCACAGAAGCCGATTGTTGTGGCTGTTACCGTATCAGGAAAACCATGAGCACCTGCCAACGGACAAGGTATAACATAGAATAAATTACATTCCAGAGTTGAAGCAAACGGGCATGCGCGGCCGTCATATGTCTTGAGACAAAATATTTTAAACCGATTCCTGTCTGTTATTTACGACATTTGAAGCAAATACAGGAATACCATATTATGATTTAAGTTGAATGATATTATTTCGAAATTTTCGAAAGGAACAAACTGAAAAGTATGCATTTAGTAAAAACATCGGAAATGCACGTATAAACAACAGGAAATGGAATACGACAATCAAATTATCTGCGGATGTTGTGAACCGCTACAAACGACTTCAAATGTCAACGCCAGCAGAATTCTGTATCTACGCTGTTTCCAAGCCCTGTTCAGTAAATTTTAAATTATTCTACTCTGTGGCCAAAAATGATTTTTAAAACTAAAAGAGAATGTAAATTGCTGTTGACCCGAATGGCTTCTAAAGCCCAGTAATGGATCTTATTCTGTCGCTCTTCCCACACCTGTGGGGGCGCGGGTGTAAACTGTGTCGGACATGTGAATTTGGCACTGTTTTATGGCTGGATGCCGTTCCTGACGCCAACCCATGTCGATTAATGTAACCACTAGTGCGTGTCTCTGTGGCGATTGGCAGTGCGTTGTGTTGGATGAACATGAAGAGGGGAGTGTCGGGACAAACACAAGCACCCAGTTCCCGAGCCAGAAGAATTAATCAAACGCGATTAAAACCCCAAACACTGCCTGGAATCGAACCGGGATACTCTGTACCGAAGGCCTCAATGCTGACCATTCAGCCAAGGAATCAGAAAAAGCTCAGCAATGGATTGCTAGGCGAAATTGGTATTATTGAGATAAAAGTTGGATGTGTCGTAATACTCCTTCATAATCTAAATAGGCTTACCAATGGTGGTTTGTGCAACGGAATAACATCGACTGAGGTAAAAATGGACAAGAAAACTGTTCATGGAGAAAAGCTGATGGACTCAAATTCAGGAATGTGCTTTATTTCGAGAATAGTTTTAGAAATGATTAAATATAATTCTTTCTTAGATGGAGGTAATTTCTTCTAATTACAGCCTTCTCTAACATAATCGGTGTTGAGCTATGGAGAACTATCGTATATATGTAGCTTTCCGAAAAGTTCGCAGATCCATAGACGTCGAAGTACAACTCCCACCTACAACTTTTTTTTTTGCTACTTGCTTTACGTCGCACAGACACAGATAGATCTTATGGCGACGTTCCACCTACAACTACACTCAGCATTGTTCATAAGGAAATTTCATACTAGCCTACCTATCACGATTCCGTACAGTTCATATGTTTGTAACGGTCATTTTTTATAAGATTTGAACATTAACGTGTTTATTTCAATTTTCCGCCTTTTTACATAGGCCTACTAATTTTTATTGCCGAAGAGAGGCTACTAGTAAGTGGATAAAAACGTAAATAATAACGAAAGAGCCCACTCTAGTATCCTAGAAGTCGTTTTTCGTGGTTTTCCACACAAGTTTAGACAAGTACAGTAATAGATGGTAGTTAACAGACCGGTCACGACAGCCTCCTCCCTGAAAGTTACTCACATACCCGCTCCCAGCTCACCCCTGCACACAACTTACACAAGTATAGACATCGCACACAAGTTAACAGACAGATTTCCATCGCATGAAGTAACGAGAAAGTTGTGTTGAGGATTAAGGAATCTAGGACACCATTATAAAAAGACGTGATGTTCTTTTAGTTCATCTTCTAATATGGAAGTCTCGAAGATACCATGGAAAGAATAGGAATGTTAAGGGTAGGTCGTGATTGATGTAAACCCTACATTGATCTGATGATTAATTCTTGAACAAGGAAGCAAGAGGAAAGAAAGCAAGCTTTACGTAACTTAATATCATGATAATTGTCAAAGACCTTTTTTTTGGGGGGGGGGGGTGTTTAAAACAGTGACCTCTGAGTGAGAAGCCACTGACAATGTTACTCGACTATCACGTTCTGATCAGATCCTGGAGGTCGTTGGCTGCCCCTTTTAAGACCTTCAAATCACTGAGGAGGCTTGTTGGAGATCGAAAATCTTAAAAAACTGCTGCCCTTCTGTTCATTGAATTATTTACGACGAAAGAAAGAAAGAAAGAAAGAAAGAAAGAAAGAAAGAAAGAAGGAACAAGTAGGCTACTCGAGGTTGATGTCCACATAAACTTAAGCTCCAAAAACTAAAACAGCACTGGTAATTCGACAGTTACAATAGTGCAATACAGTAATATATGCTAATCCCTATGTACAAACACTGACTGATGACCTAGATGTTAGGCATCTTTTAAACAACAAGCAAACGAGGAACTGTACAAACACAGAAGAGCAGCTTTTTATGTGAGGTAAAGAAGTAGAACAAATTAGTAGTGATTATGAAGTAAGCTCTATTTTTAGTCCTCGGAGATCACAAGATAACTGGATAACAGCGATAACGTAAACTGACACACTGAGTCTACGTTATCAAGTCTGTAGACATCAACAAGTAGGCGTACGATTCATCCTGTACTTAATCACTTTCTTTATTTTGTTGATATTTTTATTTTCATAACTAGTGCAGTCCCGTGGTGTAGTAGCAGCTTGCTTGCCTCTTACCTGGAGGCCCGGGGTTTGATTCCTAGCCAGTCCAGTATCTTAATTCCGGACTGAGCGCTCACTCAGTCTCGTGAGATCACCTGAGAAACTGAATGATACCAGTCAGCAGAACCGATCACGAAAGCCGAGTAATAGGTCTACGGCTATTGAAGTCGTCCCTCAGACAGCACGGAATTTCAGTATCTGAGGCCATTTGTCTAGGCAGCAGTCATTTTGGTAGGTTAAGATCACAATGACTATTGCGTCATGTATGTATGTTGGGTATTCAGCCCAAAGACTGGTTGGATCCTCAACAGGTTCACCATTAGCTATCATAGATGGCCTAGGTGTCACTGAAGAGGCGTACTAGGGAAATGAGGAGTGAGGTTGTTTCCCGTTGCTTTCCTCATTGAGCCAGAAGTTGCTATTGCACATCAGTCCGCCAAGCCCACTGAAATGCATGCACCAACCGACCCTATGAGCGACATTTTCACACCATTCATGGCAGGGACTGGCTGCATAAGGAATGGCATTACTAACGTCACTCATACCTCAGCCACTTTCATATTGTCAAAGCCAAGTATAAGACTGAGACAGGTCAATGAAAGATAAAATTGCTCTAGCCTATACCAGAAGACATAGTGCACTGTAAACACTGCATCTTGCCAGCAAAGACCTAACAGGCTTGCATTAATTGCTAACTTCAAATCAGTGCACTAAACATGCAGATAGATCTAGAGCAGGGGTTACCAAAGTGAATGATACCACCCGTTGGTAGCGGGATTACCTGCGGTGGGAACTAAGAGGCAAAGGGACGAGCACTGAAGGTGTGCTGTAAAATGCTGAAATGTTTAATACTAAGCAGAGGTATACTTCATAGTCAGAAGTTCGCTTATGGGTGCAATACTAGATTGCTCTTTATCTTCTTCTTCTTCCTTCGTTATGCCCATTCATAGAGCGCGTTTGAACTTGATAATTGGTTTGATGGTTTGTGCCTTCTTATCCTCCCAAAATCTCTTCATGAATGCACTGTGTTGCATCTTGCGTTCTGTCGACCACTTCCTACCAGTTGTCTTTTTTGGTTTCTCCCTAAATTTATGATTATTATTATTATTATTATTATTATTATTATTATTATCATCTTTGCTGGCACTGCTGATTTCTGCTAGCTGTCCGTGGAGAGTGGTTAAGCAATTTCTCGTAGCACTTCCAAAGAAAACTATTTATTTTATTTTTGGTGTAACGTGATTTTATTATGATCATGCAACATTTTTTGAACATCGTTTGCCTCTACTTATATTATATTTCTATGCTCCGCATTTTCAAAATTTTGACAGCTGAGCATCAAAAGTTGGCTACGGTATTTCACACAATATGTAATAATCGCAAAGAGGTTGAAGAATACAAGAAATTATTATAACTACTTATGTACCCGTGGATCGTAAATTTTGGCAGGATTGTCAACAGACCCTTTTACAAACCTGAGTGGAGGTTCTGTAAGGTATAACGGTGTAATGTAATATTGTGAACTGAACTGCTTAACACCATGCTTGCCTAGCTAAATTTCAGTTGAAGATAAAAGTAAAAATATCGAAATTTTTAATCTCTTTGGACTGTGGTTTGTGCGCTTCTGTTTTAAAAATAGCTCTCTTACGGGGTACACCCAGTTGGCACCAAAATTTTAGATTATAGTCTTAAGCATGATAGCTTGTGCTGCAGTAAGGTCTGTAATTTATTCATAATCCCCTGTTATCGTCAGAGGTAGTTGG